>NW_005871093.1:6201497-6203027 GCF_000147115.1 Myotis lucifugus | reverse complement strand
CTCAAAAATGCCAGGCCAGGGGTTGTGGGCAAAGCCGCATTTACCCTGCCCTTGAAGGCTTACTAGGAAGGCCAGTAAGCTTCTCCAAGTGGAACAAAATGGGCCGGCTTAGATTTTTGGAAGGGTTCAAGAATGTCCCAATGCCAAGTGGTCCTGGGGCCAATGTCTCCCTGCCCTGCTTCCCAACCCCAAGCTTTTTCCTTCAGGTAACCTCAAGCCTGTGCCTCTCCCCTGGGTGAATGTTTGGTAATTGAAAAAGTCCCTATGTTCTGGGTTTAGCAAAATAAAAAGCAAAAGACAAAAACAAAAGCAAAACCAACCAATGAAATTGGGTTTCCCCCCCTGCTGTCACCGTGCTGCTCGGGCTGCCTTTCAGACTGCCTTTTTGAGGTGCAACCTTTTGCAGCTGTGGTCTTAGATCTAGATTCTGTGGACGAAAGGGGCCACATGCTGACCTGACAAGCTCAGGAGAGGCCTGCATGGCAGTTTTGCAGACTCGGAGACCTAAAGTAACCACAAAGGATGGTCTGAAATTAAACCTTAACTAAAAGCAGTGATGGTGGGCAGTTACATCCTAAGCTGATATCTTCACTGATAAGGTCAACCTTTACTGTAACTGAGCCTATCTGTCCTTTTTGCATCTAAGATAACATATCCTTGGGATGACTTCCCTTTTTATGGAGCCCCTGGGGCACAGCCAGGTGTGCTGGGCCCAGGACAGATGCAGCAGATTCTTTCATTTATCATGTTAATTGTTCCTGCACCCACCTAAGTATGTGCCCATCATTTTACTTTTTATCCCATCACGGAGGTTTCCCCCTCTTCGCTTAATCCCACCTCCTTAAATCTGTCACCAATGAATTTCATGTATAAATACGGATGTAACCCGTAGCACTATCTCAATTCTCCGGAGCACTATCTCAATTCCTTGAGGTTCTGCTTCCCTGCATATGTCGACAGTTTGGCTCAAATAAACTCACAAAAATTCTTTACAGGTTTCAATGGTTTTTTTACGTTGACATATGTAAATGCATCACTCCAACCTCTGCCTCTGCCCTTGCATGGACTTTTTCCCTGTGTCTCTGTCTTTTCAAATGGACTTCTTATAAGGATACTCTTCTGTGTTTTCTTCTGCCTACTTACTACAACACTACTCTCAATACTTCACTTCTAACACCAGATGTGGGAGGGGTTTTCTCACACCCCCAATTCTCACACACTGTTATGGGTTGGCTCAACGAGATAGACCACCGACTCAGAATTTAAATTTAATAGCCTTTATTAAGCTGGCCAGCTGACCACAGCCCGTACCTTCCCACTCTGGGAAGCCTCGCGGCATGTGGTAGAGACCAAGGGTACAGTATGATCCTTTATAGCAAGACAGTGTTAAGAAAAATTGACTACAAAGCATTCCATTAAGGTTAAACAGAGTCACACCTGGCTGGAGCATATCATAACACATTGTTTTTCTAAGACAATCTAACAATCCTTCTTCCACTGACCCTGACGCACTTCTTACTCATACATCCC
>NW_005871093.1:6188017-6199665 GCF_000147115.1 Myotis lucifugus | reverse complement strand
AGCGGGGGAGAAGGCCTAAGCTGCAAGTCAGACATCCCTAAGCACTGCTGAGGAGGCAGGGAGAGGCTCCCACCACCACCGCTGTACTGGCAGCCATCAGCCTTGGCTTGTGGGCTGAGCAGAGCTCCCCCTATGGGAGCACACTGACCACCCAGGGGGCAGCTCCTGCATTGAAACATCTGCCCCTGGTGGTCAGTGTGTGTCATAGTGACCAGTCATTTCCCAGTCCTTCTGCTGGTTAGGGTCAATTTGCATATTACCCTTTTATTATATAGGATAGAGGCCTGGTGCATGGGTGGGGGCCAGCTGGTTTGCCCTGAAGGGTGTCCTGGATCAGGGGTGGAGTTTCCGCTGGGGTGCCTGGCCAGCTTGGGTGAGGGGCTGATGGCTGTTTGCAGGCTGGCCACAGCCCCTTCATGGTGGGGGTCCCCGCTGGGGTGCCAGGGCAGCCTGAGTGAAGGGCTGATAGCTGTTTGCAGGCTGGCCACTGCCCCCAGCCACCCAAGCTCCCAGTGGAGGCTGGCTGGAAGCAGGTATCTGGGATTTATTTATCTTCTATAATTGAAACTTTGTTGCCTTTAGCAGAGGCCGCAGCTGGCCAGGCAGGCGGGAAGCTTGGCTTCCTCCATCGCCGGGGCAACCAAGCCTCCTGCTTGCTCCAGCTTCGTGGCTGCCGGCCGCCATCTTGGTTGGGTTAATTTGCATATAGTCACTCTGATTGGCTGGCGGGCATGGCTTGGGGCATAGCGAAGTTACGGTCAATTTTCATGTTTCTCTTTTATTAGATTAGATGGCTCAGGAACAGACAGGTGAAAAACATGCACAGGATAAAGAATGGGAAAGGGGCATACCACCCTCCCAGAGCCTCCATATATTCACCAACCCAGAAGGGCTTTGAAATCTGTTCTTTTGGGATTTTTATGGAGGCTTCATATGTAGGCAGGGTTGATTAGATCATAGGTCACTAGAGATTAATTCAACCTCCAGCCCCTCTCCCCTCTCTGGAGATTGCAGGGGTGGGCTGGATAATTTCAACCTTCTAATCACAAGATTGGTTTCCTTGGCAACCACTCCTCATCCTGTGGTCACCTAGGACTTTCCAAAACTTACATGATTAATACTATAAACAGGTGTGGTGCCCTAACCGGTTTGGCTCAGTGGATGGAGCGTCGGCCTGCGGACTCAAGGGTCCCAGGTTCGATTCTGGTCAAGGGCATGTACCTTGGTTGCGGGCACATCCCCAGTAGGGAGTGTGCAGGAAGCAGCTGATCGATGTTTCTCTCTCATCGATGTTTCTAACTCTCTATCCCTCTCCCTTCCTCTCTGTAAAAAATCAATAAAATATTTTTAAAAAAAACAACACACAAGTCAAATTTAAACAGGTGTGGTTGAAAGGGGTTTGTTACAAAAAAGAAGACACCCCTTTTGCCTTTATCGCTTTGGTGCTATTTCAAGAACTGAGGTTAAAAGACCAAATAGTGTCACAAAAGATGTTCCCATTTCTTTTTTTTTCTTTATTGATTAAGGTATTACATATGTGTCCTTATTGCCCCATTGCCCCCTGCTCCCATTTCTTTTACCATTCAGAAAATTACAAGAGTTTAGGAGCTGTGCGCCAGGTGATGCAGACGAAATATATATTTACTAGAGGCCCGGTGCAAAAAATTTGTGCACTCGGGGGGGAAGGGGGGGTCCCTCAGCCCAGCCTGTGCCCTCTCGCAGTCTGGGACCCCTCAGGAGATAACGACCCGCTGGCTTAGGCCTGCTCCTGGGTGGCAGAGGGCAGGCCCAATCCCTAGGTGCAGCCCCTGGTTGGGCTCAGAGCAGGGCCGATTGGGGAGTTGGGGCGCCGCCCCCTGTCACACACAGAGCAGGGCGGATCAGGGGGTTGGGGCGCCGCCCCCTGTCACACTCAGGGCAGGGCTGATGGGGAGGTTATGGCTCTACCCCGTCACACACAGAGCAGGGCCCGTGGGGGGAGGGGGTTGGGGCGCCGCACCCTGTCACACACAGAGCCGCAGGGCGATCAGGGGGTTGAGGAGCTCCCCCCTGTCACTCACAGAGTAGGGCCGTTAGGGGAGTTGGGGTACCGCCCCCTGTCACACACAGAGCTGCAGGGCAATCAGGGGGTTGGGGAGCTCCCCCCTATCAGGCACAGAGCAGGGCTGATCAGGGGGTTGGGGCGCCTTCCCCTGTCACGAACAGAGAGGGCAGATAAGGAGGTTGTGGCCCCGCCCCCTGTCACACACAGAGCCGCAGGGCAATCAGGGGGTTTGGGCGCTGCCCCCTGTCACTCTGATCCCGGTGCCGGGAAGCCTCGTGTCTCCGCTGATCCTGGTGCTGGGAGGCATATTACCCTTTTACTATATAGAATAGAGGCCTGGTGTACGGGTGGGGGCTGGCTGGTTTGCCCTGAAGGGTGTCCTGGATCAGGGTGGGGGTCCCCACTGGGGTGTCTGGCCAGTCTGGCTGAGGGGCTGAGGGCCGTTTTCAGACTGGCGGGTGACTGAAGCTCCCAACCGCTCCTTTTTTTCTTTTTTTTTTTATTCTGGGCCAGCTTTAGCTCTGATGCCTCAGCTGCTGAAAGTCGGTTTCTGGCCTTTGTTTACCTTCTGTATTTGATACAATGTTGCGGTCCGGCTGGATGAAGCCCGGCTGACTAAAGCAGGTTTCTGGGGTTTTGTTTAGCTTCTATATTTGCAACATAGTTGCTTAGAGTTGCAGCTGAGAGGCCGGCAAGTCAGGCGGGGAATGTTGGAGTCCTCCATCACTGAAGAAAGCAAGCCTCCTGTTCGCTTTAAGCTGCCTGGCTGCCGGCCGCCATCTTGGCTGGCAGTTAATTTGCATATCTCCCTGATTAGCCAATGGGAAGGGTATCGGAGGTACGGCTAATTACCATGTTTCTCTTTTATTAGATAGGATTATAAATCACACCATCACAAGAGCCCACCCTAATCCAATATAGCCTCCTCAATTAATTACAGCAAAGTACCAATTTTCCAAATAAGGTTATATGCTGAAGTTCTGGGTTTTTGTGAATTGGAGGGGCGGGGGAGGGGGCCACTATTCAACTCAGTACAGATGAATTGCAAAAATCTTCCAACCTGCAGATGACCTTTCACTCTTTTTTAAAATTCTCACCTGAGGATATTTTTTCCATTGATGTTTAGAGAGAGAGTGGAAGGAGAGAGGCAAGCGGGGGGTGGGGGGGAGAGAAAGAGAAACATTGATGTGAGAGAGACACATCAAATGGTTGCCTCCCACATGCTACATGCCCCAACTTGGGCCAGGGATGAAACCTGCAACCGAGGTACATGCCCTTGACAGGGAATTGAACCCGGGAGCCTTTGGTCTGCAGGCAGATGCTCTAACCACTGAGCAACCAGCCAGGGCACCTTTTACTCTCTTATTGGTGTCTTCTAAGGGGTAAAGTTCCAAATTTCATATAGTCCAATTTATCAACTATTTATTAGCCCTTTATAGTTAGTGTTTATGTATCCCATTTATGAAACACTTGGGTTCCCAGCACACTATACCTGTTCATTAAAGTCAAAACTGGTGTGTCAAGGTGGCCAGTAGGATGGTTGCAGATAAATTGAAGGCATAGGGGAGTTTAGCCTAAAGCAGAGAACATTCAGGGGCAAACAGGATAATGGTTGTAGCAGATGTTGCTATCCCACCCATATCCCCTCCTCATTCCCAAAGACTGCTCATTGAGGACCTCCTGGACTCAGCATAAGAGCCTTTTTCCTGATCACAGAGCACGCTCAGTCTGCTCGTAGGACAAGGAGTATGGGACGCAGCCTTCAGCCAATGCCAACCAGAGAGCTGGGGTTCAGGCGAATGTCTCTGCTGCCTCAGCCAGCAGTTGAGCTGATTCAGATTCTGCCCCGCTCCCAGACCCTGCAGTGGAACTGAGCCTGAGCTAGCTGCTGCCCTCGGTGACCTGCTGCCCGGATAATACACCTCGTGTTGGCACTGGCTCTTCCCACCCTGGCATCGCCCCTCCTCTATGGCATCTTCAGGAATCACATCCCTCTGAACGGTTGAAACCTCAATTCCTCATCTTCCAAAAAAAGAAAAGAGAAATTAGGCATTTTTGTATAGAGTTGGGTCAATAAGTAGAAGCAATGGGAATATAGATTTAAGCTAAACTTCTTTTTTAAAATATTTTTTTATTGATTTTAGACATAAAGGAGGGAGAGGGATAGAGAGCTATTCGCCCCCTACTGGAGATGGAGCCTGAAACCTGGGCAGGTGCAGTGACCTCTTGGTTCATGGGTCAACGCTCCACCACTGGGCCACACCAGCCAGGCTCAGCCAAATTTTGAAAAGAACGTAAGAAAACTTTGTGACACACCGTCAGATCTGTCCTGGGTTGAGCCGAGTTCAAAGGTGAATTCCCTGTCACTCAGAGTAGTTAAAACTGTCTGGGATGTATTTGAAAGGTGCCAGTTAGCCTGGAAAAAGTCTGTGGTTCAAGATGAGAACTGAATGGCCTTTTATTTTTTTTAAAAAAAATCTTAACTTCAGAATTTTAAAGTCTGGGGTCATATCAGGACTTAGAATAACTGAGCACAGATAGTCACGAAACATGGATCTGAAAATCCCATCAACCCCTCCCAAGGACTTTTCTGGCAAAAGTCACTGCCCCTTTTGGGAATTCACTTTCTCTGTGTCAGCCTAATCTGGCTAAAATATAGATTCCTGGATCCCTGCCCACCCCCAGGCCCCATCAAGAGCCTGACACAGGGGGTGCAAAGCAGGTACTGGGAAAAGTGTATCTTTCAGACTCCAGGCAGTTGTGTTCTGTCAGGCTTGGGACCCTCTCTACCACATGAGATAGCTCTGAGTGCCCCCAAGCAGCTCTGGCACCCTGTGGGGGGCGATGTGTGTGCGATACTAAGAACATAGGAGGCATATTCTTGTTCTTTTTTTCTTTTTTTTTACATTTCACTGAAAATATTGTGTTGGCTTTTTGGATAGAAACAGTTTATGTAGGATGATCTCATCATACTTCTGCCGGAACCAGCACATGGCCTCCTCTTTGCTGATTCTGTTTGGCCCCAATGCAGCCTGTCCTGCATTTCATGTCTGCGATGCTGAAACCTGGCCTACCCATGACCACATGGAAGTCCAGGCCATAGAGACAAATACTTGGGTCATATGTGACCCCCAGATCGATGTGTTCCTGGATCCCAACACCAAAGTTTCCAGTGTCTGAGAAGTTACTTTTTTTGTAATTCATACTCTCACACCTTTAGACCTTTTTCCAACGTTTCTTCTGCCTTGGCCCCACAGACTGTGCAGTAGACAGCAACCTTTTCATTCTTCTGATGCCAAAGGAGCTGACGGTGTATCTGGCTTTGGAGAACACAGGGGTCTGGCCTGGGAGTTTCTCCAGGATCTTGGCTGGCTGAGTCAGCAGGGCTTTCACATGTGAAGCACCTGCATGGGGTTCTCCTCTTCACCTTGATCTGCACCACGATGAGCAACAGGCAGAGAGCTGGAGCCTTGTTCTTGACCGTCCATTGCCATGGTCAGGCTGCCCTACACACGTCCTGAGACTGGCCAGATCTCCCAAGAGATAAGCAATGTTTATAAAGCAAAGAAAGCTTCAGCCAAGAACCAGGTATTTACCTGTAACAACTAATGGTGTTGTAAAGGATTTTAGGTCAGTTTGCTGGAATGATTTCATCTCATCTGTTTCAGAGGGGAAAGTGGTGACATAACACTGGGCCAGGCTCTCAGTTGCATGCCGGCGGCTCCTCCCATCCCCTCCTCCCAGGATATTTTCAATCTTCTCAAAGATATCAGATTACTCATTTTATCTAGAATTCTCTTTAGGAAACGCTCGGCCCCATAAAAGGGCGTCTGGTTAGGACAGGAGGAATTGGGGAGAAGGCTGTGAAGGGCTTGCAGCACCATGAAGAGCTTCCCCACGGCTCCCCCTGTTCTACTTTTCATCCTGAGTGTCGGTCTTGCAGCTGCCCCACGTATGTAGCTGCCCCACTCCCTTCCCAGGATGACTAGGGGTAGAAGCAAAGGGGTCTCCAATCTCCTTCCTTTCCCTGTTTTTTTAGGTGGCAGTGAAGTGGCCAAATACTGCTGCTTACAATTCATCCAAAAGACCCTGCCCTGGAACTTGGTGCAAAGCTATGAATTCACTAGGAACAGCTGCTCCCAGCAAGCCGTGATGTGAGTATCTCTCATCTGGGCATGAGGGTCCCTGATAGCCATGTAATTGGGTGGGTGCAAGGCAGGCCCCTACAGTGTCAGGATGAGCTTCAGGGTGGGAACCTGGTAACTTGGGTTGTTATCCTTCCTCTGCCACTAACAAGTGTGACTCTGAGCTTTGGTTTCCTAACTTCCATATCATGTGCCGGGCATGTACCAGGCACTGTGCTAAGTGCTGAGTATAAAGGAGCAAACAAGACAGCCCTGATAGACCTTACATCTAGCATAAGGAAGGGGGCATTAAAAGACATTTTCACAAAATAGATGATCTCAATTGTGATAGGTGCTTGAAGGGGACAGCAGGAAGGACAGCAGGAGGGGGAGGCAAAACTTTATCTCTAACCTCTTAGGCTGGGCCTGGGAATTAAATTGATAGACAGATGAATAGGAGAAGAAAAGAGTACAGATTTCACATAGGAAAATGAATACCTCCCCAAAGTGGCAAAACTTAAATGCATTTATACTAAAATGAAGAGAGGCAATTGTGGAAAAATAACTAAAATGTATGGGGGAGGCCGTAAAGGATGATAAGAGTTACCTTAACAAGCTGTGTTTCTACAGAATTCTCTTGGCCTTGACTCCCTATTTCTGGTAACAAAAATGTTTTTTTCCTCCTGGTACAGGGAGGACATTTTTTACAGAGGGGTTTTATCTCCTGCTTCCAGGAAGAAAGGAGGAGGTCAGAGAGCCCTTCTTGTACCACTTTTTTTTTTTTAAGTGCCTTTAGCTCAAAATAATCTTTATGCCAAAGTGGCATATTTTGCAGCAGCATATTCTGCCACTGTGTAGCCTAGTCGCAGGAGGACCTCACTCAATGTCAGGAGATCCCCCTGAGGAAGTGACATTTACACTGAGACGCTCAAGGAACAGTGGGAGCGGCTTAGGTACAGGGGGCAGGAAGGAGCATGGGTGTACCAGGCAGAGGGACAGCAGGTGAGTGGAAGGAGGATGAACATGTCACTGACCAGGCAGACAGGTAAATAGGAGCCAGGTCATGCCGGGCTCATGGGTAGCAGGAGTGATGACGCACGTCTCACAGGCTCCCTGGCAGGACTAAATGCGCTACTGTATGCGAAGCGTTTACTGCTGTGTCTACACAACAGTGAATGTTAAACAAATGCAAAATTTGGGCACATCACTGCCACATGCAGAGGTAGGGTGACAACCCAAGTTACCAACATTCAACAAAAGCATCTTTAAGTGCAAATACACAGGGAGCAGCAGGTCCCTGCTCCCTGGACATAGGTTCCTGAGCAGGAGAGAATGGTACAGAGGGGAAAGAAGGGGCTCTGGAGGCCAACCTGAATGCCATCATGTTGAGACAGTTGAGGGGAAAGAGACACTGAAGAGCCTAGATAAGGACGGGGGCTCTCTGGGGCTCAGGATGCCCTGGGCCTCTCATTTGTGTCTTGATTGGCTTTAGAGTCCTCAACACTTAACCAGCAGCTGGCAAAGAGCCCTGAGCTGGACTCAAAGCAGTGGCTCTGTCACTTACAAGCCGTGTGACCTTGGGCAAGTCAAGTTTCCTGTAAAAGGAAGGTGAGAGGTTTCTATCAGTTAACTGTGGCTGCATAACAAATGACCCCACAGCTTAGGGGCTTAATGCAACAGCAACCAGTTTCTTATCTCCCGTGGTTTTTGTGGGTCCAAAATTCCAGAGGGCTTGGCTGGGTGTTTGTGGTCCGATGGTGCTGGAACTGGAACAGCTGGGGCTCATGGCATCTCTCTCCATTCAGGGCCTCTCTGTGTGGTCTCTTTGTTGGGCTAGTTCAGGCTTCCTCACAGTATGGTGATCTGGGGTAGAAGGACTCCTTACAAGGTGGTTCAAGGCTCCAGCATAGGTGATCCAGTAACCAGGCAGGAGCTCCACCATCTCTTCTGACTTAGCCTGTGAAGTCACACAGTGTCACCTCTGCCATCTGTTGGTTGATGAGTCGCTAAGGGGGGCCTAAATTCAAGGGGTGAGAACATAGACCTTCATCTCTCAATAGGAGCAATGGCATGCTTTCATATGTCCAGAAAGCTCTTCCCTCTCTTATTTTCCATTCTCTTGGCTCTTCTCCCCTGTGTGTCCTGGGGCCCTCCCGAGAGCCCTGAAAACATTGCTGGGTGCTGCAAGGTGCTCCAGGCTGGAAGGACCCAATCTATTCTCTCATAATGTCTGACTCTCAGGGTGCACGAGGCTGAAGGAGATTCAGGGACATTAACCACAACCCCCTTCTTAATGAGATCCCAATGGAAATCAGGAATCATATGTAAGGAATGCAGGAATCATGGCAAACAACCCATGATAATGTGGTTATGAATTAAGTGGCATAATGTATATAAGGTTTCTTTCTGGGGGTGATGCAAATGTTCTAAAATTGATAGTGGGGATGGTTGCTCCATCTATGGATATACTAAAAACTATCGAGTGATAATTATATACTTTAAACTAGAGGCCCAGCGCACAAATTCATCCCCCAGTGGGGTCCCTCAGCCTGGCCTGTGGGATCGGGCTGAAACTAGCTCTGTGACATCCCCCGAGGGGTCCCGGATTGTGAGAGGGCACAGGCCAGGCCAAGGGACCCCACCGGTGCATGATTGGGGCCGGGGAGGGACGCGGGAGGTTGGCCAGCCAGGGAGGGACCGTGGGAGGGCTCCAGGGTGTGTTCAGCCCGTCTTACTCAGCCCCACCGATCGGCCGAACCCCAACAGCAAACTAACCTACTGGTCGAAACGTCTGCCCCCTGGTGGTCAGTGCACATCATAGCAACTGGTCAACTGGTTAGCTGTCTGCCCCCTGGTGGTCAGTGCATGTCACAGCGAGCAGTTGAGCAGCCTTAGCATATCATTAGCATATTTCGTTGGTTGAACAGCCGACTGGACGACCAGACACTTAGCATATTAGGCTTTTATTATATAGGATGAGTGAATTGTATGGTGTGTGAATTATATCTCAGTAAAGCTTTTAGATTAAAACAAAAGAGCTAAGAGGCAGGGTACAAGTTACGTTCTTTGGACTAGAGCAGGTGGAAAATGTTTCCTGCGGGAGCTGGGCCTGGAAGCGTGGTTTCCGGCAGAAAGTGATGTATCCGACAGGAGGGAGGGCAAGGGCCAGAAATGGGAGCAGGTGCCGTGGGACAGGGGTGTGGCAAGGCTGGAATATGAGTCAGGCAGCTGCCCCTCCATCCCTTTCCAGGAGGCTAAAGTCAGTATTGACTGCCAGCATCTCTTTCCCACAGATTCACTACCAAAAAAGGCCGGAAAGTCTGTGCACAACCAAAGGAAAAATGGGTGCGAAGATATATTTCGTTACTGAAAGCTCAACAGAATTCGACACAGCTGAACTTTCAGCCCAAGGACACCTGAACCCTCTCTTGACCCTGCTGTCCTGGGAAGAGCCTGGAGAATTCCTTCAAAAGAAGGCTCCGTGGGCCTGGTGGGGAGGGAAGGTATTTTCTACCAGAGTTTTCTTTGATGAAGGTTTTTGTAAAGATTTGACTTGCTTATAAACATTCTTATTCAATAAACCTGAGTTTTCATCAAAGAAAAGAAACTGAGTCAATATTTTTTAAAATATGTTTTTATTGATTTTTAGAGAGAGAGGAAGGTAGAGGGATAGAGAGATTGAAACATCATCAGAAACATGATCGATCAGATCAACAGCTGCCTCTTGCACGCACCTCCCCCCCAACCCCCTCCAGGGATGGAGCCTGTAACCCTAGTGGGCAAAACTGAATCAACATTTACAGCTGACTTCCCTGTAGGTCTCCAACCCCTTAACTGACCCTGGTGTTGAATTCTACCTTTATTTTTTTGTGTCAAAAAAGCATGGACAAGTATAATACGTTTTGGCAAAATGCCCATTAAATGTGTTAATGTTATCTGGACAGGTAAGTTTATGTTACCTGGAAAATTCTGTGTAACCCCTCATAGCCTGTTGGTGCTGGGTAAATGAAATGCCTGCATATTTGGCAGTGTTTTCTCATACGGTATCCTATATAATAATAGAGAAACATGGTAATTAACCATACCTCCGCTACCCTTCCCATTGGCTAATCAGCGAGATATGCAAATTAACTGCCAGCCAAGATGGCGGCTGGCAGCCAGGCAGCTTGAAGCGAACAGGAGGCTTGCTTGCTTCAGTGACGGAGGAAGCCAACGTCCCCCGCCTGCCGCTGCCGGCCTCTGAGCTTGCACTCTAAGAAACATTGTTACAAATATAGAAGCTAAACAAAACCCCAGAAACCTGCTTTCAGTCAGCCGGGATCTCAGAGCTGGAGTTGAAACAGTGTTTCGATTATAGAACCCAAACAAACCAGATACCTGCTTTCAGCAGCCGAGGTCTCAGAGCTGGAGCTGAGCCTCAGAGAGAAAGCCAGCTCTCAGTTCCAGTGACAGCCATAGAAGGTAAATAAATTCAAGAATAAAAAAAAAGAAAAAAGAAAAAAAGGAGAGGTTTGGAGCTTCAGTCACCCGCCAGCCTGAAAACGGCCCTCAGCCCCTCACCCAGAGTGGCCAGGCACCCCAGGGGGGACGCCCACCCTGAAGGGGGTGTGACCAGCTGCAAACAGCCATCATCCCCTCACCCAGGCTGGCCAGGCACCCCAGTGGGGACCCCCACCCTGAAGGGGGTGTGATCAGCTGGAAACAGCCATCATCCCCTCACCCAGGCTGGCCAGGCACCCAGTGGGGATCCCCACCCTGAAGGGGGTGTGACCAGCTGGAAACAACCATCATCCCCTCATCCAGGCTGGCCAGGCACCCAAGTGGAACCCCCACCCTGATCCAGGACACCCTTCAGGGCAAACCAGCCGGCCCCCACCCGTGCATCAGGCCTCTATCCTATATAGTAAAAGGGTAATATGCCTCCCATCACCGGAATCACCAGAGCCGTGATGCCTCCTGAACCCGGGATCAGCGGAGCCACGAGGCCTCCCGGCACCGAGATCAGCGGAGCAGCGAGGCCTCACTGCCCCTGTGTCAAGCGGAGCCGTGAGGCCTCCCAGCACCGGGATCAGCGGAGCCATGAGGCCTCCCAGCACTGGGATCAGTGGAGCCGCGAGGCCTCCTGGCCCCTGGAGCAGCGTGACAGGGGGCAGAGCCCAAACCCCCTGATCACCCTGCGGCTCTGTGTGTGACAGGGGGCGGGGCCACAACCTCCCTATCCACCCTGCTCTGTTCATGACAGGGGAAGGCACCCCAACCCCCTGATCGGCCCTGCTCTGTGCCTGATAGGGGGGAGCTCCCCAACCCCCTGATCAGCCCTGCTCTGTGTGTGACAGGGTGCGGCGCCCCAACCTCCTCATGGGCCCTGCTCTGTGTGTGATGGGGTGGAGCCGCAACCTCCCCATCGGCCCTGCCCTGAGTGTGACGGGGGTAGTGCACCCAACCCCCTGATTGGCCCTACTCTATGTGTGACAGGGGGG
>NW_005871093.1:6069398-6187849 GCF_000147115.1 Myotis lucifugus | reverse complement strand
ACTCCGATTATAAAATAACCTGCTCTGTGCGTGACAGGGGGTGGTGTGGCAACCTCCCCATCGACCCTGCCTTGAGTGTGACAGGGGGCGTCACCCCAACCCCCCAATAGGCCCTGCTCTGAGCCCGACCAGGGGCTGCACCTAGGGATTGGGCCTGCCCTCTGCCACCCGGGAGCGGGCCTAAGCCAGCATGTTGTTATCTCCCGAGGGGTCCCAGACTGTGAGAGGGCACAAGTGAGGCGGAGGGACACCCCCCCACCAGTGCACAAATTTTTGTGCACCGGGCCTCTAGTTGTTAATAAACATGAGTTTATCTGCCTACCAACCCTATGGTACCTGTGTCTATATAGCCTAAAGAAATTTTTAAAACATAATTATAGATTCACAGGAAGTTGCAAAAATAGTACAGAGAGTTTGGGTGTATCTTTTACCCAGCTTCCCCCAAGAGTTACATCTTACTTCATTGTAACACAATATCAGACCCAGGAAATTGATATTGGTATAGTGTTTGTGTAGTTCTATCATTTTATCCATGTGTAGATTTGTGTAGCCACTGTTACAACCAAGATACAGAAGTATTCCATCACCACAAAGATCTCCCTAGTAGTATCCCTTTATAGTCACTCCTCACCTCATCACCATCATTAACCTCTGGCAACCACTACTCTGTTCTCCTCTGTAATTGTGTCATTTTGAGAATGTTATATAAATGGAATCATATAATATCTGACCTTTTGAGTTTGTTTTTTTTAACTTCACACAATGTATCCAAGTTGTTGTGGGTGTCAATAGTTCATTGTTTTTCACTAATGAGTCGTGCCAATTTACATTCTAACCAACAATGTATGGTCTGGTTTCTGGGCATCCTTGCTAGCATTTGGTACTGTCATCATTTTTTTTATTTTACCTGTTCTAATAGGTGTGTAGTGATAAATCGTTGTGGTCATAATTTCCACTTCCCTTCTGGCTAGTGATATGGAACTTCTTCTCATGTGCTTATTTGCTATCCATATATCCTCCTTGGTGAAATGTCTCTCATGTTTTTGTCCATTTTCTAATTAGACTGCTTGTTTTCACTGTTGAGTTTTAATACGAGTCCTTTACCAATATCTGGTTTGCAAATATTTTTTCCCAGTTTGTAGTTTATCTTTTCATCTTCTTAATAGGGTCCTTCACAGATCACAAGACTGAATTTTGATGAAGTCTAATTTGTTTATTTTTCTCCTTTTATGAATCATGTTTTTAGTGTCATCCCTAAGAACACTCCACCAAGCTTAGGTCCCAAATATTTTTTTCTATGTTTCTCCTAAAAGTTTTATAGTTTTCCATGTACATTGAAATCTATTGTGCATTTTGGATTAATTTTTTAAAAATATACAGTGGGTCCCTGGCCGGTTTGACTCAGTGGATAGAGCGTCTGCCTGCAGACTGAGGGGTCCCAGGTTCGATTCCGGTCAAGGGCATGTACCTGGGTTGCGGGCACATCCCCAGTGGGAGATGTGCAGGAGGCAGCTGGTCGATGTTTTTCTCTCATCGATGTTTCTAACTCTCTATCTCTCTTCCTTCCTCTCTGTAAAAAATCAATAAAATATATTTAAAAAAATATACAGTGGGGCCTTGACTTACGAGTTTAATTTGTTCCGAGACCAAGCTCGTTAAGGAGCTCGTTAACTCAAATTACTCTATCAACTCAATGCAAAAAATTGGCCAAGAGACAGCTGGTATCTCAAAAAACTCGTTAGTGGGGACACTCGTAAGTCAAGGCCCCACTGTATTTTATTGATTTTTTACAGAGAGGAATAGAGAGTTAGAAACATCGTTCAGCTGCCTCCTGCACACCCCCTACTGGGGATGTGCCTGCAACCAAGGTACATGCCCTTGACCGGAATCAAACCTGGGACCCTTCAGTCCACAGGCCGATGCTCTATCCACTGAGCCAAACCAGTCAGGACTTAGGTATGAGGTTTAAGTCAATGTTGGTTGGTTTATTTGCCTATGGATAATCAATTGCACGAGCACTATTTATTAAAATGACTATTCTTTCTCCATTGAATAGTTTTTGCACTTCTGTTCTTGTGTGGGGCTATTTCTATCCCATTTGCTCCATAATACAATCAATTTTAAAATTTTATTTTTCTTGAAAAATAATTAACACACCATAAAATTCACCATTTAAAAATGTACAATTCCGTGACTTTTTGTATATTCACAAGGTTGTGCAACCATCATCACTATTAATATTCCAGAATATTTTCACACCCACCCCCCCAAAGAAACCACATATCCATTAGGATTCACTCCCTGTTCTCCCCTCCCTTCAACCCTGGAAAATATTAATCAACTTCTGTCTCTATGGATTTTTCCTATTCTGGACATTTCATATAAATGGGATTATGTAATATGTGGCTTTGCATCTGGCTTCTTTCACTTGGCATAATATTTGCAAAGTTCATTCATGTTGTAGCACATATCAATACTTCATTCATTTTTATGGCTAAATAATATTCCATTGCAGAGATGATACCAACTTTTGTTTATTCATTAGTTGAAGGACATTTGGTTCTTCCCCCATTTTTTGTCTATTATGAATAATGCTGTATATTGGTGTACAAGTTTTTGTATGAACACATGTTTTCATTGTCTTGAGTACATATGTAGGGGTGAAATTGTTGTGTGTGTGGTAATTCTATGTTCAACTTTTTGAGAAACTACCCCAAACTGTTTTCCACAACAGCTATATCAGTTTACATTTCTACCAGTAATGTATGAGAATTCCAGTTTCTCCATATCCCTGTCACATTATTGTCTGTCTTTTTGATGATGGTCATTGTAGTAAGATGTGAAGTGGTATCTCACTGTACTGTGGATTTGAATGTCCCTTATGACTAATAATATTGAGCATCTTATCATGTACTTATTAGTCATTTGGATATCTTCTTTGGAGAAATGTCTACTTAAATTTTTTTACTTTTGTCTTTTCATTGTTGAGTTGTAAGAGGTCTTTATATATTCTGGATACTAGGCCCTTATTAAATATATTAGTTACAAATATTTTCTCCCATCCTGTGGATTGTCTTTTTACTTTCCTGATAGTACCCATTTAATGAACAAATTTGTTAATTTTTATAAAGTCCAATTTATTTTTTTCTTTGGTTGCTTGTGCTTTTAGTATCATTGTTAGGTCTGATCAAATAATTGAATCCACACCTCCTCCCCTGGGAACTGACGTTTAGACCATTTCACAACTGACAATCCCTTTTGCTTAGGCCATATTTCACTTGCTAAGACCACATTCCACTGGCTAAGACCATTATTTTTCCCCTCAAGACCTGCCCAGAGAATTCTCCACCCAGAAAAAGTCCACTTAAAGTCCTTTAAAATCTCTGACTCCCTGTCCCTGGGTGCTGACGCCATTTTGGGGCTCAGCCCATCTGCTTTTCCAGATGACCTAATAAATACATAATTCTTTACCCCTTTTGACCTTGTGCATACCACCTTCAGTGACCCTAACAGTCATATCTAAGAAACCACTGCCTAATCCAAGGCCTAGAGATTTACACTTATATTTTCCTCTAAGAGGTCTATAGCTTTAGTTTTACATTTAGTATTTAATCACTTTTAAGTTAGTATTTATATACTAGAGGCCCGGTGCACAATCCATGCACCTGGCTGGTTTCGGTCCAATCCCCGCAGACCAGGTCAAGGGACCCCAATGGTACACAAATCCATGCACCGGGCATTTAGTATGCACATAAGATCTTTGGTTAATCTCTTCCCACCCTTCTCCTTCTCCCCTTCCCTCTGAGATTCATCAGTCTGTTCCATGTTTCCATGCCGGGCATTTAGTATGCACATAAGATCTTTGGTTAATCTCTTCCCACCCTTCTCCTTCTCCCCTTCCCTCTGAGATTCATCAGTCTGTTCCATGTTTCCATGCTGTGCGTTGAGCGTCTGCCCCTCGTGGTCATTGTGCATCATATCTACAGGACAGTTGACTGGTCAGCCAGTCGCTTAGGCTTTATTTGTATACTAGAGGCCTGGTGCACAAAATTTGTGCACAGTGGGGGGGGGGGGGACAGTCCCCTCAGCCCAGCCTGCACCCTCTTCAATCCGGGACCCCTTGGGGGATGTCCAACTGCCAGTTTAGGCCCAATCCCTGGGATCGGGCCTAAACCGGCAGTCAGACATCCCCCTCACAATCCGGACCACTGGCTCCTAACTGCTCACCTGCCTGCCTGCCTGATCACTCCTAAATGCCCCCCCTGCCAGCCTGATCACCCCTAACTTCCTCTGCCTGCCAGCCTGATCGCGCCTAACTGCCTGCCCCCCTACTGGCCTGGTCACCCCTTACTGCCCCCCCCAACCAACCTGGTCACCCCCAACTGCCCCCCCTGCCAGCCTGGTCGCCCCTCACAGACCCCCTGCTGGCCTGGTCGCCCCCAACTGCCCTCCCTGCTGGCCTGGTTGCCCTATGGAGCCTGCTGTTCAGTCGTTTGGTCGTCCCTCACTAACCCTCCTGTCGGCCTTGTCACCCCACGCAGCCTGCTGTTCGGTCATTTGGTCGTCCCTCACTGCCCTCCCTGCTGGCCTGGTTGCCCCATGGAGCCTGCTGTTCAGTTGTTTGGTCGTCCCTCACTAACCCCCTTGCCAGCCTGGTCGCCCCACGCAGCCTGCTGTTTGGTCACTTGGTCGCCCCTCACTGCCCCCCCCTGCTGGCCTTGTCACCTCACGCAGCCTGCTGTTTGGTCATTACTGTGAGGGCGTCCTGACCAATTTGCATATTACCCTTTTATTAGTATAGATGCTGTAAAGTGGGTGCAATGGATTTTTGTATGTTGATCTTGTTTTCTGAGACCTTGTTGAACTCACTGCTTAGTTCTAGGAATTTTTTTGTAGATTCCTTGAAATTTCCTAAGCACATAATTGTGTCAACTGCATATAGGGACAGTTTTATTTCTTATTTTTTGATCTGTATTCTTTTTATTTCCTTTTTTTTTTTTTTTGCCTTCTTGTACTGACTAGAATTTCAAGTACTATATTGAATAACTGTTGAGTGTGAACATTCTTGCTTTGTTCCTAATCTCAGGGAGAAAGCAGCCTTTCACCATTAAGTATGATGTTAGTTGTAGTTGTTTTGGTGTTTTTTTGTGTGTGTGTGTGTGTGTGTTTTTAACTTAAAAAAAAATGAGTTGAGGAAATTCCCCTCTATTCCTATTTTTGAGAGTTCTTATCATGAATGGGTGTTAATTTTGTAAAAAGCTTTTCTGAATCAATTTAATTACATGATTTTTCTCTTTACATATTGCTGAATTAAATTTGCAAGATTTTATTAAGGATTTCTGTGTCTATATTCATGGGAGATATTGGTCTGTAGTTCTCTCTCTCTCTCTCTCTACTTACTGTCTTTGGTATCAGGGTAATTCTAAATAAAATTAATTAATTGGGAAGTGCTCCCTCAATGTCTTCTTTTTGTAAGAGATTGTGTAGAATGGTATTAATTTCTTTTTATTTTTATTATATTTTTTGTACACCCCAGTGACCAGAAATTACATAACTTAATATGTGATAATCCCAATAAGTCTCACACCCGTCCAGCACTATGCCTAGTTATTAGAATACTAGAGGCCCGGTGCACAAAAATTTGTGCACTCGGAGGGGTCCCTCAGCCTGGCCTGCCCTCTCGCAGTCTGGGACCTCTCAGGGGATGACCACCTGCTGGCTTAGGCACACTACCCCGGGGGATTGGGCCTAAGCTGACAGTCAGACATCCCTCTGGCAGCCCGGGAGCCCTCGGGGGATGTCCACTTGCCAGCAGGGAGCAGGCCTAAACTGCAGTCGGACATCCTTAGCACTGCTGAGGAGGCGGGAGAGGCTCCCACCACCACCACTGTACTGGCAGCCATCAGCCTGGCTTGTGGCTGATCAGAGCTCCCACTGTGGGAACGCACTGACCACCAGGGGGCAGCTCCTGCATTGAGCGTCTGCCCCCTGGTGGTCAGTGTGTGTCATAGTGACCAGTCATTCCCAGTCATTCTGCTGTTAGGGTCAATTTGCATATTACCTTTTTATTATATAGGATAGGTGCCTGGTGCATGGGTGGGGGCCAGCTGGTTTGCCCTGAAGGGTGTTCCGGATCAGGGTGGGGGTCCCGCTGGGGTGCCTGGCCAGCTTGGGTGAGGGGCTGATGGGTGTTTGCAGGCTGGTCACACCCCCTTCAGGACTGGGGGTCCCCACTGGGGTGCCTGGCCAGCCTGGGTGAGGGGCTGATGGCTGTTTGCAGCTGGTCACTCCCCTTTCAGGGTGGGGGTCCCCACTGGGGTGCCTGGCCAGCCTGGGTGAGGGGCTGATGCCTGTTTGCAGCTGGTCAAGCCCCTCCCAGCCCCCCCCCCGGCGACGGAAGCTCCCAGCCTCTCCTTTTTTCTTTTTATTCTGGGATTTATTTACCTTCTATAATTGAAACTTTGTAGCTTTGAGAGGAGCTCAGAGCCGGCCAGGGCAGGCAGGAGGGAAGCTTGGCTTCCTCCATCGCCAGGGGCAACCCATGCCTCCTGCTCGCTCCAGCTCTGTGGCCACTGCCAGCTGAAAGCAGGTATCTGGGTGTTGAGTGTATTTTCTCTCCACATCCTGCATGGTTCAGGGTTCAGGATCTGGAAGAGGAGCTGCACACAAATGAAAGAAAAGAGACAAGAGACATGAGATAATTTGGAAATATTGGGGTGCCAGGCGGGCAAGTCCAACTCAAGGAGAAGGACTTCCCCTGGTGCTTAGGCCTCACCAAGCTTTTATTGATCTGGGATAGCCCTTAGGTAGGGAGGTTCCAATGACACACAGACTAGTCCATCAGCAGGCAATTTCCAGTAATAGGCAGACTATCTTATCAACAAGGATTTACATGAATATCTAATCAACAAGGATTTACATGAGTTAAGGTGGGGAGGATGCTTCAGTTACCATTATCTAGATCAGGGGTGGGCAAACTTTTTGACTGGAGGGCCACAATGGGTTCTTAAACTGGACCGGAGGGCCAGAACAAAAGCATGGATGGAGTGTTTGTGTGAACTAATATAAATTCAAAGTAAACATCATTACATAAAAGGGTACGGTCTTTTTTTTTTTTAGTTTTATTCATTTCAAACGGGCCGGATCCGGCCCACGGGCCGTAGTTTGCCCACGGCTGATCTAGATTAACTGGGTGGTGCACAGCTCCAACCTTTGCTAGGGCTTCAAAGGTCACCAGCATTTAGGGGTCTCTGTCTATGCTCAGCTAGTGAAGACATAAGTGGTCTCCGACATCTGGGGTTTATTTATCTTCTATAATTGAAACTTTGTTGCTTTGAGTGGAGCTCAGAGCTGCCGAGGCAGGCGGGAAGCTTGGCTTCCTCCATCATTGGAGCAACCAAGCCTCCTGCTTGCTCCAGCTCCGTGGCTGCCGGCCGCCATCTTGGTTGGGTTAATTTGCATATAGTCGCTCTGATTGGCTGGTGGGCGTGGGTTAAGGCATAGCGAAGGTACAGTCAACTTGCATGTTTGTCTTTTATTAGTGTAGATTATGGACTATATTTCCTATGCTGTACTTACATACCTATGACTATTCTGTAACAACCAATTCTGTATTTCTTAATCCTTTCACCCTTCTTCCCATTGCAAACCTCCTTCCATCTGGCAACCAACAAAAAGTTCTCTATATCTATGAGTCTGTTTCTGTCCTGCTTGTTCATTTTGTTTGTAAATTCAATTGTTAATAGATATGTTTTTATTGCCATTTTATTGTTCATATTTTTAATCTCGTCTTCTTAATCTGGGAAGCTCTTTATCTGACCTTCAATTCTAAATGATAGCTTTGCAGAGTAGAGTAATCTTGGTTGTAGGTCCTTGCTTTTCATCACTTTGAATATTTCTTGCCACTCCCTTCTAGCCTACAAAGTTTCTGTTGAGAAATCAGCTGATAATCTTATCGGAGGCCTCTTGTAAGTAACTGTTTTTCTCTTGCTGCTTTTAAGATTCCTTATTCGTCTTTAACTTTTGGCATTTTAATTATGATGTATCTTGGTGTGGGCCTCTTTGGGTTCATCTTGTTTTGGACTTTCTGCACTTCCTGGAGTTGTATGTCTGTTTTTTTCACCAAGTTAGGGAAGTTTTCTGTCATTATTTTTTCAAATAAGTTTTCAATTTCTTTTTTTTTTTTAAATATATTTTATTGATTTTTTACAGAGAGGAAGAGAGAGAGATAGAGAGTCAGAAACATCGATGAGAGAGAAACATCGATCAGCCGCCTCCTGCACATCCCCCACTGGGGATGTGCCCGCAACCCAGGTACATGCCCTTGACCGGCATCGAACCCGGGACCCTTCAGTCCGCAGGCCAACGCTCTATCCACTGAGCCAAACCGGTTTCGGCAAGTTTTCAATTTCTTGCGCTCTCTCTTCTCCTTCTGGCACCCCCATGAGGTGAATGTTGATATGCTTAAAGTTGTCCCAGAGGCTCCTCACACTACCCTCATTTTTTTGGACTCTTTTTTTCCCCCCGTTCTGATTATATGTTTTTTGCTTCCTTATATTCTAAATTGCTGGTTTGATTATCAGCTTCATCTATTCTACTGTTGATCCCCTGTAAATTATTTCAGTTAATGTAGCCTTCATTTCTAACTGGTTCTTTTTATGCTGCTGAGGTCCTCCCTAAGTTCCTTGAGCATCCTTATAACCAATGTTTTGAACTCTGCATCTAGTAGATTGCTTATCTCCATTTTGTTTAGTTCTTTTTATGGAGTTTTGTTCTGTTGTTTCATTTGGGCCATGTTTCTTAGTCTCCTCATTTTGGCTGCCTCCCTGTGTTTCTTTCTGTGTATTAGATAGAGCTTCTATGTCTCCCAGGTTTGGTAGCATGGCCTAATGTAGTAGGTGTCCTGTAGGGTTCAATGGAACAGTCTCCCCAAACACCCCAGCTGGCACTCAAGGTGGTCTCCCTGTGTGGGCTGCACACCCTCCTATTGTAGTTGAGTCTTGATTGCTGTTGGCATGTCAATGGAAGGGATTTACTCAATCTGATCAGCTGAAAGGACTGGCTGTGACCACTGACCACCAATCTCCAACCACCTTGGAGGATCAGCTGTGCAGGGACGTACCTTGCAGAGCAGGACTTACTTCAGCAGGGCTCAGGACTCAGTACCTGCTGAGTCCATCCTTGAGTGTGTCGTTTATGGAGGTAGTTGGATGGTGGTGTTTTGACATGGTCTGAAGCTGTCCATTGGGTACTGGCTCTGGGCTCTTCGGGGAGGTGCAGGCCAAGGTCAGTCACTGCCTGTGTTCTGCGTGGAGCTACCAGGCATGAACTACAAAGTGATATGCAGATGGCTGCTTCTTGTGCTGGCCTTGAAGGTGCCCAGGCAAGACCAAGCTGTGAACCAAGGCCGGCTGCTGCTAGTGGCAGGCCTGGGGCCACTTAGCAATAGGCACAGGTCTCTCTGAGGCCAGTTGCTGCTTGTTTGAGAGATTTTAGGAAAATCTGAAGCATGAGCCAAGACAGGCTATTCCTACAGTAAAACACTGGAAACAGCTTGGATGGGCCTGAAAGTTGGGTGAGGCAGGGTCTCAGGGAATCACCAGGGTGGGTTCTTGGACTGTTTATGAAAACCTCTATAATAAATAATTTTCCAGTGATAGGTTCTTATTTAAATTCCTATTAATTATTGGTTGTGGTATGAAGTGTCTTGGATCATCAAATATTCTAATATGTTAACAATTCTTTTTTTTTTAATCCTTACCCGAGGATATTTTTCCATTGATTTTTAGAGAGAGTGGAAGAGAGAGGAAAAGACAGAGAGGAATATTGATGTGAAAGAAACACATAGATTGGTTGCCTCCTGCACGAGCCCCAACCAGGGCCCAGGCCAGGGAGGAGCCTGCAACTGAGGTATATGCCCTTGACTGGACTCAAACCGGGACCCTTGGGTCCACAGGCCAACACTCTATCCACTGAGCCAAACCCGCTAGGACAACAATTCTTTTTTTTTAAGCATTTAAAAAAATTCTCACCAAAGGATATATTTTTATTGATTTTTAGGGAGAGAGGAAAGAGGAGAGGAAGAGAGGGAGAAACATTGATGTGAGAGGGAAACATTGATCCTGTTGTCTCCCATATGCACCCTTACCTGGAATCAAACCTGCAACCTGGGCATATGCCCTGATGGGGAATTGAACCCACCACCTTTTTGGTATACAGGATGATACTTAAACCAACTGAGCCACCCAGCCAGGGCAGCTCCCATGTTTTAAGAATTTGTAAAGCATTAGCATTCTATAAAACATGCTAGCATTAAAATTGAACTGAACATGATATAACTTTTTCCTCATGATTCAGAATTTACTCCAGGTTATTGTGAGGATTATTAAGGCACATACAGCACAGTTAATGGAAAATTCCAGGCAATAAAACACCTAATAATGGAATTTACTTTATGTCACTTTTTAACAAAGAAACAGCCCAGTTATACAATTTTTAATAATTGCCAAGTATGATAATATTATTTTGGGCGGGTGGGGAGACAATGTTTAGAATAAATAGCCTGAAAACTATTTAATTTCTGTGGCTTTTTAAATTAAAAGTTCCTCTGTAGAAACATTCACATGCAAGTTTGACCTCATGTGGATGCTATTCAAACAAATCAACTTAGGATACGCAGAATGAGTCAAGATTTGTGTTACAGCAGTGGTTCTCAAAACGCAGTCCCTAGAACAGCATGGATGAGAGCTGGAACGTGATAGAAATGGAAGCTCTCAGGATCCATCCACACCTACTCAATTAGAAACTCTGGGAGTAGAGCCCAGTGATCTGTTTCCACAAGCCCTCTAGATATTTCTCTAGTTCCTCTTTAAACACTGCGTAAATTTTCTAGTGAAAACATCTGGGCTTGGAGATTTCCTTTTGGGGAGTTTTAAATTACAAATTAAATTTTCTTACTAGTTATAAAGCTATTCAAATTATATTTTTCATAGTGGGTGAGTTGTGATAATTTGTGTTTTTTAGAGAATTGGCTTTTTTTTTTTTATGAGTTGAACTCATGGTGTAGATGTGTTCCAGGTGTTCCTTTATTATCCTTTAGAAGTCCGTGGGGTCTATAATGTTTCCTCCATTTCATTCCTGATTTTTATAATTTGTATCTTCTTTTTCTCTTTGTCATTCTTGCTAAAGGTCTGTCAATTGTATTGATCTTTTCAAAGAATCAGCTTTTAGTTTCATTGATTTTTCTCTATTGTTTTTGTGTTTTCCCAAGTTTCACTGATTTCTGATTCCTATAATTATTTCCCTTTTGTTTGCTTTGGGCTTATTCTGCATTCATTTTCTGAATATCTTGAGGTAGAAGCTTAGATGATTGATCTGAGACTTTTCCTTTTTTCTAATGTAGTATATAGCACTAGAAGGATCCTCTTAGCACTGTGTTAGCTGTGTCTCACACATTTTAATATGATATAGTTACATTTTCATTCAATTCAGTGTATTTTAAAAATCTCCCTTGAGACTTCTATGACCCATGGATTATTTTAGTTTCCAAGTATTTGGAGATTTGACTGTTATCTCTCTGTTATTGATTTCTAGTTTTACTCCAATGTAGTCAGAGGAGTAATTTCAATGTAATAATTTATGTAGAATAAATAATGGCAGAAAATTACATTTTTAAGACCCAATTATAGTCCATTTCACTATAAGCTGTCAGTTGTTGGGTCATTAAACTTGGACATATGGAGGTATAAAAAAATTATTTTTGTATGTCAATATGCTGCCTTTCTTATACTGAATATGTGGTGACAATGATCTCTATGTTAAGAGTTACAACTATCAAAAGATATACTTAGCCGAAACCGGTTTGGCTCAGTGGATAGAGCGTCGGCCTGCAGACTGAAAGGTCCCAGGTTCGATTCCGGTCAAGGGCATGTACCTGAGTTGTGGGCACATCCCCAGTAGGGGGTGTGCAGGAGGCAGCTGATCGATGTTTCTCTCTCATCGATGTTTCTAACTCTCTATCTCTCTCCCTTCCTCTCTGTAAAAAATCAATAAAATATATTTTTTTTAAAAAAGATATACTTAGAAATTGTTTTTATACTATAACTCATTGGCATTTCTTCCAGAACATGATTTGTTGAGTCAAAATACTGGGAAAATACAATCCTTTGATTTTAATAGAGGGAATAAATTTTACATCCCTAAAGATAATGCAAAAGCAATATAATATAATGCCAAAGATATACTGCTGTCAAATTACTTCAATTAAAAAATATTATCCTATCTAATAATAGACAAACATGGTAATTAACCATTCCTCCAACATGCTTCCCATTGGCTAATCAGGGCGATAGGCAAATTAACTGCCAACCAAGATGGCGGCCGGCAGCCAGGCAGCTGAAGCGAACAGGAGGCTTGCTTGCTCCAGTGATGCCACTGCCAGCCTCTGAGCTGCACTCTAAGAAACAATGTTGCAACTATAGAAGCTAAACAAGTGCCAGATACCTGCTTTCAGCAGCTGAGGTCTCAGAGCTGGAGCCGAGCCTCAGAGCTAAAGCCGGCTCTCAGTTCCAGTGACAGCCATAGAAGGTAAATAAATCCCAGAATAAAAAATTAAAAAAATAAAAAAGGAGAGGTTGGGAGCTTCAGTCACCCGCCAGCCTGAAAACGGCCCTCAGCCCCTCACCCAGACTGGCCAGGCAACCCAGTGGGGACCCCCACCTTGAAGGGGGTGTGACCAGCTGCAAACAGCCATCATCCCCTCATCCAGGCTGGCCAGGCACCCCAGCGGGACCCTCACCCTTATCCGGGACACCCGTCAGGGCAAACCGGCCGGCCCCCACCCGTGTACCAGGCCTCTATCCTATATAGTAAAAGGGTAATATGCAAACTGACCCTAACAACAGAAGGACTGGGAATGACTGGTCACTATGACACACACTGACCACCAGGGGGCAGATGCTCAATGCAGGAGCTGCCTCTGGTGGTCAGGGCGCTCTCACATGGGAGGAGCTCTGCTCAGCCACAAGCCAGGCTGATGGCTGCCAGTACAGCGGTGGTGGTGGGAGCCTCTCCTGCCTCCTCAGCAGCGCTTAGGATGTCCGACTGCAGTTTAGGCCTGCTCCCCGCTGGCAAATGGACATCCCCCAAGGGCTGCCGGGCTGCCAGAGGGATGTCTGATTGCCATCTTAGGCCCAATCCCCCGGAGAGCAGGCCTAAGCCAGCAGGTGGTCATCCCCTGAGGGGTCCCAGACTGCGAGAGGGCACAGGCCAGGCTGAGGGACCCCACCTCCCCCCGAGTGCACCAATTTCTGTGCACCGGGCCTCTAGTCCTATATAATAAAAGCCTAATATGCAAATTGTCCCCTCAGGCAGTCCTTTGATTGCTCGCTATGATGTGCGCTGACTACCAGGGGACAGTGGGGAACATGGCGGGCGTCAGTGATGTGGCATTAGTAGCGGAGGCACTGCTGGCCTGAATGGGCCCTGACGAGAGCGGGACTGTGGTGGGATGGTGGAGCAGGTGAGTGGGCGATGCCAGGCCAAGGCAGGTGCGAGCAGAGGCCTGATTGCTCCACTGATCACCCCACAGATAGCGACCAGCGGTGGCCCCAGCTCCAGCCCCAACCGATTGCCCTGGAGACAGCAACCAGTAGTGGTGGCTGGGGCCACCGTCTGGCTCCCAGGCACTGAGGGAGCCTGGCGGGGGGCCTGGCCCTGATCAATCGCCTCATAGGCAGAATGGTGGAGCAGGTGAGGGGGTGGCACCAGGCCAAGGCAGGGTGCCAGGCGGGGCTGCAGGGCTGTGAGGCTGGGGGCATGAGCTGGGGCCTGATCTCCACAGGCCACCCAAGAGACCCCACCCATGCACGAATTCGTACACTGGGCCTCTAGTAGCAATATAACTCAGCTAAGTAAAACTGGCCACAAGAGAAAATGTGGAGAGGGTGGTAGTTTAGAAGAACTACCTGCAAATAGTGGCTATTATGACTTGACATTAACCTAGCATCCCAGGTCTTCTCTGATGTTTTAGATTGAATTTCTCCTGAAACAGGCATTGTGATAAAATTTGAGTCTATAATATATGTTGAAAATTATCTCAGGAGAAACCATTAGGAAAAGGGGAAGTGAGACAAGAAAGGGAAGGCAGTCTATAAGGGTGGAACCTCTGGGAAATAATGGTCAAACATATGTCTAAGCATTAACATAACTCAAGGGGGAAGAGAGCAAAGGTATTTATATACCAACTAGAGGCCCAGTGCACAAAATTCATGCATGGGTAGGGTCCCTAGCGGCTGCCAGCTGTCAGCTGGGGCCTCCCTTCCCCCCACTGCCTGCTGCCACTGGCAGCTATGTTCTGCGCCGCCCCCTGGTGGTCAGCACACGTTGAACTCCCGCCCGTGGGGACAATTTGCATATTAGCCTTTTATTATATAGGATTCCAGTTGGTCACGAGCAGATGACTGCTGGAGTAAGTGAGGGGTGTGCTTTCTGCCTGCTATGTATATGGGCATGGTGGGTCACCAAAGAGAGATCCCTCAAAGAGCTGCAGATGCTGGCAGGCTGAAATGTATAATAAGTCCTAAGGGAGTATAAGTGGAGCACTGACAACATGTATTTCTTTTTTTTAAAATATTTTATTGATTTTTTTTACAGAGAGTAAGGGAGAGGGATAGAGAGTTAGAAATATCGATTAGAGAGAAACATCGATCAGCTGCCTCCTGCACACTCCCTACTGGGGATGTGCCCCCAACCAAGGTACATGCCCTTGACCAGAATCAAACCTGGGACCCTTGAGTCCGCAGGCTGACGCTCTATCCACTGAGCCAAACTGGTTAGGGCGACAACATGTATTTCACTGAACCAGGTCCAGCCTACTTTTCCAGCTTATCACCCACCACTCACCCAACCAAACACACTGGGCCATTCTTTGCTTTTCTAAATAATATGAGACAACCCCTAGTTCACTGCAGGCCTTCAAGCATGAATTTCCTTCCCTCTCCTGAATGCTGTTTCCTCTGCTGGAACATCCCCTCTCTACTCCCAGTCTCTCCCTGCCAAAATTCTACTTGCCCAACTAGACCATACTGCCAAAATGCTTCTTCCCTTTGATGAGAATGTCAAGGTCATGTTTTCCATGGCGTCTCAGTAATTTCCTCCATGCTCCCAAACAGCAGCAGCAGCCCCTGGAATCTCTGACATATTTTGTCCTCCCCTCCATGGTACTTGTTTACAATTGTAATATATTTATTGATGCTCATAGCTCTCTACCAGCCTTCAAGCTCCTTAAGGTCAGGGGCTAAGTCTAAATATCTTTGCACAAATAAAGGGCTCATAAAACTTGTGGCCTGTGCTGCCAGAGGCAAATATTGCCAGACACCCTTTGCTCTGGCTCTGCTCTGAGTCAGAGTGGTTTAAGTACAGGAAGAGGGCAAGCCTGCATAATCAAACCCAGTCTACCAGCAAGGTGGACTTTTGTCTGTAGTTTCACAAATTTACCAGTAGATGGCAACAGTCTCCTACTTTTTTTTTTTAGGGCCTCCGATTATCTCTCTCCTAACTGTCCAATTTACAGTGAAGTCCATTCTATGAGTCTTTACTGATGATCTGCCTGAGATCCAGGGTTACCTGCAGACACTGAGGGAGGGAGGCCTGGGAGAGAGATGAGAAAAGGAGATGCTATATAGTCCACAAGAGAAATGCCCAGGGCCCGGAGCAGGTAGGACAGGAGGGGTGGGGAAAGATGAACTCCTGAGTCACCCAGGGCTCAAATCCAGAGGCTGCTGTTCCAAAGCTTATGTGCTTTGATTTTATTCTAAAATTCTCTGCTTCCCTTTTGCTACCCCTATGAATTATTGAACACATCTTTGAAATGGCACCTGGGCAAATGTCTGATGCACAGTAAATTCTTAATACCAATGTATTGGATGATGGATGGAAGAAATTTAAAAAAATAAAAACAGAAATGCACATCATTGGCTGTCAGTGGACACAGGGGAGAGGGAGTGTCATCTTAGATTCGCTGGGAAGCTTTTTCTAAATAAACTTGCTCTGACCCTTCAATGACTCCTCTCTGACCCCCACGCCCAAATGTCAGTATGCTCTGAGGTGGATGAAAGCTGGGGGATACAGAACCCAGGTGAAGCAGAGGAGAGGAACCCAGATATATAGAGAGACTTGGGGCTCAGTAGACACCAGGACCCTAGAACAGAGAAGGAAGCTGTGATTGGGGAGTCAGGAGTCAAGAATTCGGTCAGAATGGGGTTGGATCCTCAGAAACCAATCACTCTTTTTTTTCCCCTCTACCTCCCTGCTCTGGTTGTTAATGACCTTGCCTTCTCCATTATTCATCCGCTGTTTCAGCTGAAGCTGTGACTCCCTGGGTCCATTAAGGCTCTCCTGGGGCAGTTAGGCTTCCACGGAGTGCATTAGAGCAGGCGCGGAGGTACCAGGAGCCGGCTCTGCTCAGCCACACCGCTGCCTTGTCCACCCCATCCCCCACCCCAGCCAGCAACCCCAGCAAATTCAAGGTGCTTGATTAAGGGCATCCCTGCACCAAGCAGGTACCTGGGCCCCAGTATCCTGTGCAATGATAATTCATCCCATGTGCATGATCTGCATCTCATAGGCAGATGCCTGCAAGCTGGGGCTTGGACTCAGGCTGCCTGGACCTGGATCCTAGTGCCACCACTTATCAATTTGGAGATCTGAGATAAGTTTCTGGACTAGAACTCCCCCCCCCCCCCGCCACCACCATTAACCCCAGTTTTCTTATGAGTAAAATAGAGATTATAGTGACACTGAGCTTATGGGGTTGCTTTGAGGGTTAAATGAGATAACACAAAAACCTCAGAGCACAGTGCCTAATACACTACGTGATGAATAAACATCTGTTTCTGCCCTAACCGGTTTGGCTCAGTGGATAGAGTGTCAGCCTGCAGAGTGAAGGGTCCCAGGTTCGAGTCCGGTCAAGGGCATGTACCTTGGTTGTGGGCACATCCCCAGTGGGGAGTGGGCAGGAGGCAGCCAAATCGATGTTTCTCTCTCATCGATGTTTCTAACTCTCTATTCCTCTCCCTCTCCCTTCCTCTCTAAAAAATGAATAAAATACATATTTTAAAAAAACACATCTGTTTCTGCTGCTGCTTCAGTGAGAAAGTTGGATCAGATGATCTCATGGTCCTTTCAGTTGCTATTGTGACATCAGAGAGATAATGGGACACAAAGCCTGTCAGCCTGTGGCTGATTGTCAGGACTTTTGCGCTTATAAAGAGAGAAATGGTGGCTGTGTGGGAGGGGGAAGGCAATGGAAAAGTGGCAGATCCAAAGGATTGTAGGTCCCAGTGAACTGGAGTTGAGGTTCTAGAGGAGGAACATGTAAAGATAGGAGGTGGTGGCCAGTGACAGGGAAGGGCAAAATTGAGCTATTAGTATTTATGAGGTCAAGGTTATGAAATTGGGAATGGGTGGCCTCTCCAAGCTATGTAACTAGTCCTGCCAGTCTTCTATACATTCCCTAGTATTTGAATTCGCCAGAATTCTTTTGTTTTCTTTCTTTCTCTCTCTCTTTCTTTCTTCCTTTCTTTCTTTCTTTCTCTCTTTCTCTCTTTCTCCTTCCTTCCTTCCTTCCTTCCTTCCTTCCTTCCTTCCTTCCTTCCTTCCTTCTTTCCTTCCTTCTTTCTCCCCCCCTTCCTCCTCCTCCTCCTCCTCCTCCTCTTTCTCCTTCTCCTTGCTACCAAAGTTCTATGACAGTAGTCTTTTCCCATTCATATTTGTATGCACTGAAGACCAGCATATAGTAGGCACTCAGCCAGAATTCTTAATTAATGGAAATTGACACAATTGTAAATTATACACCACATCCTAAGAACAGGTTCTAACTATTCATAAGAGCAAGCAAAATATTTTCTGTGGTCCTTATGTGCCCTATATCTCTGGACATAGATAGCAATTAGTCATTAAACTTTGAGGGAAAAAAAAAAAAAAGCAGGCAAGGAAAGATTAGAACTAATTCCCCAGTCCATGCTCTTTCCTCTATACCAGTGGTTCTCAACCTTGGCTGCACATTAGAATCACCTGGGAATCCTTTTAAAATCCTGATTTCTGGGCCTCATCCTCCGGAAATTCTGTTTCTTTGTTACTAATGTTGGGGCCCTACCCCATAATAAAGAAATGGAATTTCCGGAGGATGAGGCCCAGAAATCAGGATTTTAAAAGGATTCCCAGGTGATTCTAATGTGCAGCCAAGGTTGACAACCACTGGTCTATACCATTCTGTTTCATTAAGTGATTTCACATTATTTTTGAATTTGTGGTATTTGTGTGTATGTATGGCCCTGTATTGTTTTTTTCTTTTTCTAAATATGTTTTTATTGATTTAAGAGGGAGGAAGAGATAGAAACATTAATGGTGAGGGAGAATCATTAATCAGCTGCCTCAGGCACACCCCCTACCGTGCCTGTGCCCTGACCAGGAATTGAACCATGACCTCTTGGTTCATGGGTTGCGATGCTCAACCACTGAGCTACACCGGCCAGGCTATGGCCCTGTATTATTCACCAAAACTACATTTAATTTTCATAATAAAGACATAATGATATTGTCAAACAAAGGTTTTTTTTTATTGCAGGTACAGAGGGTTGATAAAGGATATACACACACACAAACCTACAGTTAACATAATAATTTCTTAAAAATTATATTTAAAGTCCATAGTTCACTCTAATGTACATTTTATGATTTGGACAAATATATAACGACATGCATCCACCATGAAGCATCATACAGAATAGTCTCACTAAGCTAAAAAGCCTCTGTGCTTCCCCTGTTCACCCCTCCATCTCGCTCCCTCCCCATAAATCCATGGTAACCACTTACCCTTTTTCTGTCTCCATACTGAAGCTTTTTCGAGGATGTTGATATAATACAGTATGTAACGTTTTCAGATGGGCTTCATTCACGTAGTAGTGTGCATTTAAGTTTTCTTCATGCCTTGTACTGGCTTGATAGCTCATTTCTTTTCATTACAGAATCATTTTTCATTGTATGGACGTAGCACGATTTACCCATTGACATGTTGAAGGATATCTTGGTTGCTTTCAAGGGGCACGATCACTGAATCATATGGGAAGAGTACGTTGAGTTTTCTAAGGAACCCCCAAACTGTCGTCCAAAGTGGAGGCTTCATTTTGTATTTCTACCAGCAATGAATGAAAGCTCCTGTTGCTCCACATCCTCGCAGTGCTGACAGTGTTTTGATTTTTAGCTATTTTAATAGGTTTGTGTTGTTGCATCTAGTTGTCGTTTGAATGTGCTATTCCCTAATGACACAAAATGCTGAGCCTCATCTTTTCATCTGTTTACTCGTCATTCATGTATCTTCTCCGGTGAGGGATCTGCATTCTTTCCACAATATGAAGAAGAGTAGCAGGAGCAGGTGGAACTCTTCTGTGACAGTTCAGAGTCTCCGTCCACTGCAACATCATACTTCACGGTCAAAGACTGAATGCTGTTCCCCTTAGATCAGATCAAGGCAGGAACGGGCATTCTCACACTTTTATTCATCATGGTACTGCAGGTCTTTGCCATGTGTCGTCATAGATTGGTCGGACTCTAGCTCTATTCCTCTGTGATTCCCTGGGCTCTGTTTTTTTTTCCTGATATCAGTTTTGTCTTCAGGCTGCCTTCCATTGTAGTGGCAAATGTCTGCCAACAGCGACCAGGGCTGTATGTTTCAGGGTTTGTGGCAGCGGCACCAGGATTAGACACCTGGTGAATGTGTGGACACCATCCCTCCTCCCTCCATTTGCAGCAGGGCCAGGGTGGGGTGAAGCTGGCAGCTGGGATGGGGGTGCAGGAAGGGGCATGGGGATGCTAACAGTGTTTTGCCACCAGACTGCAGTCTTCCTGCCGGCAAGGACCATGTCTATCCCTTTTGATGGTGTAGCCCTTGCGAGTGGCATAAAACCAGCTGTGGACATGAACTGAGTGAAGTGTTGATCAGATTGTAGCCTCAGGAAAAGTGGCAAGATGGAAACACAAGCAAAGGTCTGCTCTCCTGTGTTTCTCAGCTGAACATATCTGTACAGGTGTGTAAATCCCTGGAAGAGGAGATGAAGTGCTGCGCTAGAGGGAGAGGATTAAGGTTATAGATGGGGTGGGAGGAGGGATTCGTTTGCTAGGGATGCCACAGACCAGGTGGCTTAATAACAGAAATTGATCTTCTCACTGTTCCGGAGGCCAGAAAGCAGGGATCCAGGTGTCAGCAGGATTGGTTCCTTCTGAGGCCTTCGTCCCTGGTTGGCAGATAGCTGTCTTCTCCCTACGGTTCACACGGTCTTCTCTCTGTGTGTATCTGTATCCTACTCTCTCTTCTTACTAAAACAGGTGTCATATTGGATTAGGGCCCACCCTACTAACCTCATTTTTAACTTAATTACCTCGTGGAAGACCCTGTCTCCAAATACAGTCTTATTCTGAAGAATGAGAGCCTGATACTTCCACATGTGAATTTTGACAGACACATTTCAGCCCATGGCTGCTAACTGATGAAAAGGTGGGGTGGGGGCGAAAGGCTGGAAAACGGGCCCCATCATATGTTGAGAAACACACAAATGTGGTCCTGAGAAGGACAAGGAAGTCTTTCAAGGAAATGGTGTTTCTTTCAGGGGATCTTGTTTTCTCACAACGTAACTGAGAACTCGGGATTGCTTTTGGCCCTCTTTCCCATCACCCACTGTGGGCTGGTCCTCTGCTATCCACAGGAGCCCCACACCCAGCCCATGGGCCCTCCCCCTGGTCTTGCTCGTTGCCGGAGTCTGGCTGGCCCCTACCATCTCTCCTGAAAATGACCTCAGCAGCCCTACAGACAAAAAGTATTACTCCAGAAAGGCTGTTTTGCCCAGCCGGCGTGGCTCAGTTTTTGAGCGTTGACCTGTGAACTAGGAAGTCACGGTTCGATTCCCGGTCAGAGCACAAGCCCAGGTTTCGGGCTCAGTCCCCAATGGGGGGCATGCAGGAGGCAGCCAATCGATGATTCTCTCTCATCATTGATGTTTCTATCTCTCTCCCCCTCTCCCTTCCTCTCTGAAATCAATTAAAACACATTTTCTTTAAAAAGTAAAAGGTTGTTTCCCCATAATCAAGAAAACTGGTAGGGCATCGAACAATGGAACTCTGGGCAAATAGTGATGGAAGTTTGGTCCAAACATTGTAGCAGAAAGACATCTTTCTCTGGTCTGTACATCTTTATTTTCCAGGTTGGGACATTCACAGTCTTAGCTGTGTACGTAATGTACTTTTGTTTCTCCATAACTGAACTGGAGCTCTCCTTTGAGTTACTGGTGGGCAGAGGGCAGGACTCATAGCCAGCAGTTCGAGGTCTCAGGGTAGCTTTCTCCAAAGGGCTCTTACCATGCTAAGGAATTGGGGGGGTCATTGGTCCCTGGTTGCCATCATCCAACCACACTGACACCCCCAAGGCATCCTTGTGCCCTCCATGGCCTCAGAGCCTGACCCCTACAGGTCACTACCATGTCTTCCTTTTTGGGTCTGCTGACTCTCTGGCATGGCCCATGGCTCTTGGGTTCATGGGAAATGTTCTGCTGCCCTGGTCTCCTTATGGCTGCCCTGGGACCCACTAGGAAGAGGAGAGTGTGGATTCCCTCTGCCCCAGATTCTCCAGACCTCTCTGTGGTTTGTGTCGGGGTCCCCTCCACCCCCAGGACGCAGCCCCAGGAGCCAGGATAAAGAGCCCATTTGTAAGAAACAGACTGGTGTCCCAGCATTCTGCATCCGGCCTCTCCCCAAACCCCCGACAGGAGGACCAGGTCTGGGCATGGGGTAGCCTGATCCTTTCTCTATTCTCCCCAATCCATTGTCGAGCACATAACTGTGTCTTCTAGGCTTTTGAAACTCAAACCCTAGGCTTGTGTAACACAAAGCATTTCTTTCTGCTTCATTTTTCCTCTGCTGGGGCAGTAAATGCCACAGGGTACGTGTCATAGGGAAAAGAAATGGGGGAAGGGAGGGGAGGGAGAGTGAGGGGAGAGTGACGTATCCAAAATATTATCCAGCCACACCTATTCTCACAAGTTTCTCCCAGGAACATTGCTTCTAACTTTGCTCTGAGCAATTTCATATCCAGTTTGTATAGCCCATCCACTCTTACCATCCAGTTCCTTGCCTCCTCATTTACAGGAGCGAACACCCCATCCCACTTCAGAATCTCACTGCCAGATGGGGGCGCCTCAGCTTCGCTGCGGAATTCCTCTCCCAAACTCACCCCTTACTGGGCTCATGGCCCTGGACTCCGGCCTGCGCTTTCCTTGCAACCTGCAACCCTCAGCCTCTCCTTATCTTTCCATTTCTCCGCCCTCCCCATTTTTCCATGGAGACTTTTACCTTCGTTTTTCCTGACACGTGTTTTGGAGGAGCGCCATAGTGTCTACTTCCCCTGCACATATTTAATTCATTTCTCAACTCATTGCAGTTAAGCATCTGTATAGTAGAGAAATGACCTTACCCAAAGAGAGAGCTGGCCTTGCCTTCAGCTCTGGTGTAGAGACTAAAGGTCAGCCACACAGGTGACCACCATGTCTATGTGACGGAGCCCCAATAAAATGCTGCACACAGGGCTTGGATGAGCTTCCTTGGTTGGTGACACTCCAAGCATGTTGTTACACATCATTATTTGCAGGAGCTAGAGCTGTCCAGGACTTCATTAGAAACCCCAAGTATAGAACCCTGTTGGACTCCTCCCCAGGGCAGATTTTAATATGTATCCTTTCTCTATAGCAGTGGTTCTCAACCTTCTGGCCCTTTAAATACAGTTCCTCATGTTGTGACCCAACCATAAAATTATTTTTGTTGCTACTTCAATGTTGCTACTGTTATGCATCATAATGTAAATATCTGATATGTAGGATGGTCTTCGGCGACCCCTGTGAAAGGGTCGTTTGACCGCCAAAGGGGTCGCGACCCACAGGTTGAGAACTGCTGCTCTATAGTAAACTGTAACCATGAGTATAACAGCTTTCAGTTAGTGCCGTGTCCTCCTAATGGATTATCCAGCCTTGGAGACCCTTGAACTTGGTGGCATCCATACATTTACTGAAACTGCTCTCTCAGAGGCACGAATTTCCACTTTCTAGGTCCTCCCCTCAGTCATCCTTCCCTGACCTCTTTTATCAACTCCCCTTTTTCTTGCAATGCTCTCCTGCCTGGGCTCTGACGACACTGAAATCTGCTGGCCTCCCTTCTAATTCTCAGTCTTCATTTTTTTCCATCTCCTTTTGCTTCTTTTCCTCAACCGTTTCTTGTGGATGCTGTCACTTTCCTACATGATAACTAAACATGATAGAGCTGAAGCTCAGAGCCAGATCCCTGTCACTGTAGGTCCCCTACACTGTCCTCTTGTTCCTTATTCATCCTGACCTGTGTGAATGATTTAAAACTAGGCAAACTTTAAAAATGTATACTTGGCATATTCTAGACACATGTCCTTTGTTGGATAAATGTTTTGCAGATTTTTTCTCCCAGTGTGTGGCTTGCTCCAAGTGTCTGTCTGGATCCCCCTCTCTTCTCTCCTCCAGGCCCAGAGCATCCCTGATCATTTCAGAGAGTGACCCTCAACTTACACCAACAGTTCTGACGGTCCTTCCAATGTTCCAATAGCCCGATGGCCATCTCTGCAGGGTATCTGAACCTTGATGTGTCCACAAATGAACTTGCTCTCTTTCCCTCAAAGCATTCCTCATCTTGATCAATGGCATTATTTAGTGAGCGCAGGGTGAGATCGGCTTTCCCTGCAGACACCTGACCCTTGTCCATCACCAGGGTCAATTCAGTGCTGTCTGCCCATCCCTGGCTTGCAGGCTGCCTGTCTGGCTTTGGCTGGGCTTGCCATTTTGGCTTTGTTCCTATCTCCTTGGCTTCTGACTTGACACAGCCCCTGGCTCCAGTTTCATGTTCTGCCTCAGCTCCTGATTCAACCAGGAGAGGTGCCCCATTCCAGCTTACCTGCCCTGGTCAGTTATGGGGCACCCCTGACCACTTCTGCCAGGTCTCTGCTGCCCCTTACCGGTCAACATCCTTCTCCCCAATCTACCCTGACGCCCCTACACATACAATAAATGTTTTGAGTACTGGCACGAACTTTTCAAGATCTGGCAAAGACTTTAGGTAATAAAGTAGAAGTCACCCTCTGCAACAAAAGGGAAGCTTTCAGTTTTGGAGCTCCACCTGTGCACCAGCGTCATAAGCTGAGAGTCAGTTTTAATAAACATAAAAAGCACTACTTGGGGTGTATTTTTATCAACTATTTTGTTTACATTTCTTAATTTTATTTTTAAATTAAAAGACACAGAAGTGCCTAGCCTGTGTGGCTCAGTGGTTGAGCATCAACTTATGAACCAGGAGGTCACGGTTTGATTCCCGGTCAGGGCACATGCCCCGGTTGTGGGCTCGATCTTCAGTGTGGGGTGTGCAGGCTTATTTTGTTTGTTTGTTTGTTTGTTTTTGGCATTTGGTTATCCGATTATTCTAGAACCATTTATTGTAAAGATCATATTCCTTCCATTGAACTGCCTTGTAACCTTGTGGAAAATCAATTGACCATATACGTGTGATCCTATTTCTGGACTCTCTAATCTGTTCTATTGATCAACACATCTACCTTTGCACCAATACCACACTATTTTGGTTACTGTAGCCTTATAATAAGTTTTGATCATGCAATGTAAGTACATGAAATGTGTTCTTTTGAATATTCTAGGTCCTTTCCCTTTCTCTTCAAATCTTAGAATCATCTTAACCATTTTTACAAAATAGCTTGCTGTAAATTTGATCAGAATATATCAAATCTATAGGTCAATTTAGGAAGAATTGACATCTTAACAAAATTGAGTCTCAGCCCAGCTGGAGTGGCTGTTTGTTGAGCATCGTCCTGTGCACCGAAGGATTGCAGGTTTGGTTCCCAGTCAGGGCACATGCGGGTCCCCAGTCTGGGAGTATGTGGAAGGCAACTGATGTTTCTTCTCTCTCTCTCTCTCTCTCTCTCTCTCTCTCTCTCTCTCTCTCTCTCCCCATGTCCTTATCTGAGGATTTAAAAGAAAATAAATAAATAAATAAATAAATAAATAAATGGAACTAGAAAGCCAGATATATATCTCCAAACTTCTTTAAAAAAATTGAATCTCGGATCCACAAACATGGTGCATCTCTCCACTGTCCTCCTTTCTTTCGGCGATGTTTTATTGTTTCAGTGTACATGTCTTTCATGTCTTATGTCAAATTTGTTCCTAAGTACTCCATAATTTTGATACTATCATACATGGTATCCGCTTTACATTCAATTTCTGATTGTTAATTGCTGGTGTATATAAATACAATTGAGTTTTGTATAGTGACTCTGATTCCTGCAGCCTTGTTCAACTCACTTATGAGTTTAATAAGAAGACAAACAACCCAATTAAAAGATGGGCCAGAAACAATAAAGAGAAACAGGATATTTGCATAGCCTCAAAGTATCTCCCACAAATTTTTATTAATTTAAAAAAATGGTAACTTTCCAGTGGAGAAAAATAATAGACTCCACCTTCACAAGTGACTGAGCTTATCAACAGCAATAAGACTTATGGACAGTATGCACCCCCAATAAATGTGTGAAGAAGGGCACATCACCTCTGTGCTATTTTTACCAGAAATTTATAACATCAATCTAATCGTGAGAAAATACCAGGAACAACCTACAAAATTGAGGAATAGCTTACAAAATATTTGGTCAGTACTACTCAAAAGTGTCACTTTCAAAAACGCAAGGAAAGACTGAGGAACTGTCACAGATTGGAGGGGACTAAGAAAACATGGCCACTAGAGACAATGTGCAGTTTTAGATTGGATCCTGGAGCAGACAAGGACATTAGTAGATGGTGAAATCCAAATAAAGTATTTACCCTGGCCAGTGTGGCTTAGAGCTTCAGCACTGACCCATGAACCAGGAGGTCATGTTCGATTCCAGGTCAGGGCACCTGCCCGGGTTGTGGGATCAATCCCCAGTAGGAGGTGTGCAGGAAGCAGCCAATCAATGATCCTCTCTTATCATTGATGTTTCTATCTCTCTCCCTCTCCCTTCCACTCTCTGAAATCAATAAAAATAAATAAAGTCTTTAGTTAATAGTATTGTACCAATGTTAATTTCCTAGTTTTAATAATTGTACTATGGTTGTGTCAGATGTTAACATTAGGTTGTATAAGAAGGTAGGTGAAGGGTATGTGGAAACTCTGTAGTATCTTGCAATTCCTATATAATAAAACCCTAATATGCAAATCGACCGAACAGTGGAACAACAGGCGGAATGACCGGTCGCTATGATGAGTACTGACCACTAGGGAGGTGACCAATGGCAGCGGTGATCAGGGGGCTGGGTCTGGCCAGCGGGCAGTGCCAGATAGCTAGCCAAGGCGGGTGCTAGCAGGGGGGCCCCCAATTGCCCCGCCCACCAGTCACCCCACAGATCTGCCCTGATCGCCAGCCAAGCCTAGGGACCTACCCTATATATTGGGAACAGTCTCTTAGATTTAAAAATTAAAACCAGGCAAGGCTACTCTAACACTGAAAAAATAGGATGATGCAGCAATGACATGCCTGGATTCTGGCTTGCACATTTTGTGGTCAGCCCTGATTCTGACACTTATAACTGTGTGACAAAGCCAATTACTTAACTTCTCTCTCCTTCAGTTTTTCTACCCATAAGATGGGGAAAATGGTACTACTGCCTCAGAAGGATCATGTTATGTACTACTTTTTATAATCAGGGCAAAAAAATGTAGCTGCCCATACAACAGCAAGATGCCTTTCACCTGTATGAAAAGTATGGTCACTTGTGCATGCAGCGTCTTGAATTGTGAGAGGGATGTCCGACTGCTGGTGTAGGCCTGATCCCCGGGGATTGGGCCTAAATTGGCAGTTGGACATCCCCCGAGGGCACAGGCCGGGCTGAGGGACAATCCCCCCCATGCATGAATTTCGTGCTCTGGGCCTCTAGTTTTCTATAAGTCTATCATTAAAATTTTTTTTAATGTGCAAAAGATTTAAATACTTTATCAAAGAGAATATACAGATGTCAAATAAGCATCTGAAAAGATAGTAACATCATTAGTGATTACGGAAATGTAAATTTAAATACCAATGAGATACCACCATACACTCACTTAAATGATTAAAATAAAAAGACCAACCATAACAAGTGTTGACAAGGATGTGAAGCAACTGGAACTCTCACACACTGATGGTGGGAATGTAAAATGGCATAACCATTTTGGAAAGCAATTTTAAAAAGTTAACCATACATCTACCATACACAGTATTTACCCAAGATAAATAAAAGCATATGTTCACACAAAGCTTTTTTTGGTAATAGTTAAAAACTGGAAAGAATCCAATGTCCATCAGCAGGTTAATGGATAAATAAATTGCATGCTATCCATATACTGGAATACTATTCAGCAATTAAAGGAACAAACTATTGATACAAGTGACAACGTACATATATTTCAAAATAACTATTCTTAGTGGAAAAAGCCAAACAAAAAAAGAACACATCCTGTATGATTCCACTTATATAAAATTCTAGAAAATGCAACTAATGTATGGTGGCAGAAAGTAGATCAGTAGTTGCCTAGGCACAGGGGTTTGGGAGGAGGTAAGAATGAATTACAAAAGGGCATGAGGGAACCTTTGGGGATGATGAATATGTTCATTATCTTGATTGTAGTGATGGTTTTATGGGTGTACATATATGTCAAAACTCATCATATTGTATATTTTAAATAATTTATATGCAGCTTAATGTATACTAATGACATCTCATTCAAACTATTAAAACATGCATAATTGGGCTCAAGGAACATGTTAGGAATAGTGTGGTCAGCTTATATATCCTCATACCAGATACTAAATCAGATCCAAACTAGGTCTGGGGCGGGACAGATTTCACCAGTTACAGAGAGGCAGATGTCACACTTATTCCCCTATGAATGTCCCAGATATTAGGATTACATGTCCAAAAACCAGTATCTCTACAAGGTTTAAAACAAGTGGTCCCAACATTGCTGGGAGAGACAGTAAGAGCTAAAGGAAACTAGTAGAGTCCTGCAGTTTGTATAGCATGAGAGTGGTTTCCCTCAACCCTTAACAAAGGGTTTTGCTGCTGCGACAGGTGGAAAATCCTTATTTTTAACTCACTCTGAGTTTCACAGAGGAAGGTAACTTGATTGAATCTTTTCCACAGGGTGCTCCAAACTATAAATTCCTATTCTGGTTTATTCTAATAAGAAGTAGACCGATCCCTTAATCCCTGTTTAAAGGGCCCTTGTTTATTGAAGCCATAAACTTTGGGCAAAGGATCATAAACACTCTGTAGCTGGGTACAGACATGGGGTGGGTGCAGGATCAAGAATTGGCACACAGAGGTATTATTATGAATCTTGTCTATTTTCCTTGTAGGTATATTCCTCTGAGGCCCCTGTGCTGAGACCCCCCCCCCTTCCCCATCTAGTTTCCACTCTTCTCCATATCTGGAAGAAGGGGTAAAGCATCACCCTTGCCTTGGGCTGCCAGCTGGGTTTGGCCAGTGGGAGGCACTATTAGGAAATCAGAAGATGGAAGAGATAGAGAGTAAGATCTCCCAGTGACTGGTGTTTTACCTCAGGCCACAGCTCTTGTCGGGTGCCTCCTTTCCTGTGACTAGAGCTCCCAACTGGTTCCAATATAGCTCCCCTGCCTGTCCTTTCAGGTACTGGTGACAGCTTCCCACTGTTCTTCACTGTTAGTGCTTCACCCTCCTTGGCTGGTCCCTTATTCTAGGTCACACCTTTGCACAAGTTCCTTCTTCAGCTCTCAGTCAGCCCTTCCAGGGTGCAATTCCTTTCCTTCTGCAGCTCTGACTGATACATCCTCATGACCTCCAAACACCCCCATACATGATCCTCATCTATTGTCTTTATCTCCCAACAGGGCACAATTTACTGATAGCACCTCCTAGGGCAGTGATGGCGAACCTATGACACGCGTGTCAGAGGTGACACGTGAACTCATTTTTTTGGGTTGATTTTTCTTTGTTAAATGGCATTTAAATATATAAAATAAATATCAAAAATATACATCTTTGTTTTACTATGGTTGCAAATATCAAAAAATTTCTATATGTGACACGGCACCAGAGTTAAGTTAGGGTTTTTCAAAATGCTGACACGCCGAGCTCAAAAGGCTCGCCATCACTGTCCTAGGGTCCAGCCCTCAATTCCTTCTCCCTAGGTGCCTCTGTTTCTACCCATCATGTGCTTTTTGGCCAAGCCTATGTTGACATTGCTGTGCCTAGAATTAAAGTCATCTCTTCTTCATCAACATGCACCCCTATCATGCTCCTCTACTCCGTGTCATTTCCACATGCCCAGAAACAAAGCCTCAAAAACTAGGTGACAGTGAACCTCTTACCAGAGGAACCCATGGGGAGCCACTCCAAAGTCTCCCATGTGGACACAATTTAAGAAAAGGTGAGCCCTAGCCAGTTTGGCTCAGTGGATAGAAGGTCGGCCTGCGGACTGAAGGGTCCCGGTTCGATTCTGGTCAAGGGCACATGCCTGGGTTGCGGGCTCGATCCCAGTGGGGGGCATGTAGGAGGCAGCCGATCAATGATCCTCATCATTGATGTTTCTCTCTCTCTCTTCCTCTCTGAAATCAATAAAAAATATATTAAAAAGAAAGAAAGAAAAGAAAAGGTAAAACCAGTGTGCTTGCTGTGCAAGGCAATTCCCCCCATCACATAGCCACCCTTCAATCCTTCCTCTTACAGAAATTCTGTTCCCATGATGATCTGCCTCCTCTCTCCCAGAATTCCTTTTGTCCAAGCCTATTCACTAACCTCTACAGGACAGAACTTTCCTCTCTCCATTCTAGTGCAGGCCCTCATGGTCTCTCACCTATTGCTGGAGTCTCCCCATTGGTTCCCTCCTTTCCCTCTCCCGCCAAGATCCCATCCACACAATGCAAAGCACAGGTCTGAGCAAGAGCCTGCCTGCAAAGGCCCACCCACTCTTTCACTTCTTTACCGAATATGTGAATTTTTATCCAAAGCTCTTAGTTAACATTTTTTTTCTGTTGTTTTTTTTTTGGTTAAAAATTGTCTTTCTTTCTTTTTTTAAAAAATTTAATCCTCACCAGAGGATATATTTCCATTGATTTTTAGGAAGAGGAAAACATCAAGAATATTGATCCGTTGCCTCCCATACGAGCCTAGGAGCCTAGGAGCCCCACTGGGACCCAACCCCAGAACCCAGGTATGTGCCCTAGCCGGGAGTTGAACCCGCCACCTTTTGGTATAAGAGACGACGCTTCAACCAACTCAGCCGCTCGGCCAGGGCTTAATGCCTTTCTTTACTTTGAGTTTCAAACCTCCCTCCCCCCAACACCAAAATTTACGGAGATCTCTTTCTTCAGCATCTCATTTAGCATCACATTTCCCTCCGCCTGTCGGTACCTTGGCTGACGACTGAGTAGGACGGGAGGGGTGGCCCAGAACTAAGGAACGTGTCCACAGGGGGTTCTACCAACAATACGTTCAGGCCAAGTCCCGATGAGGAGAGGTTTGGGAAGAAGGTGCGGGAGGTTCCCACTGACCCAGCCCAGCGCTCCAGGGGCTGCGGCGGTCCCTACAAAGGGGATCGGCAGGGAGTCAGAGCAGGAGCAGGACGAGGGAGGAAGCCGAGGAAACTGGGTGGGAATTGCCCCCCAAGGTGACCAGGTCTGGCAGATGCTGACCCATCCTGCGGGAGCCGGGCCTGGGGGCAGCGCTTCGTGGGGCTCCAGCCGCCAAGCCGGTCCGTCCCGCGATCGCAGGTCCCCGGACCGAGAGAAGTAAACAGGGTATTCCCAGGCGAGCCCCGAGTCCTGCGGGAGCCCGACTCCCGGCCAGGGTGACCTCCGCCCACCGCGCGGGGACCTCGCAGCGCCGGGGGCCGAAGGAGAGAGCGGCTTACGAAGGGTCAGGGCCTGGGGCGCGGGAGGGGGCCGCGGAGAGCGGTGCAAAGGCAGGGGAGAGGCGGGCCGGGCAGGTCAGGGCCTCCCCAGGCTCCGCCCCCGCCCCGCCCCGCCCCCGCCGGGGGCTGTGGGACCCAATGATGGGCAGACCTCCGGGCCGGTCACCGCGCGTCTCGGGCCGCAGTGCTCGGGCGGGCAGGGCGCGCCGGGGCTTCGGAAAGGCCGGGGCGGGCGGGGAAGCCTCCGGAGGGGCGGGGCCTCGGAGAGTAGCAGCGCTCCCAGCCAATGAGAGGCGGGAGCCGTCCCGTTAGCGCCGGATCCCGGCGGGTCGGGCGGGGCGGACGGCGCCGTGGGGATCCCGGGGCGGTCGAGGGCCCCAGACTCCGCTCCGCGAGGCAACATGGACCGGATGGCCAGCTCCATGAAGCAGGTGCCCAACCCCCTGCCCAAAGTGCTGGGCCGGCGCGGGGTCGGAGCGGGGATGGAGGCGGCGGAACGGGAGAGTTTCGAGCGGACTCAGGTGAGGACGGGGGATCCCGGGGCGTGAGTGGCGGGGGCATCCCGAGAGCGCGGTGAGCCGTGGGGGCTTTGAAGGAAGTAGGGGTCTTCCAGGCCCAGGGGAGGACGGGGCCGGGAGAGGGGGGCATCTCGTGCGCGGGTCCAGGCGACCCGGGAAAGTTGGGGACCGGGACCGGGCATCCCCGCTGGTCTGGGGGAAAGGGCAGGGCGGCTCCGAGGAGCTAGCGGGACCCGTGCGGCGCAGCAGAGGGGAGGTCCCGGCGGGGCCGTGCCGGGTCACCGGGGCGGCGACAGGGGGAAGAACCGAAAAGCGGCGGCTGGAAGGAGTGCCCTAAGTCAGGGGAGTGCCTTGGGGAGCCACTTGGAGACGCAAGTGTGTGCTGGGTTGGAGATGTGAAGGGTCGGGAGCGTCTCCTTCCCTCTCCATCGCTTCTCAGTTGCATTGACATCCCCCCACCCCTAGTGCTCCCTTCCTCGTGCCTCCTGCTTGGCTCACACCACCCCCAGCTGTCGGCCCTCGGAGGCTGGGCCGCAGGGGTCTGAGCGGAGAGAAGGAATGTAGGAAATGTGAAGTGTGGCCGAGCTTGGAAAGTGACCGGGGGCTGGAGGAGGGGGCGGCCAGGGGCAGGAATGGAGGTGCTGGTAGGATGAGCCAGCTGCCCAGGGGTGCCCAGAGACCTGACTTGGGGTTTTGATTTTATCCCCCAAGAGGTGCCTGACAGCTAATAGGCAGACTGCCCTGTTGGTCCAGCCTAACCAGGGCTGGGGGCCAAAATGCCTCTATCATCAACAAAAAGCCACAATCCATTTTTACCTCAGAGTTTTAATGCCTGGTGTATTGATTTGACTGAATCAAGCTGATGTGTTTATAGTGTTCACCAGTTCGTTTGTATGCAAACTCTAGTTCAAAGGGTGCAGCCCTTCTTTTAATCCCAGTGCCAAAGCTGTATGGGCAGATTGGTCCTCCCTCCTCTCGGAGTGGAACCTTTGAAGAGCCAGCTGGTCTTCCACTGCCAGAGGCTGGTTCCCCTGCTCTCTTCTGCTTTCCCCTCCAAACTTTTAGGTAGAAAAGATTGTGAGGACCCGACTGAGTGTTCTGTCTGTGGACTCTTGCAAAGACTGGAAGCTTTCCACCCCAGGGACTTCATCCTCTCTCCTTTCCAGCCACCTCTGGCCACGGAAGGTGTGTCTGGGTGATGTAAAGTAGGGAGTGTCCCCTCCCTGGGTCCTCCTACCCCAGGCAGGATGGGAGAGATCGCCATTCGTTTCTGCCTCCCAGGGTCCAGCTGGGTTTGTGGCTCATTCTCTGGCTTTGTGGACTGGACTGCTGAAAAGAAGGAAGCTTTCTATGCCCGTTTGCTGTGGGTGTGACTGCCTCGACTAGCTGCCTGGTCACATGAGGCTTCTTGCCTCAGGAAACAGTGGATATCCTTCTTCTAATTCTTCTTTTTCTTCTTCTTTTTTTAAGATGGAAAAGGAAAACAAATAGGTGTTATTTTGTGATAACCCATTCGTTCTAGAGTCTCAAATAAGTAAAAAACTGGAGCAATAGAGAAATAGAATTTTGACCCATTATCTAAAGTGATGAAAATTAGGTTTGTGAAAGTTTCTACCCTTGAGAGAGTCTAGATTATTCTGTGGAACACTTGTAAATGGCTAAATGTGTCCTAGTGTTGGGGGATAGTGTGGGAGTGAGGAGGTAGTCTGGAGCAGTAAAAGGGAGTTTTTCTATTAGGGGGTTGGAAAGTGAAAAAAGAGAGAGAGGGAGAGAACAATCCTAAAACTTAGCATTAGTCAACCTGCAAAAATTTATTTTGTTTAATGATTACCTATCAAATGTATTATGAGATATAAAAATAAGTTAGAAAAAAATCTTTAATGAGTTAAGAGACCATGAGAATCAGCCAAGGTGTAGTGTTAATTGTAACTAATTAGTGTTTGGCACTGTTCTTCGTACTTTATTGTATTACCTTCTTTAATCTCTACAAGAACCTATTAGGTGGGTATCAGCCACATTTTCCAGGAGGAAATTGAGGCCCAGAGAGGTTAAGTAACCTGCCCAAAGTCACACAGCTGGAAGTGGTTCCAGCCTTTAAGCACCGCCTTGTGTTGCCTCTGACTACTGGGCAGAGTACTGGCATTGGAGCTAGAAGAAGTCTGAGTTTTATGGCTGGGCATTTAGATAGGCTGTATGGCCTCAGGCAAGTTGTCTAACCTTTCTAAGCCCCGTTTCTTTATTGTAAAACAAAGATAATACTTTATTGTGGGGGTTAATTTAAATAATACGTGTGAAGGCATTTTGTAAACTGCAGAACACTATTTCAGTGATTATTACTATAATCTGACTGCGGAGATAAGACATAAGAAAGCTCAGTATAAGTAATCGTGCAGGTCGTGATTAGCTCTTCAGTAGAGGGACAGAAGTGTCACTAGGTAATGTAATTACCAAGAGCATGTGCATAAAGCACAGGCTGGGGTTGGGAAGAGGTGGGGAGCCCTCACCGAAGACTGAACCCCTTTCAGCATGAGTTAGCACTTGCTGAGTAGAGGGGACGGGAAGGGGATGGGGCATCCCAGGAAGGGGGGGTGGCATCAGGAAACATCTGGAGGTGAGTGTGGATGACGGGAATTGGCTGAGGTGGAGATAGGAGCACGATTGGCCACTCTTACCTGCTGCCTCATACTGTCACCATTTCTGTGTTGCCCTCAGTAAACGATGAGTTTCCTGAGGCAGGACCGTGCCTTGTTTTGCCTGTGTCCTCAGATGCCTGAGGCTTGTGTTAGTGGCAAGCTGGCTATAGTCAAGGGTAGAAAATGACGGGTGAGCTCCAGTAGGTAAGCCCTGGCCTGAGTGGGTTACTCAGCTCTGGGTTACAGGGGACAGATGTAGTTACTGGATGTTTTTCCCTCCGCATCTCCTCCTGGCACAGCCTTGCTTCCTACAATCTCAGTCAGGAGTCTGCCCCATGCCCATCAGAGAACTCTGACTTCTTTGCCTGCCTTCCAGTCAGGCCAGCATCCTGGCTGTGCCCTCAGACCATCCTGGTTTGCTCACTTCTGCTAGCCTCTTCCAGGAAGCCTTCCCTCCTCAACTCTCATGGTCACTGGCCCTGCCGGTGTAGGACCTCAGACCCACCTGCTGCAGCCCCCATTTCCAACTAGACCCCTGGTGTGTTCCAGTCCATCACAAGCAACCTCAGGCTCTAGGGAAATGAAAAGTTGCTGTTGTCCTCAAAATAGCTGCTGTAATAATAATCCCTTGCCTGGAGCATTTTACAGCTTATAAAGCATGTTTTAGCTATCGTTGGGTTATTATCTCCCTCACTTTATGGATGAGAGCTTGGTGACTTCCCCAGGACCACCGGTTGGTGAATGAAAGGGTCAAAGTTCAAACCCAGGGTTCCAGGTTCCAGGTTTCGGGCCCCTTCTACCACATTGTCCTCACATTGCCAATTCCAGAGGACGACTTTGGAATGAACCAGGAGGGCTGCAGCTCACAGACAAAACAAGATGCTACCCTGCTTGTATTTACTTAGCCAGAAAATAGTTTTCTCTGTGGTTGTTTAGTTTTCTCCATGGTTGTTTAGTTTTTTTTCAACATCCGTTTAGGGCACTTACCATGGAGGGGACACAGAGATGAGTGAGATAAAGAGACCAGCCCCAGAGATGCTCATGAGTCAGCAGGGAGGTGGAGCGGTCACTGCGGGGCTCCTCTGCATGGAGGACAGAGGACCTGCAGCACCAGCCTCACTGAAGTCCTTACCCGTGTAGGACCTGCTGAATCAGAGGCTGCGTTTCAACCAGAGCCCCGGTGGTGCTGTGCACACTGGAATCTGAGCAGCTTTGCTCTGTGGCAGGTGAATGCTGGGATCAGAGGAGAGAGGTGGGGGCTCTGGAAACACAGAGGAGCCCATAGAGCAGCGGTTCTCAACCTGTGGGTCGAGACCCCTTTGGGGGTCGAACAACCCTTTCACAGGAGTCACCTAAGACCATCGGAAAACACATATATAATTACATATTGTTTTTGTGATGAATCACTATGCTTTAATTATGTTCAATTTGTGTCAATGAAAATACATCCTGCATATCAGATATTTACATTGCGATTCATAACAGTAGCAAAATTACAGTTATGAAGTAGCAACGAAAATAATGTTATGGTTGGGGGTCACCACAACGTGAGGAGCTGTATTAAAGGGCCGCGGCGTGAGGAAGGTTGAGAACCACTGCCGTAGAGAGTAACGATGCCTTCAGGTGGAGCCAACCATAGCGTACAGGATCCTAATGAATCATGTGCTTGGAAGAGCCAGGAGATTTGGGTTCTAGAGAAGAAGAGAGAGAAACAGATACTTATTGAGGGCCTACGAGGTACTAGGAACAGGTTAGGTGATTTCTATCCATTATCCTATTTAATAGCTTAGGCTGAGAGAGGACAAGTGACTTATCCGGGGTCACACAGTGAGTAAAGAGCAAAGCCAGGGCTTAAAATTAGACAGCCAAGTCCTCTTCTCCACGTTTAAGTCAGCGTGTTTCTGCCACCGAGTTCATGATCTGCAGCATACAATCAACCTTTGATTCTAGTTGGTATTGAGAACGTAGACAAGACACGAACAACTTCCTTTGTGCCCATGGTTTGTACTCTTTTGGTTTCCTCCTACTCATACTACTGATAATAGCCAACATTTACCGCGCTTACTATGTGCAGTTGGTAAAGGCCTCACACAAGCCATCCCCTTTTAATTCTTGCAACAAGCTTACGAATTCTAATCCCTATTTTTAAAGATGAGGAAATTGAGGCTTACGAGAGGTTAAGACCTAGCTCAAGGTTCTGAACTAAGTGACAAAGCTGGGACTCAGACCCAGGAAAACCAGTCCCAGAGCCTGGCCTTAACAATTCCCATCCCGGTGTCACTGCCTGGCTCCCTCTGGCTGCCTTTCTCCTTCCTCCTTCCTCCCCTTAATGGTTGGGGTCCTCAAGATGCCATCCTCACCCCACTTCCTCTGCCCTCACCACCATGTGATGGTTTCTGTTCTCATCTCCGTGACGCCAGCTCCCCACATCTCCCTCCTGACTTCCTACCCTGAGTGACCGTTTCCCATTGGACATTTCCCCCAGATAAACTACACATGCCCCAAACACATGCCTCTGATCGCCTGTGTCTGGTTCCCATCGTTTCCTTGGCATCAGTTAGCTCTGAGTTTGCCTTCCCTCTTGCCCTCACAGTCACATTCTGTTCTGTGACAGTTCTCTTGTTCCTTCGCTTCTCACAGTTCCTGCCCTTATTACTTGTTGTCTACATTGTTGTAATCCCGTCCTCCCTGTCCCTCTCCCCCAAAGAGCCTGGTGCCTGAGGGATTGTCTCTAAAGCCCAACACTGCTTCTATAATTTCCTGTTTTCAAGTACCTTTGCTGGCTCCCCAGAGACCCTGCATGATGGGGCACCATCAGGGTCCCCAGTCCCTCTCAGGCCTTAACTTACACTGGCTCCTTCCACTAGGCAGCCCCGTGGTCTGGTTCCTGTTAGATCATGTATTCAAGTGAGCAGGGGCCCTTAGCTACTGTATGTCTCCCATTCATCCAAGCAAGCCCACATCTTGGCTTCCCTGTTAGACTGTAAGCTCTTAGGGGCAGGGTCTAGGTCTCAGAGCCTTGCATGAGGCAGGCAATGTGGCCTGTTTGCCAAATGTGTGAACCGAAAACATTGGAAGATCTACAGGGAGCCTGGGCACTAAGGCAGGCCCCCTCGTGCAGAGCACTTTTCCTTTGCACATTTTAGAGATTCTCCCTCTGTCTCCTTTGATTTCTTCAGTGATTAATTCTTACTAAGTTTCTGCCCTGTGTGCCATGCCTGTGCTCCCAGGGTGCCATGGGAGCCCCTGCCCAGCTCCTGAGAGTTAGGCTGGAGAACCCATTTAAGAGAAAGCCTGCAGTCTAGAAACAGAATGTGGGCTGAAGGCCATTTATTTGAATTTCTGTAAAGTTTGGAATACTTTATTTTTATTAATTTATTTAAATATATTTTTATAGATTTCAGAGAGGAAGGGAGAGGGAGAGAGAATCATTAATCGGCTGCTTTCTGCATGCCCCACACCAAAACCCGGGCATGTACCCTGACCGGGAATCGAACTGTGACCTCCTGGTTCATAGGTGGACGCTCAACCACTGAGCCACTCTGGGCTGGAATACTTTATAAGCATTCCTCCAAACATGGTCTTGGCTTTCTCAGGGCTTCTTTCTGCTTCAGGTGGGACCTTGCTGAACTAGAATGTATTACCAGGAGGGGAGAGTGACTGGCTGACTGTACCCCGGCACCTGGATGTGGCTGACGGCCGTGGTGTGTGCAAGTGCTGGAGTTTGCATCAGGGCCTGAGAGAGGTTAGGACGAGTGCAGAGGAATATGAGAGCCCTCCCCGGGAGAATATCTGGCTCTGCTACTGAATTTCTCATTTCAAAATTCAGGAGGCTGGCAAAGATTTCTGAAGGCTCTTCCAGCTATCAAATATTTTAGCTTATAAAACTCCCGTCAACAGGCTTTCACACTGTGGAATAGGATTTGCATTTCTTCTGAGCTTTCAGCTGCTGGCTTGAAAAGTTTCCAAATGCCCCCTGTGTGTGGAATGGGACCAGTGATGTGGGGCTCAGGAGAGGATGCTGCTGCACCCCAGGAAGGGATGAGGCGTGGTTGTGGGGCCCAGGAGAGCAGATCCCTGGTGCCACTTGGCTACTGCAAGGGTCCCTTGTCTGTGAAGCACTGATGAGCGCCTGTTTATATTCCCCATCAGTTGGCGCACTTATTTCACTACCTCGGGACAGAGTGCTGAGGAAACCTGGGCACGGGGCAGGGAGCAGCCTGTTGCAGCGGGCAGCGGGCTGGGGGCCAGTGCTTTGCCTGCATTCAGAAGGTTGATGGCCTGGATGGATGCCCACCTCAGAAGGGAACTTGTCAGCCCCACCTCTTGGCAGGGTGGGGGCTGCTTCCTGTTTTCCTGCCCAGGCAGGCAGGGAGGAGCCCTGTTCCCAGCTGTGGGCAGTACCATTCAGGGAGAGGGATGGGGAATGAAGGTGACCTCTGGCTCGGACATCAGAAGAGAGACTAGGATCTGAAAGGCTGCTGCTGTTGCCTCTGCTGTCAGTGCTGTGGGACAACTCAAGGAGGGTCCAGGAAGCTAGTGTGGCTGATGGCTTCTGATTTAACAACAACTAACACTGTTTGTAGTTTATAAAGCACAAGTACACATAACCTTTTTTTTAACCACAGAGCAACCATGCAGTAGGCGATCATGGTCAGTTTTTAAGTGTGGACACTGAGGCCCAGAGAGCTTAAGTGACTTGCCTTAATGGCACTGAGGAAGTGGCTGATCTGAGGTTTGAACCTGGTGAGTCTAATCTCAAATTGTATACTTTCCTTTTCATATCTCCCTTTAAAGCTGAAGTGTGGTGTGGAGCTGCTCAGTTAGAAAAGATACAGAGATTTTTTCCCCCCTAGGTCTTTTCCAATTGATTTATCTGGACATTTGAAGTCCCTCACAGAAGATTTTTGCAACAAACATAACCATCAAAGTGGCTGTATTCAGAATATGTAAAAACTTATAAGAAAAAAAGAAAAAGACAACCTAATAGACAAATAGGCAGGAGGAACTTCACAAAAGAGAATTAACAAATGGTGAATAAACCATGAAAAGGTGTGCAACTTCATTAGTAACCAGGGAAATGCAAATTAAAATCACAACATGGTTCACTATCTGCCCATCAGGATAGTTGAAATAAAAATGAAAAAAACCTGCCAGTGTCAAGCGTTGGCAAAGATGTGAAGCACGAAGACGCTCATGCACTACTGCTGGGGCTCTGCAGTGAGCAGCTGCTTTGGAAAACAGTCTGGTATTATCCTAAAATTAAAGATACGCACACTCGCCCTGACCGGTTTGGCTCAGTGGATAGAGCGTTGGCCTGTGGACTGAAGAGTCCCGGGTTCAATTCCAGTCAAGGGCATGTACCTGGGTTGCGGGCACATCCCCAGTAGGGGGTGTGCAGGAGGCAGCTGATCGATGTTTCTCTCTCATCGATGTTTCTAACTCTCTATCGCTCTCCCTTCCTCTCTGTAAAAAATCATTAAAATATGTTTTAAAAAAAAAGATACGCACACTCAGTAACCAGCAATTCCACTGTAGCTGAGTACTCAACAGAAATGCATGCACCAAGAACAATATTCATAATCATATTTTGTAATAGCGCCAAACTGGAAGCAATCTAAAAGTCCATTGGCCATAGATGGATAAATAAGTTGTGATATAGTCTCTTACTGGGATGCTATACAACAATGAAAATGAATAAACTATAGTTACATTCAGCAACATGCATGAGTCTTACAAAAAAGGCAGGCCCAAAAGAACACCTTCTGTATTCTTCCCTTTATATCAGGTTTAAAAAGCAATGAAGCTCCAACGTGGATCACCCTAGGGCAGTGATGGCGAACCTATGACACTCGAACTCATTTTTTTGGTTGATTTTTCTTTGTTAAATGGCATTTAAATATATAAAATAAATATCAAAAATATGTCTTTGTTTTACTATGGTTGCAAATATCAAAAAATTTCTATATGTGACACGGCACCAGAGTTAAGTTAGGGTTTTTCAAAATGCTGACACGCCGAGCTCAAAAGGTTCGCCATCACTGATCTAGGAGGTCACTCGTCCTGGGGCTCTGACCAGGTGGCATCAAGGGGTGGGCATAAGGCTGTGCCCCAGGATGTACAGTCCCTTGCCACAACACTGGAGAGAAAGCCGGGCCTTGAGTCTGCGCCTGCACATCCCTACAGCTTCTCAGAGTCCTGTGGACAATGCCGGAGGAGACAAACCATGCAGGAAACATCTAGAAGAAAAAAAAAAAAGAAATAAATAAAAAAAGGAAAAAATAAAATAAAGGAAAACAATTAAAAACAGGCAAAGCTGCCGAAACCGGTTTGGCTCAGTGGATAGAGCGTCAGCCTGCGGACTCAAGGGTCCCGGGTTTGATTCCGGTCAGGGGCATGTGCCTGGGTTGCGGGCACATCCCCAGTGGGAGGTGTGCAGGAGGCGGCTGATCGATGTTTCTCTCTCATCGATGTTTCTAGCTCTCTATCTCTCTCCCTTCCTCTCTGTAAAAAATCAATAAAATATATTTTTAAAAAAATAAAAATAAATAAAAACAGGCAAAGCTAAACCAGTATTAAGGTGTGCTGCTTAAAACTGTAAGGAATAGCCCTGACCAGTTTGGCTCAGTGGATAGAGCGTCAGCCTGCGGACTCAAGGGTCCCAGGTTCGATTCTGGTCAAGGGCATGTACCTTGGTTGCGGGCACATCCCCAGTAGGGGGTGTGCAGGAGGCAGCTGATCGATGTTTCTCTCTCATCGATGTTTCTAACTCTCTATCCCTCTCCCTTCCAAAATCAATAAAGTATATTTTTTAAAAAACCTGTAAGGAATAAAGGGAATGATTACCATAAAAGTCCAGAAAAAAGATTATCCTTGCGTGCAGGGGGAGGTTAGTGATTGGGAGGGTGGCACAGGGAGCATCTGAGGTGCTGTCTTCAGTCTGTTTATTGGCCTGGGTGGTGGCTTATGATAATTTATTAACTGTACAGTACATTTTTGTTTTGTGTCGTTATCTCTACTTATATTTCAAAATACAAAAGATTTAAAACAAAACAAAACACCTCCTCCTAGCAAATAGGAGACAATGTCTTGAGGAGGCTAAGAACCTGCCACGTACATATTTGAGGTCTCTCTCAAATACAGCCTTTACTGTGAAAGCATTTCTGATGCTGGCCTAGAACTGGAAAGCTTTTGATTTATGAATCATGCATATACAAGCATCTTCCGAGCACTGCTGTAACATGCAGCCGGGAAGTGGAGGCCTATCATTAACCCACACTGAGCATGTTGCCCTTGGCTTCCGTTCATTTGTTTCATGTCTCCCTTCCTTAGTGGCAGATGGGCTCTACGTTTCTCACCCAGGTTTTAGCCAGTTGCCCCAGCATCTAGTAGAGGGCTTTACACCAGCTAAGGCTCCGGATGTCCGTGAAATACAAAGTAAATTAGGTGGTGAAAAGTTCTTGAATGAGAGAAGAAAGGGTGTCTCCAGGCTCAAAAGAAGCACATTTGAATAAAATCAAAGACCTGGGTGGTGGACTTTTGGAATACAGTTTCAAGTTTAGCTCATGTTGCAAAGATTTAGATTAAGTCATGCATAATGGAGCGATGAGGAGCCACTATGAGAATGTAGGAACTTGGGGAATGTCACCTGTGAACATGGCAGAAAGGCTAGTCTTCTCACAGTGGTTCTTCGAGGTATTTGGCCGTGTGGTCCATGGGGCCAGCCCATAATGCAGTTGTTCTGTGTGTTATTATGTCTTATTCTCCTCTCATATGTCCCCTCTCCCCTTTTGGGCTGGAAGCAAATGCCTTCTCTGTTTGGTTTTCCTTGGATGTATCTTGACTGATGCTATTTCTTTCCTCCCATTTTCCATAATCCTTCAGAAACACAGGCATGAGCTGCGTGGTTTCTTCTCTGAGCAAGATCCAGGGCAACTTCCCCTAGAGCAGTGGTTCTCAACCTTCCTAATGCCGCGACCCTTTCATACAGTTCCTCATGTTGTGGTGACCCCCAATTTCATTGTTACAAATTGAACATAATTAAAGCATAGTGATTAATCACAAAAACAATATGTAATTATATATGTGTTTTCTGATGGTCTTAGGCGACCCCTGTGAAAGGGTTGTTCGACCCCTAAAGGGGTCGCAACCCACAGGTTGAGAACCGCTGCCCTAGAGGAACAGGTCAGCCCAGGGCTCCACTTCTCCATGCTTGGCACTTAGTAGACATTAAAAAAATCTATGTTGAGTTCCTTATTCATCTTATAACCTCAGGTTCCTGGCGCAGTGTCTAGCTCTGAACAACTCTTGATAAGGGTATGTGGGATGAAGGGTAAAATATTTTGAATAAAGAACTGAATGGGCATCAGCCATTTTTGGTCCCAGTTCTGAACTGTGAGCCCTGATGGGGCTGTGAATTTGGGTTCTCATGAGCACATTGGGAGCCACCAAAAAGAACCCTGAAGAGACCAGCTTTCTGTTGTAACTGGGTGGTTCTCTGTGGACTTCCTATTGAATATCAGCTCCCTGGCTCATGCTTGGAAGTGGCTTGAGATCTTCTGTTTCCTTTGAGATCCTTATTCCAGATGGGACCTTAGCAGTTACAGTCTGGACCCATTACTGCTAATAAGAAAAACCCAACACACCTAACCTTGAACTCTATCTCTTGCCACACGCTTGATTATTCTCCTTTGTTCTCAGATTTTGAGAATTTCCATTTATAAGCCACCCCTGGCCATTCCAGCTGAAATTTTCCCAGTCACCCTTGACACCCCTCTAGTCTACACCCCTGCAGCTCCTCACAGAGCCCTGGTGCTGCTGTCTCCTTGATTGTTCTCCATCTCACTCCCATTCCCCCACCACTACCTCTGCCTTATTTCAGCCTTTCATCTCTAGCCTGAACTGTTTATTACATGGCTCAGCTGGCCTTCCTGCCCTCCACCTCTTGAATCTACCCTTTCCTTGGTTGTGTGAGTTCTGTTTTGTTTTTTGTTTTTTAATCATCACCCAAGGAGTGAGGATATTTTTCCCATTGGCTTTTAGAGAGAATGAAAGGGAGGGGGTGGGAGAGAGAAACACATCAGTTGGTTGCCTCCCACATAAGTCCCGACCAGGGCCAGGGATTGAACCACAACTGAGGTATGTACCCTTGACCAGGAATCGAACCTGAAACCCTTCGGTCTGAGGACTGATGTTCTTACCACTGAGCAAAACCGGCCAGCGCTGAGTTCTATATTAAAGGCACAATTGGCCCTACCTGGTTTGGCTCAGTGGATAGAGCATTGGCGTGCGGACTGAAGGATCCAGGTTCGATTCTGATCAAGGGCACATGCCTGGGTTGTGGGCTCGAACCTCAGTGGGGAGTGTGCAGGAGGCAGCCCATCAATGATACTTTCTCATCATTGATGTTTCTCTCTTTCCCTCTCCCTTCCTCTCTGAAATCAATAAAAATATTTTTTAAAAAAACAAATAAAAGGCACAATTGCTTGTATGACTTCATGTTTCAAAAACCTCTGTTTATTATGCGTTACTGTAAACTAAAACTCAAGCTTGTTGGCATGACACAGAGCCAAACTTTGTCAACGTTAATGTCCCACCACTCCCCGCCCCTGCAGCCCAGCCTCACCAGGCCCTTGGCGTTCTCCCAGCATAGCCCCCTGTTCCACTCCCCTGTGTTTTCCCAGGCAGTTCTTTTCTGCTTAGAATGCCTCTTCCACTTTATTCACCTTTACGTCCCACCTCTGATGGCCCCTCCTCTGGGAGGTTTGCCCTTACTCTTCCAGGCCAATTTATTGGATGGTATTTCTGTGTGTTACTCTGGTTGTCTGTCCCACACTGGGCTATGAGCTTCCCTGTAGCTTAGCCTTTCTTTGTAGGCCTCCCCACACTAGGCACAGTGTTCAACACCCAGTAGGACCTCAATAAATGTTTGTTGAATGAGCTAATGATGCATATTAAGGATGCATGTGGTTGTTACTCTAACAAAATGGAATAGGCCCCATTCCTGCTCCAAGGTATGTGAGTATATTTGATCTGTGTCCCATTGGACTGAAACACAAATTTTGGCAACACTGGTAGGATAAAGGTGAGTGTGCTTTAGGAGTGGAGAGTTCAGTGGGAGGGACATATTTACAGAGAAAGACTTCCACATCCAGCCATGGTACACCCAGAGCCAGTGGACTGAGAGATAGCATTTCTGATCTGTGTCCATAGATGGGCTCATCAGTGTTCCTTCTGTGGCTCAGAAGCGTGAAATGGGATATGGTGGGTAAATAATGCACCACCAGCCCTACCCCATCAACATATCCACCTGTTGAAGCTGTGATGCTACAAAGGACTTTGCAAATGTAATTAAGGACCTTAAGAAAGGGAGAGTAGCCTGAATTGTCTAGGTGGGCCCAATCTAATCACCCAGTGGTCGGCAAACTGCGGCTCAGGAGCCACATGCGGCTCTTTGGCCCCTTGAGTGTGGCTCTTCCACAAAATACCGACTTCTGCGCATGGGCCACGAAGTTTCAATCACACTGTACGTGCGTGCCCGCACGTGGTATTTTGTGGAAGAGCCACACTCAGGGGGCCAAAGAGCTGCATGTGGCTCGAGAGCTGCAGTTTGCCGACCACTGGCCTAGGCCCTTTAAAGCAGAGAACCTACCTGGCTGCAGCAGAAGAGGGATGCGGCTGAGAGAGTGCATGTGTGAGGAGTCGACATGCTGTTGCTGGCTCTGAGAAGCAGGTGCCCTCCTGGAGAGAGACCTCTAGGAGCTAAGGGTGGCCTCTGGCTGACAGTCAGCAAGGGAACAGGACCTTGGATCTCTAAATACAAGGAATTAGATTATACCAATAACTGGAATGACCACAAAAGGGGATTTTTCCTAGCACTTCCAATAGGGAGCACAGCCCTACTGGCACCTTGATTTTAGCCAGTGAGACCCAGTTGGCCTTCTGACCTCCAGAACTGTGAGATGTTACATGGGTGTTGTTTTAAGCTGCTAAATTTGCAGTCATTTGTTACGGCAGCAATAACACCTACTACGGGATGTTAACAGGTAACGTATGCTCCGGGGCAAGAGGCCTAACGGGGCCCATGCCTCGATGCACAGACGGCCCACGCTTCTAAACCTAGAGGGACACTTACTATTTCATTTGTGCTCGTTGTGGTCATAGATGAAACGTTGGATTTCCACACTTGGCACGTATTCACAGAAGTTTTATCCTGGAAAAACAATTCAGCAGCCTATTCAAAACATTCTTTCCTGCTGGGCCCTGGAGTTTCTTGGTGCAGTTCCAAGTTTGAGGATCACAGATATAATTTACTTAACCTTAAACAAGTTTTTTTGATGAAGTACTGTGCTGTCTATTTTAAAAAGTGAGTGGGAAATCCCCGCGGTACTATAGGATCATGATGGTGTCTCTGCTAGAAAGAGAGCTGACTTAAAGTCAGGAAGCAGAGGCGGGAATAATGATTGGCTTCCCCTCAGGTGGGCCTGCTGTGTCCTGATACGTAGGCCCATGTGGTGGTCTGAATGCCCCAGTGTTCCAGGGCTTAGCTGCCAAGCAGCCAGCAGCTCCTGCAGCACGGGATGAAGAATCAGGAAGCCTTGTTTCCGGCAGTGGTTTTTCCTTTGGCCATGCTCCCTACCCTCTATAGGTCTTCAGTCAGGGCCTGTGAAATGAGGGAGCTTGGACAAGATTGCCCCAAGGGGTTAGAGAATTGGTGGTTCTGTGACAGTGCAGTTACTGAGGTAGCAGCCCCATCAGGGTTGGCTGCCTTTTGATTACACCTGGCCCCTGTTATTCCAGCTTTACTGTGCTGATTCTCAGCTTCCACACTAAATCCTGCTCGTCTTTCCCATCCCTAAGAGACCTTTCCTCCTGGCTGCACTTAGTTTTTATGGGTGTTGGTCAGATGGACCCATGTCCCCCTAAAGAACTGGCCTCTCAAAGTCACTCACTCAGAAGACTTACAGGACAGTTAGTTGGTCCCTTCTGCCCAGGCACCATCCTCTGCCTTGTGCTTAGGACTGCCAGGTACATCTGCACAGGCTGTGCACTCACAACGTTGGGAGTGTCTTCTCATCTGTGGTAGCCTTCCTAGTGTTAGCCTATTAGCCTTAGGTTGTAGCATATCCTATATAATAAAAGGCTAATATGCAAATCGACTGAATGGCGGAACGACCAGTCACTATGACACCCACTGACCACCAGGGGGCAGACGCTTAATGCAGGAGCTGCCCCCTGGTGGTCTGTTCGCTCCCACAGGGGGAACACTGCTCAGCCAGAAGCCAGACTCACAGCTGGCAAGTGCAGTGGCAATGGTGGTGGGAGCCTCTCCCACCTCCTTGGCAGCACTAAGGATGTCCAGCTTAATGGGCCTAAGCTGGCAGTCGGACATCCCCCGAGGGCTCCCAGACTGCAAGAGGGTGCAGGCTGGGCTGAGGGACCCCCCCAAGTGCACGATTTTGGTGCACCGGGCCTCTAGTAAAAAATATAATGTCTAGAAAAGTTCTTTGACACTAAATCAGAAGACACATGGAATGTCTAAAATGATGCCATTATAAGCAAACCTGTGGCCCAACCTACTAAAATCTATTTGACTTAGAGATGGTTGAGCTGGAAAGAATATAAGAGATTCAAGCTGGCAGCTGCAGATGTGTGTATTTGTTGTTATTATTTTTAATAAACTGAAACCTGCAACCAGGGCATAAATACTTTGGTCTTCTACCAGCCTGATTCTTGCATTGACCTTACTTCTCTGGTTTCTGTCATTATCTGAGGTGTGACCTTTGATTCAATATAGTTTCATAGAGGAAAGTGAGGCTTGGAAAAGAAAAATAACTTGCCCAGGCTCCATACTGCAAGTCACTGCCCAGATTTGAGGCAGACCCAGGCTTGTGTCTGGGTCCACGTTGTGCTCCAAGATTCTGTAGAGGGGATAAGCATGGGCTTTAGAGCCAGACAGCTCACCTGCCGTGAGTCCCAGGCAAAATGCTTTCCAGAGGCACTGGCTGGCATAGGTTACTCTGAATCAATGAAGTGGAGAGCTGTTGAAAGAGCATCTAAGTACACAAACAAGCAAAAAACACCTACCTCATAGGGTTGATGAAAGGATTAAGTGACATAATAGATGAAAAATGCTCAATGCATTCACTTCCATGTAGCAAGTGCTCAGAAATGTCAGCTCTTATTATTATTCTCTTACTAGTTCTTAGTAACATCAGTTTGGGGCTAGTGCACTATTTGGCACAGGATAGGTCTCCTGGTTTATCTGCTCCCGACGAGGCCCGAGTTGTGCTCTAATGAAGTGCCCACCCCTCCAGTGAGGAACATCTAGATGAGGGCTTGCACTGGGCTTTAGGGCACTGTTTTAGAGGTGTGCGGAACCACAGGAAGAATTACCACCGGGAGATCTCAGGATGTGTTTCCTGGGCCATGACCTGAACACACTGGCCTGCCTTTGCACAGGGCCAAGGCTAGACTGTGTGCTTGGAGGAATCTGCATTTCTGGTTCTACGGCCCCAAGAAAGACATCATGGCACAGGCTGGATCAGAGATGACTGCTAAGATGACAGAGAGCATGCAGAGAGAATTGTCTAGGCCAGTGGTCGGCAAACCACGGCTCGCGAGCCACATGCGGCTCTTTGGCCCCTTGAGTGTGGCTCTTCCACAAAATACCACGTGCAGGCGCGCAGGTATAGTGCGATTGAAACTTCGTGGCCCATGCACAGAAGTCGGTTTTCGGCCTGGGCGAGTCTATTTTGAAGAAGTGGCGTTAGAAGAAGTGGGGGGTGTCGGTCGGTCGGGCGTCGGGAGACACGGCGCAGGCGGGCTGCGGGATACGCAGCGCGGGGGAGGCGTGCGTGATTCATGCACGAGTTGAGTGAGCCCGTCAGCAGTCTCATTGTGCAGTGGTTAGTGCTAGTCGCGTCCGCAAATCCTGCGCGATAGACGAAACAAGTATACAAGACGAGTGTGGATAGGAGAGTTGGAAGGGGTCGACCTCAGCGAACGTACCTCAATCAGATTGAGGACGTTTTTAGCAAAGGCCAGCTTAGGAGTACCCTAATTAAGTTAATAACAATGTACCTACCTATATAGTTTAAGTTTAAAAAATTTGGCTCTCAAAAGAAATTTCAATCGTTGTCCTGTTGATATTTGGCTCTGTTGACTAAGGAGTTTGCCGACCACTGGTCTAGGCTGAAGCAAGGGTGCAGATGGGAGGGAAGGACACTGGCCCCAGGTCAGAACACTTGGGTTTGTGACTCCGCCCGTGACGAGTTGTATGATTTTATTTTCATTAACAGTATACCTTTACATAGTTGCAGGGGTCAGTTAGTTATACAGGCCTGTTAGCAAAAACCAGCCTTCTGCTGGCCCAGCTCTTCCTCCTTCCCCAACCATTTCCTGTTCCCCAGAAACACCAGTTTCATTTCTTTAAACTGCTTTCATTATAGCCTCTATTATGGACCTGCCATTATGGAAGATAAAGATCTACCTTTCATTCCCACATGTGCTCTTTCCACCCACATGGCAAACACTTTCCCTGACCTGTCCCTAGAATTTTAACTCTGTATCCAGTGTCAACTTGATCATGACCCTGTGAGTGCTAGGGACAAGTGAGCCCCAACTGTACTCTGATATCTTTTCCTTCCCTGCATAAATTTTCGTTAGTCCTGGAGTAATTATCCTTGTTTGCTTGGGTTTCTATGTACTTATTTCGTATTATTTATCCACAACTCTACATAATAGTACAGGCCCACAATCCCTAATCTGCTATTCTGAATTCCCAAAGCTCTGGAAACCTGAAGTTCTTTTCAGAATTTGATACCACATTTGCACTTGTCTTGACCTGTATACTTGCAGTCTTTATTATAGGCCCATCTTAGAATGAATGGTCATGATATGCTGCAAAGATATTACTATGTTTGAATAGAGGGTGTTTCCTAGACCCCAAAATTCTAATCTCAAACACACTTGTCTCAAGAGTTTGGAATAAAGGATTGCATCCCGGATTATCTACTCCACTGTGTTGTTGGGAGAATTTTAATAAGCTACCTTATGTATACAAGATGAAGCACTATGCCAGGCAAATAGTAGGTGCTTAACAAATGTTAGTTGTTATTCTTATTGTTCATTCATTGATTTTAGAATCACACTAGTAGGACTAGGAATAATTAGATTAAATATCCAAGTTCAACTTCCTATATTTATTTAATCATATGAAGTATTTTAACTTAGAATTGAAGTAACAGTTTGGTGTGGAATAGAAGAATCCAAAGACATAACTGAGTTCAAATCCTGTCTGTGCTACTTACCACCGCTGTGACCTTGGGCAAATGCCTCAATTTTTTTGCCTCAGTTTTCCTATCTGTATAACAGGGAATAACAAAATTGTCTCGTGGATTGCCCCGAGGATCCGGAGAAACTCAAGAAGGTAATGCATCAAAATAAATGACTCCTGCCAAGATACACTGAGCTGGGCACGTCACATATGTGGTTTTCTTGCCAAAATTGCATAACCTCAACTAATCACAACAAAACACATAAACCCAAATTGAGGTATGTGCTACAAAATAATTGGCCAGTGCCCTTCAAAAATGTCAAGGTCAGGAAAGACCAGGGAAGACTATGGAGCTGTCACAGACTGGGGGAGACTAAGGAAATGTGATAATTAATACAAGGTGGGGATCCTGGACTGGATTCTGGAACAGAAAGCGAACAGTAGTGGGACAACTGGAGAAATCCTAATTAATTCTGTAGTACAATTAATAGTATTGTACCAAGGTTAATTTCTTCATTTTGATGACTTTCCTACAGTTACGTAAGATGTTAGTTAATATAAATGGAGGTTGGGCAAAGATGTACGGGAACTCTGTACTATTTTTGCAATTCTTCTGAAAGTCTAAAATTATCTCCAATTAGAATGCTAAAAAAAAAAAAGAATGGCATGTTGCTTGGCAAACCTTAGTCACAACTAAGTAAATGTGCATTCCCTTGCTCCCTTGGGTCATCCTGGGGACGCTGGAGACCCACACACAGAGGGACAGGATGGAGGTTCAGAGGAGGGAAAGTATGACTAGTCCAGGCGGCATCAGAGGAGGCAGAAGGTCTGGTGACTGTTCCAAAGAGGAGCTGCCTCGTGTGGCCAGTCTTGGAGGCAGAAACAGAGCAGGGCCTTTGTGTGCAGGCTGGCGGACACACTCTGTCAGCCCCCACCTGTTGCAGTGGGCCTGGGACTCAGAGTTAAGTCCTGAGTGTAGCCAGACAGTCTTAGCTCCTGCTCCACTTTTTTAAAAAAATATATATATGTTTTTATTGATTTTAGAGAGGAAAGGAAAGGGAGAGAGAGATAGGAACATGGATGAGAGAGAAACAATGATAGGCTGCCTCCTGCATGCTCTCTACTGGGGTTTGAGCCCACAACTTGGGCATATGCCCTGACCAGGAGTCAAACCGTTGACCTCCTGGTTCATAAGTTGATGCTCAACCACTGAGCAACACCTGCCAGGCTCCACTTTTGTTATTATTATCTTGTGGGGACCTTGGGAAAGTTGCTCATGTGTAGTAGGGGATAATGTACTGACATCTGGGCTCAATGAGTGGGTTGAATGAGAGGGTCCAGAGCAGAAGCCGGTACAGACTGTTACTTCCTCTCCGCCTGAAGTCTTCCAGTGGAAGTGCCCACCACCCTCCAGGTTTCCCACAGCATTCACTTTGTGTCCTTCCAAAGGTCCTGTCTAGGGAAGGCCTTCCAGTCCCAGGGTTTGTGTTTCTTGTTTGCCCATGACCTAGAGCTCTTACTATATATATAGACCACAGGGATTTGCCTAGACCAGTGATGGCGAACCTTTTGAGCTCGGCGTGTCAGCATTTTGAAAAACCTAACTTAACTCTGGTGGCGTGTCACATATAGAAATTTTTTGATATTTGCAACCATAGTAAAACAAAGACTTATATTTTTGATATTTATTTTATATATTTAAATGCCATTTAACAAAGAAAAATCAACCAAAAAAATGAGTTCGCGTGTCACCTCTGACACGTGTCATAGGTTCGCCATCACTGGCCTAGAGGGAAATGTGCAGATGTGGTGAGTGAATGAATGAGTGAGTGAGTAGAGAATGGAGTGTGTGAGTGGGTGAGTGAGTAAATAAACGTGTGAGTGAGTAACTGGTGCCTTCTCGTGCCACATATCATACCACATATGACTTTTGGCTCAAATAGTTACCTTATGTCAATCTGTTCTCCGGGATGAACTTGGAAGCATTCAGACCAGACATACCCTTCTATTATGACTTTTCTCCCCCTCTCGAAGGCTAGTCACTTATCCAGAAAAAGCAAGTTAACTCCTTTTCTTACAATGTTTGAACATCGCAAGCTTTAAAGCTGTTTGTCAGTGCTTCAGAATTCTCTGGGCCTCTCTCCTAGTTGCTGAGAACTTTTTGCCACAGGAAATCAGGCTCATTTTAAGGGCCAAATAGTCACTAAATATAGCCTCCCGGCAGAGATATTTAAAGAGCTGTGTTGATGATGTTATGTCTGAACAGAGAGGCAGGGGGAAGAAAGTACTTTTTTTTGAAAAAAGAGTGAAGTTGCACCAGATTTTCTGTGGGTCCGCAGCGAGCAGAGCAATGGTGTGAGGTCAGTGTCTTCATTATGGAATCACCAGATGTTCGTCACCAGTTTGGGGCTTGGGTTTAGATTATTATTATTATTATTTTTTGTCAGGGAGTCATTTCTTGATAATTCCTTCTCATCTCTATTTAAACATGCTTCCTGCCCTAGAGAGTGACCTTGACCAGTGTGCCCTCCCCACGAAGGCTGGGAGAGCTATGCGCAGGAGCATGTCAGTGGGAGCTGCTTTCCCCCAGCCCCAGGACCAGCAGTGGCCGAGTGGGGGAGTAACATCATTTTCTCTCAAGTGCTGGTTGACAAGCAGCAGGTGGTACAGATGGAAAAAAGTGGGATGGGGCCCTTGGATCCTTACTGATGTAAAGTGATATTGGTTGCAGAGGCCAGGAAACAGTTCATGCCTCAGAGAGAGGTCTAGACTGAAATTCCACTCACCCTGGTCACAGTGGCATGGATTGAGGTTTAGGGGCTTTCTACCTACTCCAGGGGTCCTCAAACTACGGCCCTCGGGCCACATGCAAATACAAATATTGTATTTGTTCCCGTTTTGTTTTTTTACTTCAAAATAAGATATGTGCAGTGTGCATAGGAATTTGTTCATAGTTTTTTTTTAAACTATAGTCCGGCCCTCCAACGGTCTGAGGGACAGTGAACTGGCCCCCTGTTTAAAAAGTTTGAGGACCCCTGACCTACTCTCTCCTCTAGCTTCCACTTTGGGCTCACTGGGTGGTGAAAATGCCAAGAGAGTATAAAACATTGGGAATGGTGTTTTTGTTTCTCAAATGTTTCTTCTAGAACAGCGCCGCCAACCGGTGGTCCGCGGGCCACCGGTGGTCCGTGAGGTCCGAAAGGTTGGCGACCGCTGTTCTAGAATATAAGTAGGACTATTCTAGGAATTCCGAACTTTCTTTGGGGCTGAACTGACATCTCTTTAGGAGAAGAACTTAGTAGCTCTTCCTGTAAGAAGCTCTGTGCAGTGAACTCTCTTAGTCTAAGCATACCTGAAGGTGTCTACATTTCACCATCTTTTTTTTTCTTTTATAACCAAGATTTTATTTTTACCTGTTTTGTCCTCAGCACACAAACATATTTAATTAATGCTAGTATTAAAAACTCTATACAATGTAGCTGCAATATTTTGCTAAAGAGTTACTCAATCGCTGTTCCAGCATAATATTTGGAGACAGTTTATCCACAAGTAGAGGACACCAGAGCTCAGGATTTTCCAATATCGCCAACTCTTAAGCCTTTTGTGAGGAATGTCCTGATAACACAGGATGTGATATCTTTTTAAAAAAATATATATTTTATTGATTTTTTACAGAAAGGAAGGGAGAGGGATAGAGAGTTAGAAACATCGATGAGAGAGAAACATCGATCAGCTGCCTCCTGCACACTCCCCACTGGGGATGTGCCCGCAACCAAGGTACATGCCCTTGACTGGAATCGAACCTGGGACCCTTGAGTCCGCAGGCCGATGCTCTATCCACTGAGCCAAACCGGTTAGGGCAGGATGTGATATCTTACACATTATATCCACAGCACATTAACAGGTTTGGGGAAACTCCAGACCTTCCCTTGCAGGATATTGCCACAGATAGTTTGCGATTCTGATGAGGAGACAAAGACCATATAGAAGACACAGAGACAGTAATAGTAGGGAAAAACACAAATATGAAAGATGGGCCATTTTAAATGACTGCCATTTGGGCTATGTGTGTTTTAGAAAATTTTTTTTTATTATTATGCCCTTCACAGTCTATGGAATGTTAAGTTTACATAAAACAAAACCTCCTTTCATGGAACATTCCACTAATTTCTGTTTTTACTGAAATTAATCAGCACATGATTTTACCTCTTAAAAAGGCATTTGTACTTACTTAAAGATGTATTAAAGTACAGGATAAGATGGGTTCCATGCTTCTTAAAAATGTTTCTGGAACTACAGAAAATTTGCATTCCTAAAATAGTTGATGAAGCTGTTTCTAAGAATTGTAGGAGAAAGGTATGTAAGAACCATCACTCAGACTGGCCTAAGATAGCTTTGTTTCCCACTGCATTGGAGCCTGAAATATCCTCATTTTTATTTATTTTATTTTTTAAATATATATTTTATTGATTTTTTACAGAGAGGAGGGGAGAGGGATAGAGAGTTAGAAACACCGATGAGAGAGAAACATCGATCAGCTGCCTCTTGCACACCCCCTACTGGGGATGTGCCCGCAACCAAGGTACATGCCCTTGACCGGAATCGAACCTGGGACCCACTCTATCCACTGAGCCAAACCGGTTAGGGCAATATCCTCATTTTTAGATTCTGGTTCTGTTAAGTCATCTTTAGTCTACTTGGTGATCATCCTCTGACCATTTTTTTTTGCTTCCTTTGCCCTTTTTTTGAGACTTTTTTGATCTGAAGATTTATCCTTTCTTATTGCCTTTAAAAATTTTTTCTTTTGCCTAAGATTCCCTTTTTTTCAAGGTCATGTTAAATGACTATTTGTTGACCTTCTGGGGTTTTCCCTTAATGCCTGTCCATTCAACAGCATTGACTTTCTATATTGTCATTTTGGGTGCAAGCAGTGACTGTGGACGCAGTGGGGTCAGGGGACATGGCCTGTGGGTACCATGGTGAGAACCTACCCAAAGCCAGCAACCTGGACCCTCCTCCTTCCGCTACCTGAGCTGCTGAGATACAGGATGGAGGTGGAATAGCAGATAGAATAGGATTAGGACCCTGCTGCCTTCTTGATACATAATTGTTTTTTCTTCAATGATATGAAGCTATTATTATGTTGTCTTCAGGCATTTGACTAGTTTAATTAATTGTTAGTCCCTTGTGGATAATCTACCTTTTCTCTCTAATGCTTTTCAGTATTCTCTGCTTTTAATATGGTACATTATGTGCACCAGGTGTCTTAGTTTGTTATTCTTGGGACTTGGTTTCGTTTATATTGTAATTCTGGAAAATTCTCAGCCATTATTTCTTTGATGATTACTCTGATTTTTTTCACTATTCTCCCTTTTGAAAATCCTAGAAAGTGTATGATGGAACTTCTCATTTTATTCAATTTCTCTGTATTTTCTATCTATTTTTCTTCCTTTTCATGCTAGGTGATTTCCTCAGATTTATCTTCCTATTCCCTAATTTTCTCTTTTGTTGCATCTAAATCTACTTTTGATTTCTAGAATTTCTTTTTTTTTTAATTCACTTGCTCTTTTTCTACCATATCTTATTTTTTTTTGCTGCATGGTTTTTATTTCTTTTTTCGTCTCATTGACTATTTTAAACATTCGTATTTTAAAGTCCCTTTCAGGAGACTATTATTTATAGTTTCTGGAGTATTCGCACTCTTTGTTGAATGTTCTCTTTGTGTAGCACTTGGTTTTCCCTGTAACTTTTGTCATTTTTGTGAGTCCCCCTTTGGTGTAGGTTATGTTCTATGGGGTTCTGCATGTGCCTTGGATTATGAAGACGTCCCTGGGGACATCTTTTTATGTTTGCCTTTGTTAGGCCCTCCAGAGCTCAAGTTTTACTTGGTTTTTGAGAACGAGGGTTCCGAATTACATGTTATTTGGTTTCCAGTTTAATCATCTATCTCCCTCCACTGCCAGTGGGGACTCCATGAGCGTAGTAAGAATCTGTGTTATTTACTGTTGGGTCCTCGGCCCCCACCACAGTGCGGTGGGACAGCAGTTGGTGCCAGGCTTCTCCTCTGTAGGTTAGAACGAAGCATCCATCTTATATAACAACTGCTGTTTGAAATTTTAACCCTGCTATTTTGGCTTCTGTAAATGCTTGCTTGCTTAAATAATAAGGAAAATAAGACTACTCCCATTCCAGAGAGGCCATAAACTATGTCCCAGACAGAGTTGTCAGTGCTGGCTTGAGATATGGTCTCATGGACCCTTCCCAGCACGCAGGCCTTCTTTCTCAGAAGGCCTGGAAGTCCCATTCCAAATTTGGGAGACGAAGGACTGGAAAAAGAATAAATAGAAAACGTTTCCTCCATGGTGTGTGTGTGGGGGGGGGGGGAGGGGGTGGCTCAGAATTTGAAAGACACATTTTTCTCTGGGCCTGTGCAGAATTTAATAATTAAAATGTAACTCCCTTTCTCTATGTGGCTTGGTTTTTCTCCGGTCTTCTGTAACAAGATTATTTAAACCCCTGCTACTTCTCAAAATTCCTCCCAGAATCTCTCAGGAAAGAACACTGGAGATAGAGTCAAAGATCAGTGTCTCAGTTCTGGCTGGAAGGCATGTTCCCTGTGTGATCTTGGGCAAACTACTTCACTTCTCCCGGTCTCCATTTTCTCATTTCTACAACGAGGACAACTGTATGTGGTGGAGTTTTTGTAAGAATGAAATGTGAATGCTCTCCGAGCCTTGGGAGAGGCGGCGGCAAGTATTCCCATTCAGAAGTAAACGTTTCCCCTCTCAGGGAGGGGACTACAAGGCCACTCCCTACCAGGATTATGTAGCCCCTTCTGGTTGGTTTTCCTCGGATGTTGTCTTTTGTCGCTGCTGTGGCTGTATTTTTTGTGACTGTATGGATGGTAAGCTCCATGTCAGCCCACCAACAAATGTGTTTGAGGGCTTGATCCAAGGGACAGCTTCAAAACTAGTTTCTGCCCTCATGGAGGGTCTGCCTGGTCCTGGAGGACAGGTATCCTGTCCTCTTTGACTTGCTCTGCAAAGTTCTGTCAGGGTCTGGATGAGTGAGTTAGTTGGATTGCCTGCCAAGGAGAGAACCTGCCCCGAGAGCATTCAGCCTTCAGCAGATAAGGTTTCCCAGAGCCAGGAGCCAGGAGTCAGGGGTAATCAGACTTGATTGTTGATTTCAAGTTTCTCTTAGACCCAAGGAGGAAGAACGGGTGGGCTGAACTGCAACCCAATAACCACAGAAACAGAGGATCCCAAACTGGTGGAAAGAGCCCAGGAAAGCAGGGTTAACTATCTCAGGGCCACACTTGGCTTGCAGTGTCCAAACCTGACAGCGGTGGAGAAGAGGAGCTCAGTGCAGACTGGAGGAACCAGGGAGGCTTTGCGGGAGGGGTCGGGGGGCGGGGAGCAGGTGGGCCCGAGGATGGCTTTGGAGGACCAAGGGTTGTAACTGAGGAGAAGAGGGAGAAAGTGTGAGTGAATGGGCAATACTGCAAACAGAGGCCACAGACTGGCATCCCAAGGGCTGGATTCTTTTGTGGGCTTATTTTGTCTGGCCCATGCCAAACAAAGTAAGTGTTGTTTTTTTAATTGGAACTTAATGTCTTTATATGGAGAATGCACTCTTCCCTTCACTACAGTCCTCACCGTTCCCCACTTTCATTCCCAACCTGTCTAAACACATTTATGGAACCAGTCTAGAATCGTAAAAAACCTAGAAGAATCAATGCAAAAGAGACTAGAATTCAAAAGCAAGTTCATTATAAGGAATAAAAGTGCCGGGAGCAAGACATAAAAATCAGTAGTATACTTTTCTATATATCAGCAACCAGCTTGAAAGTATAATAAAAACAGATCCTATTCACCAAAAGCAGCAAGATCATAATATTTCTTTATAAGAATCTATGAAATCTCCAATCATTCACTCAAAACATTTTTACTGTCCAGCTGCCGTGGCTCAGTGGTTGAGAGTCGACCTATGAACCTAATTGCGGTTCAATTCCTGGTCAGGGCACATGCTCAGGTTGTGGGCTCAATCCCCAGTGTAGGGCATGCAGGAGGCAGCCAATCAATGATTCTCTCATCATTGATGTTTCCATCTCTCTCTCCCTCTCTGAAATCAATAAAATATATTTTTAAAAATTTACTCAATTTTTAAATAGATAATACATTTACTTGGTTAAAAGAAAAGGCTCTCTTGCCAAACCGGTTTGGCTCAGTGGATAGAGCGTCGGCCTGCGGACTGAAAGGTCCCAGGTTCGATTCCGGTCAAGGGCATGTACCTTGGTTGCGGGCACATCCCCAGTAGGAGGTGTGCAGGAGGCAGCTGGTCAATGTTTCTCTCTCATCGATGTTTCTAACTCTCTATCCCTCTCCCTTCCTCTCTGTAAAAAATCAATAAAATATATTAAAAAAAAAAAAAAAAGGCTCTCTCTTTTCCACTCCTGTCCCTACTGCCTGGTTCCTACCTAACTCCAAAGGAGTTACTCATTTCTTTTTGTGCCTTCCAAATGTTATATTTTTATATATAAGTAGATATTGGGATAGTACCCTCTTCCCCACTTTTTATACAAGTGATAGTTCAGAATCTTGCTTTTTCACTTCACCAATAGCAATTTTTAAAATATCAGCATATAAAAGGCTTCCTCATTCTTTTTCACAGCTGAATGGTAAAAATACTGATCTTAGATAAAACCATGGGCTCCAGAGTAAAATTGCCTGGATTTGAAACCTGGTTCTTCTACTGTGACTTTGAACTAATTTCTCTGTGCCTCCGTTTTTTCATGTGTAAGAAGAAATAATAGGTTGCAAGAATTTAGTGAGATGATGCTTATAAAATGACTTAGGATAGTACCTGGCACCTAGTGAACACTCTAAATATTAGCTGCTTTTCTTATTCTTATTAAAATGATGGATATTATAAATGCAAAGTATGGTAAAGGATAAGTAGTGACTCATGGGGTGAGATATTTTAGGCAGAGGGGTCCTGATCAAAATTATAAAACTCTACTGAGAGATAAAGTAGATGAATTAATGGAGAGATGTACTTGTTTCTAGTGGAAACTATGGAATTTGTAGAGATTGTCAGCTTTTCCTTGTTAATTTGTACTTTTCCCATTTCATATAACCAAAACCTCAGTAGGATTTATTTTGGAACTTATGTTTTTCTAAAATTTACTGGGAAGAATAAATGAGTGAGAGTAACTTTAAAACTTTGAAAAAAGATTGCAGCGAGGAGAATCTTGCCCTACTAAATATCAGAACACATTTTAAAAAAAATATATTTCTGCCCTAACCGGTTTGGCTCAGTGGATAGATCGTTGGCCTGTGGACTGAAGGGTCCCAGGTTCGATTCTGGTCAAGGGCACATCGGTTGCAGGCTCCTCCCTGGCCCCAGCCCTGGTCAGAGCCTGTGTAGGAGGCAACCAATCGATGTGTTTCTCTCGCATCGATATTTCTCCCTGTCTTTCCCTTTCTCTTCCACTCTCTCTAAAAATCAATGGAAAAATGTCCTCAGGTGAGGGGAAAAAAAAAAAGACCATATAGAAAGAGATGCTGACAGGAGGAGAGCAAATATGTCCTGCTGGGCCCAGATGGGTTTGAGCTTGGAGGCATGTTGGTGGGGGTGGGAATAGAGGAGGCAGGACTAAAGTCAGATAGTGAGGATATCAGTATGTAAGAACTGGACCCCCCTCTCCCCCCCACACACACACATTTCAGTAGCCAGATATTTATCCGGCAGCTGTGGACCAGATTGGAGAAACTGACCTGGATCAGCTTCCTAATTCAGAATTCTGTGTGGCAGAGGGTAGGGTACCGCAGTACTGAAAACAAGGGAGTGAGTCTAGAACTTTCAGTCCATCTAGATGAGCCAAGTGCATTTACCTCCCAGGTGGGTGATCAGAAGATGCTTCTCTGGAGAAACCCAAGGCCTCAGAGCAGAACCCTCCACAGTCTGATTGGGAGGCCCAGTGAGAGAGGTGGCTCCCCACCCTCACCCCCCTCAAAATAAAATTTGCCAGTTGATGAGTTCCACCACTGGGACTTCCACACAGAACCTCCAATTAACTTTTCAGAGCTTTTGTCATTCATATAAACAGCTAACCAAGGATTAGCTGACTTATAAGGAAAGGCAAGCCTCTGCATGAACAAAAGAACTCAAATAAACACTCAGGAAAAAGCAGTGCGTAAGAAACAAAGACAATGCCAGTTCAGAAGAAAACTTCAGAAACTTCCCTAGAGTATTCTCTAGAGTTCAAAAGGGCAGGGAACTCAAAATTTCATTAGAAAATAAAGTCAGAGAAGATAAAGTCAAGAAAATCTCTTACAAAGTAGCAAAAAGTACAGAGAACAGATAAGAGACCTGGACAATCAATTCAGAAGGTTCAGCATCAGAATGTTTAGAGTTCTAGAAAGAAATGGCGACATCAGAAGTGAGGGAATCAAAGAAGTTGTACGGAGAACACATCTTCAGAGCACCAGTGCCCAGAACAGGAAATGCCAGAAGGCACCCCAAGGTACAGCACTGTGAAATTTCAGGACACCAGGGTAAATGAGGGGATTCTACAAGCTTCCAGAGAGGAAAAGGAATGAGTATTGGATGGTACTGAACTTTCCAGGAGTTGACACTGGCTGCTAGTTGTGCATGCCTTCAGTATTCCAGGGGGAAATGACTTTCAATCTGTTATTTCTTACCCAGCCGAATGACAAATAAAGTGTGACGGCATAACAAAGTGTTCTCAGATAATCTAAGATGCAAAAAACAGTTATCTCTGAGAATCCTTTTTTCCTGGAGGATACCCTTCAGCAGGACAAGGACGAGGAGAGCATGAGATTTGGGAAAAGTGGAGGGAGGGTGCCTTCTGGAAACATGACACCCCCAGAGTATCTTAACCTGGTAGAGTATTTGGGGAAGGTTCAGAACGTGTATGTAGAATAACAAAGGAATTATTAACTCCAAAAAAGGAATAAAAAATTGAACAAGAATGGAAAATGTAATCATAGTATTCCACTTGGCTATGTGCTGAATGACATTTATCTATACCAGCGGTTCTCAACCTGTGGGTCGCAACCCCTTTAGGAGTCGAACGACCCTTTCACAGGGATCGCCTAAGACCATTGGAAAACATATATAATTACATATTGTTTTTGTGATTAATCACTATGCTTTAATTATGTTCAATCTGTAACAATGAAATTGGTGGTCACCACAACATGAGGAACTGTATTAAAGGGTCGCGGCATTAGGAAGGTTGAGAACCACTGATCTATACTAATAAAAGGGTAATATGCTAATTAGACTGGGTCAACCGACAACTTCCAGATGTCCGACTTCCTTCCGAACAGTTAGGGGACAACCAGGCCAGCCAAGGGGCAGTCAGGGGGTGATCAGGCCAGCAGGGGACCAGTTAGGGGGTGACCAGGCTAGCAGGGGACCAATTAGGGGGTGATCAGGCTGGCAAGCAGAGGCAGTTAGGGGCAATCAGGCAGGCAGGCGAGTGGTTAGGGGCAGTCAGGCAGGCAGGCAGGTAGAGTGGTTAGGGGCGATCAGGCCAGGAAGGCAGGCAAGTGGTTAGGAGCTAGCGGTCCTGTATTGCAGAGGGTGCAGGCTGGGCTGAGGGACTGCCCCCCCACCCCCGCATGAATTTCATGCATTGGGCCTCTAGTATAGTTATAATTTAAACACTAATTACTTAACTGAAATATTTGTATAACCATATTGAGAACGTGAGGAAGGAAAGGTGGTTGGATCTAAGGGAATTATATATCTGTCATAATAGGAAATCATTAGGAATATTTAAAATTAGTAAATAAAGATAGAGGGTAGGTATATTAATTAGAAATATTGAAAGCAAGACTGCCTTTGGGAAGTAGAATTGGGAGAATGGAAGGGGGAAAAACGACTGATAGTGCATATTAGAAGCTGTCCTTGCCACTTGATTTTTTTATTGAGGTAAAAATTCATGTAACATAAAATTAACCATTTTAAAGTGTACAATTCAGTGGCATTTAGTACATTCACAGTGTTATGCAGCCACTACTCTGTCTAGTTCCACGACATTTTTATTCCCCTGCCAAAGGAAACCACATAACTATTAAGCAGTCCCTCCCCATTCCTCTGTCTCCGTCCACCCCAACCCCCAGCTCCTGGCAACCAGTGGTCTGCTTTTCTGTGGATTTACTCTAGTGGATTTATTCTAGAAGTTTTCTGCAAGTGGAATCACTCAATATGTGACCTTTTGTGTCAGCTTCCTTCACTTAGCATGATGTTCTTGAGGTTCATCCATGTTGTAGTATGTGTCAGTACTTCATTCCTTTTTATGGCTGAGTAATATTCCATTGCACGAATAATGCCACCTTTGTTATCCACGCAATAATAAAAGGACATTTGGGTTACTTCTACTTTTTGGCTGTTGAGAATAGTGATGTTATGAACATTAATGTTCAAGTACTTGTTGGAATACCTGTTTTTAGTTCTTTTGGGTATATCCCTAGGAGTGGAATTACTGGGTCAGATGGTAATTCTATGTTTAACTTTCTGAGGAATTACCAAAGTGTTTTTCATTGTGACTGTACCATTTTACATCCCCACCAACAATGTACAAGGGCTCTAATTCCTCCACTTCTTTGTCAGCGTCTGTTATTTTCTAAAAATTATTTTTATAGTGGGTATGAAGTGGTATCTCATCCTGGTTTTGTGTGTGTGCGTTTTAAATTATACGAAGTGGATTTGGAAACACTGCTTTTATTATTTTTTATTTCTTGTTAGTCCTCTCCCGAGGATATTTTTCCCAGTGATTTTTAGAAAGAGTGGAAGGGATGAAGAGAGACAGTGAGAGAGAAACATTAATGTGAGAGAGAAACATGGATTGGTTGCCACCCACACATGCCCTGCCAGGGTGAGGGTGGACCCTGCCCTTGACCAGAATCAGGAATCAAAACTAGGACCCTTCAGTCCTCCGAGACTGAGCTAAGCCAGCGAGGGCTCAGCGTGGTTTTGATTTGCCTTTCTCTAATGGCTAATGATGTTGACTATCTTTTCATGTGCTTATTAGCCAGTATACATGTTTAGATGCATGTTTATTTGTATCCTTTACCTGTTTTTTAATTGGATTGTTTTCCTTTGTGTTGCTGAGTTGTAAAAGTTCTTTATGTATTCTGGATACTAGACTCCGATCAAATATATGATTTACAAATATTTTCTCCCACTTTTGTTGGTTATCTTCTCACTTTCTTGATAGTGCTATCATTTGCTTTTCAAACTATATTCATGTATGATTTTGATGATCTTTATTAAAATTAACAAAAGGGTACATATACTAGATATTATGTAAGAAAGAGATAATATATTTCGAATAATGATAGAGTAAATATCTTACTCTATTTAGAGAACTTATACAAACCTTTAAGTCAGCATGGACTCCAATAGAAAAATGGATATGAATAGATGAGTCACAAAGGAAGGAACACTTCAAAAACATAAGAAAACTAGTAAGTAAACAAATTAATAAGATTAATACATTATATATATATAATATTTATACTTTTTTTTCTAGTGACAAAATTGAATAATGTCAGGATGTACAATAGGCACTCTTCTGATAGAGAAAGGCAGTTTGGCACAACATGTCAGGAATCTTAAAAAGATGGTTCCTGTTTGACCCAGTAATTCAACTTCTGAGAATCTCTCCTAAGAAAATAACTTGAAATATACAAAGCCCTCTGACATACAAATATGTCTATCATAGTGTTAGTTTAATAGTGAGAAATTGTGAACAATCTAAACATTCTACAGAAGGTGCATGAGTAATTTCTGATATACCCCGGGCTTGAAAATTGCCCGTCACATAGTAGGAATAAAGGAAATAGTTGTTGCCGAAACCGGTTTGGCTCAGTGGATAGAGCGTCGGCCTGCGGACTGAAAGGTCCCAGGTTCGATTCCGGTCAAGGGCATGTACCTGGGTTGCGGGCACATCCCCAGTAGGAGATGTGCGGGAGGCGGCTGATCGATGTTTCTCTCTCATCGATGTTTCTAACTCTCTATCTCTCTCCCTTCCTTTCTGTAAAAAATCAATAAAATATATTTTTTTTTAAAAAGGAAATAGCTGTTGGATATACATCCATAGGATGGAATATTATGCAGTAATGTAAAAGTATATGTCTATCATTTTTAATAATGTGACGTTAACTATGGGGGGAATGACATTTAAAAAGTTTATCTGGAATATGGTCTAACTATCTGGTTGTTTTTTAAAGATTTTATTTATTGGTAAAATAAAGACAAAAAGAAAGCATAGGAAAAAGAAGGAAATAAATTAAAATGTTGCTTCTGAACGGTGGAACATTAAATAATGAAAAAGACATGATCTCCTTAGCTGCGGCACAATTGTCCGGCCTGTCTCAGCTTGGGCAGTTTTCCCAGGACTTCATCACCCGGTGGGAAGGATGATCTGAAAGTGGAGGTGATGTCTTCTGCTGGGTGCTCTCACTTCCCCCATCAGATTACTTAGTAAAGGTTTCTGCCTTTTTTAGGCGGAGACATCTGACTCTTTGCTGAGCTTGCTGAGAAATGTAAAATATATGAAATTTATTCTCAAGCACTTAAGCATCCATTTTGCACCAGGCAAAGTTCAAGGACACAAAGTTCAAGAACCCCCTCACCCTAGAGCAGTGGTTCTCAACCTTGGCTGCACATTAGAATCACCTGGGAATCTTTTTAAAATCCTGATTTCTGGGCCTCATCCTCCGGAAATTCTGTTTCTTTGTTACTAATGTTGTGGCCCCACCCATAACAGAATCCCAGGTGATTCTAATGTGCAGCCAAGGTAGAGAACCACTGGCCTAGAGAGTTCACATCTAAGATCAGATGAAATGCAGCATGGCTCCAGACCATTCTCCATGTGTGTATAGCAAAGGATGATGCTATCTTTAAGTTTCTTGGTGATGCTTTCCATGTACCTATCACGAGTCACTCATTTGACATCTCTCTGCTGAGAGCCAAGCCTAGGATACCTGAGGGCTCATTTTGTTGACAATCCTCACTCTCTGTTTGTCCTCATGGTTTGTGTCAAGGCTCCTTGTGGAAATACAGATGAAGTCACTGACTTTACTCCAGGGAAACTGACTTCTCTCATGTGCCAGGTCACAGCCAAAAATTTTATTTACATTATACAGTCATATATGTATACATGTATTTATATATACCTGCTTATATACATTATATACATATATATGTGTGTGTGTGTGTGTGTGTACAATTAGTTGGTATCACCATTAAGTGGCAAAAATATAAGTGTGCTTTGTGTTTCTCTTTATTTATTTTATTTTTTTTAAATATATATTTTATTGATTTTTTACAGAGAGGAGGGGAGAGGGATAGAGAGTTAGAAACATCGATCAGCTGCCTCCTGCACACCCCCTACTGGGTATATGCCCGCAACCAACGTACATGCCCTTGACCGGAATCGAACCTGCGACCCTTCAGTCCACAGGCCGACACTCTATCCACTGAGCCAAACTGGTTAGGGCTATGTTTCTCTTTAGTCATTCACTCTGCTTGTGTGGTTCATTGTCTTGCTATCTGATTTGCCTGCAGGCTGCCCAGAAGGCTCTACAGAGAGAGGACAAGGGTTCTGGGAATGGCTAGTGTGGAGCTGACTCAGGGAGCTCAGAGGATGGAGGGGTTCTTGAAGAAAGCCCCTGGTCAGCTGGTCAGCTGGAAGCACTAGTCCTTTGCTTGTAACTCAGGTCAGGGACACCCAGATGCCGTGGGGCCACTCTCTGCTTCTGGCTTCTGGAGAGATCCCAGCGATTTGAAGGTTGCTATTAGGAACCAGAGCTGGGAGGCCTGTAATGAGCCACTTTCCACCCACTGGTGTGGTGCAGCTGTCCCCAGGAGAGGACCAAAGGCCGCTAAGTGAAGGAGGGTGGCAGCTGCTGGCAGTGGGCACAGGGCCAGGCCTGGGAGAACCATGCAGAGGATTTGCGTGGAAGGCCTGACAGGTGGAGCTTTGTGTCCTGGGTGCTGCCATCTGGAGGAGTGGCCAAGCAGATCTCCCCTTCACCCAGTTCCTTCTCCTGTGGGCTGCACTTGGCCACCTTCCAGTCACTCACTCCTCAGGGGTCTCTGCTAAGAACCCCGCCCAGAACCCCCCCCCCACGCCTGCTCCTACTTCTGCAAATGCAGCATGGTGGGCTTCTCATTCCTGGGTCCGCTCAGCCTTGGCCACGCATTGTGGGGCTGAGGGCCTTTTGTTTATGTGGTGGTGCGGGGGTGGGGGTGGGTCGTCTCACTTTCCAACCACTTTCTGAGGGAAGGCACTCCTGGTGGGTTGACATACACCACCTCCTGGATTGTGGCACACACAGTGGGGCTTTGCCCCAGTTTCACAGAGGAGAGACTCCCCAACAACCAGAGTGAGAGTGCTCGCTGAGGTGGCACTAGGCAGCACCAGGAAGGAAGTGAAGGACTCTTTCGAGGTGGTGAGGAAACTTACAGAGGAGGTAACTCATGAGCAATGCCGTGAAGAAGTTTGTTTGTTTTAAAAATACATATATTGTTATTGATTTTAGAGAGGAAGGGAGAGGGGAGGGAGAGAAACATCAACGATGAGAGAGAATCATTGATCAGCTGCCTCCTGCACTGCATACTGGGGATGGAGCCCGCAACCTGGGCACGTGCCCTTGACTGGAATTGAACCCAGGACCCTTCAGTCCACAGGTCGATGCTTTATCCACTGAGCCAAACCAGCTAGGGCAGCCTGGAAGAAGTTTTATAGCTGAGGGCACAAGAGACAAAATTAATTTTGGAAATGCCCAGAAACATGAAAGAGAGTCTGGTTCTGAAAACAGTGAGAGGTTGGGATAGGGATTGGGAAGGGAATCAGGCTCAGGGGAAATGAAGCTAGGAAGGAAGGTTGGGCCCAGATTATGTGTGTTTGTCATCCGAGATATTAAAGGCACCATGTGCAGGGAGCAAATGAGTACTGGCAAAGTTGTCTTCTGTTTCTGGTGAGGTGCTAGCTGGACTCCTGGGGGAGAGATCTGGGGCTACTGGGCACTTTTGGTTACAGCCTCCAAGTGGACCAGACAATCTGAAAACCCTGTTGCCTCAAACCCTTAGAAATGCTAGCTAGGGCTTCCAGTCAAGATGGCGGTGTAAGTAAATCAATCCTCAGAACCTCCCACAACCACTGAAAACTACAACTAAACTACAGAACAACCATCATTCAGAACCACCTGAAATCTAGCTGAACAGAAGTCCTATCACGGCCGAAACCGGTTTGGCTCAGTGGATAGAGCGTCAGTCTGCGGACTGAAGGGTCCCAGGTTCGATTCCAGTCAAGGGCATGTACCTTGGTTGCGGGCACATCCTCAGTGGGGAGGTGTGCAGGAGGCAGCTGATCGATATTTCTCTCTCATCGATGTTTCTAACTCTCTATCCCTCTCCCTTCCTCTCTGTAAAAAATCAATAAAATATATATTTTTAAAAAGAAGCCACATCAAGACTATTAGGAAGAGTGGAGAGGTGGAACAGGCTGGCCCTACACCCACGTATACTTTGGAAAAAATATCCTCGGGTGAGGATTTAAAAAAAGAGAACAAATATCCATTCATATGCACAGAAGTATTTGTGGGATAGTAAGAGAAATTCCCATCTCACCTTCCTGACCCAGGGCTACCAGAGGTCCCTTCCAAAGAAACAATTTGCTCTTGGATTCTTATCTCTGGAGCCTATTTCTGTGGAACCCAAACTAAAATGGATTCTTCAGGAAATGATGCTGAAGCAACTGGTTTCCCATAGGGAAAGATAACATAAAAGCTTACTTTATACCTTAACTAAAAATGTATTAAAGACCTAACTGTGAAAAACAGAACTTTAAAACGTTTAGAGGGAAATATGAGAGAACACCTGTGTGATTTTAGCAGTGGTTCTCAACCTTCTGGCCCTTTAAATACAGTTCCTCATATTGTGACCCAACCATAAAATTATTTTCGTTGCTACTTCATAACTGTAATGTTTCTACTGTTATGAATCGTAATGTAAATATCTGATATGCAGGATGGTCTTAGGCGACCCCTGTGAAAGGGTCATTCACCCGCCAAAGGGGTCGCGACCCACAGGTTGAGAACTGCTGCTTAGAGGGTAGACGAAAGTCTTAAATATGACACCAAAAGCATGAAAATAAAGGAAGATATTAATAAAATTGTAGATGTTGTCAACAAAAGATGTCACTATAAATAAAAAGACTGTCCATAGGCTTAAGCAGATATTTGTGATGCAGAAGACTGACAAGAAATGATTAATAAGAATAAATAAAGAACTAGTACAAATCTATACTGAAGGAGACAGGTAACCCAGTGGAAAAGTGGACAAAGACGTGAATTGACATTCCACAGAATAGAAAATGTGAATGACCAGCAAACATATGAAAGACTATTTGGCAAATACAGTGGGGCCTTGACTTACGAGTTTAATTCGTTCCGTGACCGAGCTCGTAACTCAAATTACTCGTATGTCAAATCATTAAAGTGAACGAGTGAGACACGTGATGCTGGGCTGATGTTGTGGCATTCACTGTGATGTTCGCTGCGCCAACTAGCGGTGGGGTATCTGAAGCTGGCTCGTAACCCGAATTTTAGCTCACAACTCAAAGCAAAAAATCGGCCGAGAGACGGCTCAGACGGCTCGTATCTCGAAAAACTCGTTAGTCGGGACACTCGTAAGTCAAGGCCCCACTGTATGGAGAAGTCTGAGAACACAGGCTGGCAAGTAGAGGGCGCTGCTTGGGGCACTCCTTCCTGGTGCTGAAGGTGTAATTTTCACTGCTACGGAGCTCACATTTGGAAATAGTTTAAAATGTACATACCCTCAGCCCAGCAATTTCACTTCTAGGCATATGCACACAGACATGTAAACTAGCTTAGTCACTAAAGCACTGAATAATCTGTAATTGTAAAAAGTTGGGAACAACCTAAGTGTCTACCTACAGGAAGATGGCCAAATAAATTGGGACACAAATCAGTGGTTTACATTCTGTCAACATGGATAGCCCTGAAAAAGTATAAATGTTGGACACACAATAAACAAGAAAGTGGGAGTTCAGCTTCTGGTTGGGATATAAGGGAAAAAGAGCAAGGAGCAGAAATGGTGCTACCATGTATATGCCGTTGGAAAACACGAAGACACCTCAAATGCACATATGAGTAAATGTTATAAAAATCATGCAGGAGAATGATAACGAGCAAATGCAGAAGAGTAGGAACACTTTGGGAATGAGGAAACAGAATGGAATTGGAGAAGGATGAGCAAGGAGTTTCAACTCTGCCAAAGTTAAGATTCAATAATGCTGGGTAAGTAGTACATTGGTGTCATAATTTTCTTTACTTTTCTGTGTGATTGAAATTAAAGGAAAAGAGAAAGAAAAATGGGCTTGGATCAAAGAGAAGAGGTGATTGGTGGGAATGAAGATTTGAGGGGTGACCAGTAGACAGGACCAAGAGCATGTCTCTGGGGAGCAACCACCTTTGAAGGGTGTGTAGATGCACAGGGGCTCATGATGAGGCTGGGGGAATGGAGACGAATTGAGACAGACGGGGTGTGGAAGAACAGAGCTTGTGGGGAAGCGCCAAATCCTGAGAGGAGGTCTTTGAACTGGGCAATGAGTAACTTGGGCAGGTAGAGAAGGCTGCAAGCAGACACAGGGTTCAGAGCAGATGGAAGTGGAAACTTCTAGGAGGAAGCGTGCTTAAAGGGAAGGAGAACAGCAGCCTGGGAGGAGCAGAGCTAAGGGAAGCTGGAGTTTGCAACTCCATAGTGCAGAACCTGAAAACACAAAGCCAGCCAGCTCGGCTCTCTGCCCTCCAAGCCCAATTCAGAGGCCCTTTAACTCTGCCCTGCACGCAAGTACCCATAAATCTCCTTGGAACCCTGTACAGTAATGTCGCTGTGGTCTCTGGAGGGAGCAGCATTGCAGCACAGAGCTGGGAGACTCCCAGTGAATCACTTACCCTCTCTGTGCCTTAGTTTCCTCAAGTGGAATATGGGGATAATACCTATTTGCAAAGATGTCACTAAGGCCAAATAATAATAATAATCAGCAATTGTATAGAGTGCGTCCTCGTGTCAGACATTGTGCTGCACTTAACCACATTGAATCACCAACCCCTGAGCCAGTTAGAAGTGATCTCTAACCCTAACTTAGGGATGAGGAAACTGAAGCTCAGAGAAGTACATAATTTGTTTAAATTCACATAATTGTTTGGCTGCAGAACTGGAATTTGACCCAGCTACACTGCCCCCATTATTGAATAATATACGTGAACGTGTTTTATAAATTGTCAAGTACTGTATAGATGTTTATTTGTTTTTATTTCCTCTTTGATGAACTTCTGACACCAGGACAGACCCTTTAAAAATGGGAGCCAGGTATTCTTTTTTTCCACAATACCAGGTGGTAAGGATGGGGCAGAGGGATGGTGCTCAGATGCCCATGACCTTTGGACCTCCACAAGCTGCACTTCCAGAGGCTTAGACCCTCAAGATGTCTCTCCTTCATACTAGAAGAGTAGAGGCCCCCAGTCAGGTATCATTTCTTCCTCCAGGCTGGTTCTCCCCCTTCCCCTCCAGCTTCCCTGAGGTACATCCACACATGCACACGTGCATATGCACACACTCGGCTGCTGTCCTATGCATCTGTCCCACCAACCTGAGAGAAAGCTGTTGCTTTCTGACAGGCTGCCCCACATGAGCGTGTTCACAGCTATCAGAATCATCTTCCATACTCTTTTGCCCAGATAAGCCCCTGCCCAGGAACTGCACAGGCACAGCCTTTGGGGGCCAAAAGGGACCTTTACAGCTCATTTGGTCAAACAACCACATTTGGTTCATGCTTGGATCCTCCTCAGTGCCCCAGTCCAGGGCCTCAGCACCTCCCAGGTCCTTCATAAATCTCAAGTGAATGATGAATATTGATGTTTGCCTCTTGGAACTAACCTCTAGCCTCACTCCTGAAGTCCTGAAATAGAATGCCCCATGCCATCATACCATGCCCTTGGCTGACCAGCAGAGCGAGAATGAATTAACAGTAAAATCTCTCTAGGGCAGCAATCTGGGAAACATTATCAAGGGAGGAGGTGGGAACATGGTCAGAATAGTTTGCTCCTATTTATGAGTTTCCTAGCAGGTGTATTTTGGAGTGTGTATGTGTCTCTATAGCCATGTCTATCTATTAATGCCTCCTTAAGCATTCCAAGGTCAAAGTCCTGCATAAACAACTAAAACTCTGGTCTCCTGGGAAATAGGAATATTCATCTGGGCTACAGTTGTTTTTTGTTTGTTTGTTTTGGTGGTTTTTAAAAAAATATATTTTATTGATTTTTTATAGAGAGGAAGGGAGAGGGATAGAGAGTTAGAAACATCAATAAGAGAGAAACATCGATCAGCTGCCTCCTGCACACCCCCCACAGGGGATGTGCCCACAACCAAGGTACATGCCCTTGACCGGAATCGAACCTGGGACCTTTACAACTCATTTGGTCAGTCCGCAGGCTGACGCTGTATTCACTGAGCCAAACCGGTTAGGGCTGTTTTGGTGTTTTTGTCTGTAAAATGAGGGTGTTGGCTAGATAAATCACTTTCAAGCCTTTTAAACTTATTTGATAAGTATTTATTAATCCCTCACCATGAGAAGACCTTGTGCCAGCATTGCTGGCATATATGGTGGGTGGACAAGACAGGACCAAATGCCACCTTCATGAGTCCGGTGGGTGGATGGATGTCCAACATGTGATGATAGGCGTGATGTAGCCATAAAAAAGAACAGGTGCTGTGGTGTGAATAATAGGAGAAACACCCTGCTCTGGGGACAGCAGGAAGGGAGGTTCAAGCCAAGATCTTAAGGAAGAACAGGAATTGGCTGGAAGAGAAGGTCAAGAAGAACATCCCAGGCAGAGGTTGCAAAGACCAGAAGCTGGAGAAGATGATGCTCATTCCAGGAATGGTGTGGAGTGCCTCTACAGTAGATAGGAGGGAATAAGGGTCTTAATGTGATGTGAAGAGACAGGGCAGGTGCACAGGGCTTTGAGACCTCGTTGATAATGTTATGTTTTATCCTAACGACGATGGAAAACTTTCAAAGGATTAGAGGCAGAGGAATGTTATGATTGTATATATACTTTTTAAAGATCCTTCTGGCATATAGTTGTGACCCCATAAATATTCAAATGAGGTAGTAGGATGGATTAAAGGGAGGTCTCATTGTGAAGCATAGGATGGGGGGAGGTGCAAGAAGTCAGTGAGGAAAATGAGGATGGTGACCACAGAGACAGGAAAGAAGTGGCTGGGGCATTTAAAAAACCAGGTTGCCAGGGTTTGGTCATTGGTTAGAGTGCGAAAGAGCATAGTCAAGGATTATTCTCAGGATTCTGGCTTTGGCCACAACCCAAAGCATGATGGTGTTATTTATCAGGTTTGCAGGAATGGTCAGGGATGGATTTGGGACATGTTAAGTCTGAGGTCACTATAAATATTGCTAAACATCTGGAGGTCAGAGAGTTGGAAGTTATGTTGGCATCCGGGTGAAATTCCTGCCCTAGAGGCATGGGGAAGGAGGAGACTACTGAAGGAGAGAGTGAAGAGGACCAAGGAGGTCTTCATCTGCCCTGAGGACCCCAACATTTAACACACAGGTTGAGAAGAAGCCAGCTAAGGAAGCAAAAATGAAAAGAAAAAGGAAAACCAGTAAATCTTGGTACCATGGAGAACAAGGGAAGAGTTTCATGCACATCAGAGTATGAGCTGTGGAAAACATTACTAAAAACACAAGCTCTAGCCCTAGTTAGTTTGGCTCAGTGGGTAGAGTGTCAGCCTGGGGACCAAAGGGGCCTGGGTTCAATTCTGGTCAAGGGCACGTACCTCGTACCTCGGTTGCAGGCTCCTCCCTGGCCCGGGCTCTGGTCAGGGCATGTGCAGAAGGCACCCAATCGATGGGTTTCTCCCACATTTATATTTCTCTCTGTCTTTCCCTCTCTCTTCCACTCTCTCTGAAAATCAATATCCTCAGATAAAAACAAACAAACAAAAACAAAACACAAGCTCTAATTAGTTGGGAACTGGGGGAAAAGTGTTCTTTGGATTTTGCAAATGGAGATTGTTGAGATTGTAAAATGAAGATAGTCTACAAAGACAGGTCTGTCAAAACTTACTACAAATCTACAGTAATTAAGATAGTGTGGAATGGCATAAGGATTGAAATATAGACCTGGGACAGGATTGAGTGTCCAGAAAGAAACCCATATACCATATCTATGGTTAGTTCATTTTCGACAAGGACACCCAGACCATTTAAATGGGGAAAGAGTAGTCTTTTTAACAAATGGTGCTGGGACAATTGGATATCCATATGCAAAAGATGAAGTTGGAGTCCTACCTCATACCATATACAAAACCTGAACTCCAGAGGGATCAAAGACTTAAACGCCATCGTCCCCTTGGGCCTAACAGTCCCATCAAGGAAATCAAAACTCTTATACTTTGCTGATGAGAATGTAAAATGGTAAATTCTGTGGTATCTGAATTATATATCAACTTTTTTAAAATATATATTTTTATTGATTTCAGAGAGCAAGGGAGAGGGAGATAGAAATATCAATGATGAGAGACAAACATCTATCAGCTGCCTCCTGCACCCCTCCTCCCCCTCCCCCCCGACTGGGGATTGAGCCCAAAACCAGGGCATGTGCACTGACTGGGAATCAAACCGTGACCTCCTGGCTCATAGGTGGATGCTCAACCACTGAGCCATGCCAGCTGAGCTATATCTCAACTTAAAATTTAAAAAAAAGATAATTCTGGCTGCATATAGGGATGGAGTAGGTGGGCAAGAGTGGAGACTGGGAGGTTCAGTCTTGTCTAGGGATGAACTGATGACTAAGGTCCAAGGGGATGATGGCTTTAAAAGGTGGGAAGGCCCAGGACAGCAGTCCATCAAAGAGGCTGGCCTCCACAGGAAGAGGGGCACCTCCACAGTGAGGCAAGAGGGAAGAAGGGATGTGGGTTATAGGAGTAGGCATTTTAGAAAATTAGGTCTGTCTTTTGGTTTGACATGGAAAGGATCATGTATCATTGTGAGCAGATGATGCTGGAAGCCTCAAATAGCTGTGGGCAAGCAGAGAACATGGCCTTGGCTCCCAGAAAGACCATGGAACCCTGGGATTGGGCATGAGGGCTTCTGGTCAGGGAAGCAGTACTCTTGAATTGTACACAACAATGATTTTTGAGTTGGAATATGAGGAAACTTGAGATATTCATTCTATTTTTATGGCTCAATAATTTAAGCCATAGCCTGATTTTAATGAATGTTTGTTTTATGAAACCAAAGTTACTGGTTAATCAAGAACTGGCATTGGATTTTACTATCACAATTTAATTTTGAATCGAGTTATCTGCCAATGCATTCATAAAAGAGAAAAGGGTAGAATTAATAATGATATTAAACTTACATGGTTTAATTGGCAGGTTTTTTTTAGTCTTCATTGGCTCACTTGGTCTGCATAGTAAGCATGTGAAGCAAGTTTTATTATTTTCACATTCATTTTATATAAGGACACGGAGGCTTACAGGGTTAACACTTTTCTAAGTAGCCTGAAACCAGGTCTTCCAAACCTCACGTTCTTTCCACTGTTACCCCATGAATCAAGCAGAATACTTTTTTTGTTTATTCAAATTCTCAGAGTATGTTGCCAACGTATCTTTTTCCAGAAAGTCTATTTTTGTAAAATGTCTTTGATGCTTGCCCATTCCAGTGACTATTTTAAATAACATTTTTTTCTGTTAATATAAATGGTAATTGTAGAAAAATCTAGAAAAACATTTTAAAAATCCCACTCAGATAACTACTGTTAACATTTTAGTGTCTATCTTTCTGGTGTCTTCCTAAAAATATACGACCTATAAATATATACACACACATATATACATACACACATATATATTTTTTTATCTTTACAAAATTGTGTTCATACTATAAACAGCTTTGTGTCCTACTTTTCCACTTAGTATGATGTTGTGAGAAGTGGCATAGCATACTGGTGAAGGTTAATGAGGCCCTAGAACAGAAGGCAACACCCTGTGTGCCCTTGTGCATGCTACTTAACCTTTTTGTACCTTAATACAAAATAGGTCCATTCAAACTTTCATACAAGGTATGCTATGTCCTATGTCAGTGATGGCGAACCTATGACACCCGTGTCAGAGGTGACACGCGAACTCACTTTTTTGGTTGATTTTTCTTTGTTAAATGGCATTTAAATATATAAAGTAAATATCAAAATTATAAATCTTTGTTTTACTATGGTTGCAAAGATCAAAAAATTTCTATATGTGACACGGCACCAGAGTTAAGTTAGGGTTTTTCAAAATGCTGACACGCCGAGCTCAAAAGGTTCGCCATCACTGGTCTAGGTACTGTGTACTCTCCTCTGATCCCGGGTGATCTCTTTTCTTGGGATCAGGAATTGCTCTATGAAACATGTCTGCTCCCTCTCCCATTGGCCCGTCGCGTCCTTGCCTTGATCCATCTTGCTCAGATCCTCTGCTCCCGTGCCTGTGGCTTCCATAACATCCACTCCCACCAGTGAGCTCCCCAGAGGCAGCCCTTTACAGTCTCTGTACAATCTTCCTGACCAGCCTGTGTGTCTGCAAGCATATAGTCGATGTGGACTTCCTGTACTATTTCGCTTAATATATATCTTGGATATTGTTTATATTAGCACATATGGCCCTGCCTTGTTTTGTTGTTTGTTTTAAACTGCTACGTACAGGAAAGCTTTTTAAAGCATGCCATGAAGCCTAGAAGCTATAAAAGAAAAGTTGATAGATTTGACTACATAAAAATTAATTTATTAGTATAATTAATTTTTAGTATAAGAAAAAATACTAAAAATAAAGACGATACAGCTTCCACATTCATCTGGGCCTCCAACATTGCTCGGTGATCCTCTTTTGTGCTCTCATTCCTTTCTCAGCAGTGACTACTTCAGACCTTCCTGCTCCTCAAAGCTCCAACTCCATCCCTCCTTGCTTGCTTGTCTTCTACTGCACACAGAAAACCAAATCACCAGGTACAAATGCCCTCTTCTTCCTGCCACAGAACCTCTAAAGGTATTTGAACTCAAGCCCGTCCATTCCATCTCCCACCTGTTAAAATGCAAGGTGTCTCTCCCCCTGTCTGAAGCCAACACAACCTGGCTCCCATCCCATCTTCCCTTGGTAGGACCGTTGATTACCTGAGTCAGAAAACTAGAAGTCAACTTGGCCCACCAGTGCTGCACTCTCACCCCGTCGATTACCACATCCTGCTGGGTTTTACCTCCTAGCTATATCCTCACTCTGTTCTCTCCTCTCTTTCCTTCCTTTACTGCTCAGGATCAGGCCTCATCATTTCATGCTGGGACTTCACTGATCTCTGCTTTCAACTTGACCTTGGAGTGGTCCTCCGCATAGCTGCCAGTGGTGCATCTAAAACTCAGACCTGCTCATGTCTCCTGCCAAACACCGTTCACTGACCACCTGCCTCTTCCATTACTTGTATCGCCCATTACTTGTAGTAAGAGCAGTGTGTAAGGAACCCCCTGGTTGGTGAGGGAGCACCTATAATTTGGAAAAGCTTCCCTAGTCCATTTGAGTCACAGACTTCCAGGATAGTCTTGTAATGCAAGGCTCTTTCCTCCATGACCCTTGATTGCCCAGCTCTCCAGACTCACCTGCCAGCATTCCTCGCCTTGGACTTTATGTCACACAACCACCCCACTTCTTCCACACACTTACCACCCTACTTCTCTGGACCCCCTATTGCTCATCTTCCAAAACTCACTCAGGCATCATTGCTCCCGAGGCCTAGGCTGGGTAAGTGATCCCCACTCTGCGTAATCCTAGCATTCTGCACAACCTAAGTGCTTTGTTGAGCAGTCTGGTGGTCTGGCTGCCTCTTAGGAAGCTGGGTGGAAGCTGTCTGACTCTAGAATGTGGAACACATGTCACTACTTGGGCCCCGGCTTTAGGTCCTACCAGCTAATCCTGGGGTAATGGGTCCTTCCTTCATAGCACTTACCATGATATTAAAATGACTTATTGTGTTTACATCCCCACGACACTAGAAGCATGTTGACAGCAAGGACTATGTCTTGTTCTTCACACAGCCTGGCACATACCTTGTGCACAACTGAACTGAAAAGGAACTTGGCAAACGACACACTGAGTTTAATGTTTTCTTGGTCATTGTACCAGAACAGATGGTCATAAAGACAATTTATGAAATGTAATTAGGATAAGTGTAAATTCCTGTAGCTACATACAAAAATAACAGGCATGCAAATATCAGGTGGGCAAATATGGCTTTGTGATAGTTCATGGGAGAAAAGGTGGGGATTTTCACTGATGAAGCCTCGGCCTGGGTTGCCGGTGTGGTCAGGCTGCAGGGCGCTGCTGGAAACTTGGCCTTCCACACTGGTGTCACTCTGGTATTGTCCCTGTTCTCTCTTGTGTCTTCAGTAATTTCCACTCCCATCCATCCTCTCATCCTATACATATGTCCATGTGCCCCTCCTGCCAACCTTTAAAACCCTCTGTCCTACCTGCCTTTTCCTCAGGTGCTTCCCTCTGTTCTTTTCCTTTTATTTTTTAAATGTATCTTTATTATTGAGAGTATTATAGATGCCCCTTTCTCTCCCCCTTTGATGTTCTTCCTTTTATACTCTTGAAAAAAAGAGTCTATACTGCCCCTTCTCACCATCCATTCCTTACTATCTGAAAACCCCTTGCCCACCTTAGCTTCCATGATGCTACTTTCTCTTGGTTCATCCTCTCTCTCCTTTCCTCCTCTCTGGAGGTAACTTTGCTTTATTGAAAAGCTGGAGACCCTCCAAAGTGATTCAGCTCTCCGTTTCCTATTTCATACACCCTAACATCATTGAATACAGCCCCCCTCCTCTTTCCTGATGGTGGCTTCCCACCCACATGCTCCCTTGAGCCCATCTGCTCCTCAGAGACCTCGCTCAATCATCCATGTCTCTTCTGTTGTGGTTCCTACCCATTCCATCCCTTCTGCCTATGAGCATGTGCAAATTTTTCCATCCTTACTGCCTCCTTTGGATTTTTCCATCCCTTAAGAACTTCCTGTGATCCTCTGCCCTTCACCACCAGCCTTTTCCAAAGAGAAGTCCACCTCCCTGCCTCCCTCTTGCTACTTCTCACCAGTCACTCAGTGTCACACAGTCTGACTTCGGCCTGAGTTACTCTGTGGCAGCTGCTCCCCAAGTGGCATTAGAAACCTAACCAGCAATTGTAGTGCCTTTCCTTCCCTTTTCCCCCAGTTCTCATCCTCAGGGGTCTCCCTACAGGATTTGGCCAACTCCTCCTCCTTTTAGGGCGGCCCCAGTCCTCATCTTCTCTTCCCTTGTTGTCTCTGTGCTTTCTTGGGTTCCTGCCGCGTCTGCTTCTCCCATCCTAGATGGAGGGTTTCCTGGTTCTCTGTTCTTGGTGTTTTTTCTCGACACTTTCCCCATTACCTGTAACAATAAGGAGATGGAGAGAGGGTGCTGAAAAGACTATGAGGATAGGGGAGTTCTTTGTGTTGGTTTGGTGATATTGGTTTATTATTATTGTAGTTGTTTTATAATGGTCTGAGGGATTCCTTAGGAGACCAACAAACCACATGTTGGTTCTGCTATTTTCTGGACATATCCCAAACATTCTTTTTTTTTTTTTTTTAATTGATTTGAGAGAGAGAGAGAGAGAGAGAGAGAGAGAGAAACACTGATTGGCTTTTCCACCTATTTATGCATTCATTGGTTGCTTCTTGTATGTGCCCTGACTAGGGATGGAACCTGCAACCTTGGCAATCAGGACAACACTCCAACCAACTGAGCTGCCCAGCCAGGGCATCCTCAAACATTCTTTGTCTTGGTCTTTCTTTACCTGTTGTGTTCTCTCCTCGCATGGCCTCTGTAGCATTCCAGTAATGCTTCTCTTACAAATCAACTATGACGTTGTAGTCCTTTCACCATGTACTGTAGCTTATATTCTTTGCCAGGACACAGGCTATCTTGAGGTCAGGACTTGGCTTATTTTATATTCCTTGGAGCACTTAACAGATTCTTGCATAGAGTGTTTAATCTATAAGAGCTTCCTCAGCTGCATCAGCTAATGGGAAGAGCATGACTTTTAGACATAAACAGACCTGGATTCTGATGCTGATCATGGTTAGTTGGGCGACCTTGGGCACATAGCTTACCTTTCTAATTATAGTAATGTGAGGATAAAATATGACAATGGATGCTCAGAAGATGCAGGTCCCTTCCCCTTCCCGAGGTGGGAAGCAGTGGAGTGAGGTGGGCACCAACCTGGGGGACACTAGGCCACTCAGTGAAACCAAAGCCAAGCATTTGTGCAGACTTCAGGATTTGCGGGGAAGCCATTTGCAAGCCTGCCCTACTTTGACATAACACAGGATCCTCCATGAATGATCTACAGTTTCAGCCCTGGGACTGGCCAGAAGTAGGAGGAGACAAAGTGACCTAAATTGCTTAAAGCAGCTTCTGAGGACATATTGATGTATCTCTGCCCATAAATGACTGGCCAGTGGTTGGAATTTTATTGCACTTGGTATGGCCCCTTTAACCTTCACACAGTCCTGCCTTAGCTTCCTTTTTGCTGTTTTTATCTCCCCCCCGCCCCGGCCCCCCGGCCTCCTTCCCTCCCTCGGCCCCTACTGCATACACAAATACCAGTACACTACTTAGCTGCCCGCTTCCTGACTTTCCCTACCCCGAGTTGAGCTGCTGGGGTAGGACATTCCAAGCCCTTCTCTCAAGTCTAGCAGCTCTTCAAATGGCATCACACAACGTAGCTGTTCTGGAGTTGGGCAGATGTGTATTTCACCTGCAGAATCCTTTGAAAATGAGGAAGAGGCTGGTAAGCCAGCCACCAAAGCCATTTGGAGTGACCCAGGAAGTTATTCCTTAGAATTAAAGTGCCCTAGCTTGTTTCAAGTTTCTTCAACATTTAAGTTGTCCTTGCTTTTTCCTTAGGAACAATGCTTCAGGGAACGCCCTCAAATGCAGCCTGTGGGTTTCTCTAGGATAGAGATGCCCAGGGGTTAGAGCATATGTGTATTTAAAAATTTATTAGATCCTGCCAGACTGTTCAGTTCAAAGACTGCTGCCACAGAAAAAAATCATGGTGTCATTTTCTATCTTGCTCAAAAAGCCCTTCTCATTGCTAAAGTTATAAACTGATTTTTCTGTGTTTATAATGTTTGGCCTTTTGCTTTTTTACATTTGGATCCCTTCACTCCCTATGAGAGCTTTTTCCATCGTATACGTGCCACCTGAATAGTCTACTTTGCTTTGAGGCTTGCTGTTCTATTTCACTGATCCATATGTCTACTCATACTATTGCTGTCATATTTTGTGCTTTTAAAAAATTTGTGGAAAAATAAATAACATACAAATTTCCATTTTAACTATTTTTTAAGTATACAATTCAGTGACATGAATCACATTCATAGTGTTGTGCAATCAATCATCACCACTGTTTCCAGACTTTTCATCAGCTCAAACAGAAACTACTCGTTAAGCAATAGCTTCCTGTCCCCATCTCATCCTGTCCCCTGGTAGTCTGCTCTCTGTCTCTGTGAATTTGCATATTCTAGATGTTTCATATAAGTGGAACTATACAATATTTGTCCTTTTGTGTCTGGTTTATTTTACTTAGCTTAATGTTTTCAAAGTCCATGCAGTTTGAATCATGTATTAGAACTTCATTTCTTTTTATAGCAGAATAATATTCTGTTGTATATATACCGCGTTTTGCTTATCCAGCATCTGTTCATAGACACTTGGGCTGTTTCTACCTTTTGTTTATTTCTATCTTTTGTTTATGCTGCTGTGAACATATGTGTACAAGTATCTGTTTGAGTCCCTGTTTTCAGTTCTCTTGGGTATCTAACTAAGAGTGGAAGAGCTGGGTCATACGGTAATTCATGTTTAACTTTTAGTGGAGCCGCCAAACCGTTTTCTACAGTGGCCACAGACGGGACGCTTGACCCCCTTCATTGTTCGTAGGAAGAGCAGTCCCTGAGGCCTGTTGTGCGTTCTCCTGCCCACATTTCCCTCCCCCGCTGGAGCCAAGCACAGAACCTGGCACATGGTGGTACCAAGTGTGGGTTGGCCTGGTGGGGTGGATAAATGGACAGATGAACTTCAGACCACTGGACTGTAGAGCAGAAAGCCATGTGGTGCTGTGAAAAGTGCCTGGAGCCATATTAATGGTGAATGAGTGTGACAAGAGACATGAATTCTGTTTCATAGATGAGCCCTTAGTTTCTGTCTCATTTAGCTAATCTGTAAAAGGTGATTGCACTCCTGCTCTACACGGTGTTGAAACATGAGATCTGGGTGCAAAAGCCAAAGACACCCACCAATGTTAGGTATTGCTGAGACCCACGTGTGCCCCAGCACTCAGACTAGGGACTAACGCTTCGGTTACATGATTTCTTGTGTGCCTTCATTCATACATTCAACCACTATTAATTGAGTGCTTGCTCTGTGCCAGACACTGTTCTGGAGACTGGGATTCGGCTGTGACTAAGAGAGAGAAAAAAGGCCTTGGCCTCATCAATCACTCAGTGGTCCAAGAACAAGTCCCAAAAGACAACTCCCTTCCTATTCTTTTGGCACCAACTCTAGACTTTCTAAAAGCACAGCAAGAAATGCTGGTGAAGAGCTTATATTTTAAGGAGGTGTTTCCACCTTAAAGGAGAAAAATGGATTTTAAAATGTAGAGCAAAGAATAGGCCAGGTGCTTTATAAGTCAAGTAGCTTGAAACTCCATGAGGGGAACCTTCATGGGCTTTCTGTGTGAAAAGGAAAGAGAAGTTTCCAGATACTTCCCCCACTGTTACCCCCCAGGAAAAATGAGAGAGGCATGTCTCCATACCTCTTCTTGCAAGAGTTGGGGCTGGGTGGGGGTGGTTGGGAGGACTGTCACCAGGCTCCCTGCAACGCCAGATCTAACTAGGAATGGTGTCAGGTGGCTCTTTGGCCCCACTGGGAGAAGGAAGTCTGTTTATCTGGTTTGGTCACTGAGCCCTGCCCCCCAGGAGCCCTCCAAGGTGGCCCAAGAGCATGGCCACTGAGCATGGATCTCATGCACTGGCTGTCAATCATCCCATTTAATCCGCTCTACAACCTTTGATCGTCTACAGAAAACAGGCTCAGGGAGGGTAAGAACCTCAGTCTAGGTCATGCATCTATTCACAGTAGAGCTAGAATCCTTGTTCTTACCAGGACATTAGTTGATCTTAGGAGCCAAGCAAAGGTCGATGGGGCAAGAATTGGCAAGAGACTCTATGTAATAAAACCTGTTATACTGACAAGGATGAATTCTATTATTTATTAAATAAACTTAGCAATAAAGCGACCCTTTTGAAGCTCAGAAAATTTTATGAGCACTAATAGTTTCCTAAATACTTTCACTTGCTGTTTTGCACCTTATCCTCATAATATAACCTCTTGTAAAAGCAATGTTTTTTTGTGTTTTTTCTTAATACCCATTTTATGGACAGAGAAACTGTGGCTCACAGAAAGTAAGATGCCTCAAATTGCATGACTAGTCCGTGTGTGAGGCCTGACGTGTGTGGGGGGTCTGACAATTGTGGGCAACAGCTTTACCAAGTACTTCACTCCCAGTGGGGCTCTCAGGGCAGAGGTGACCCCAGCCTGGTTCAGAAGGGCGGGAATTCCTCCACTTAATGCGGTCACAGTTTGTTTTTTCTCCCAAACCTTTATTGTTCAACTTATGTCTTGTAGTGAATGCTGTTGACTTACATGTGTCATTTACCAGTCTTTTCTCTAGAATGTGAAATAAACTTTACCTCCATACGATTGCCATTTGTTAAAAGGATTATCACCTCTAGTGATGCCAGTATATTTAGAAATGGTGGAATTTTTCCCTGCACATATGCTTCAAGAGCCTCACCTGAAGTTTGCCCTGGGCTGGGCTTAGAATAAGACCAGGTCCATGCCCTCAAAGCATCATCTGGCCCAAGTAATGGCACCAGCTACAGATGTGCAGAAAGAGCTGTCTGCCCTGACTGGTTTGGCTCAGTGGATAGAGTGTCGGCCTGTAGACTGAAGAAAGAGCTGTGGGGAGACAACCTGCCCAGGACTTCCCAGAGTGATAGGCATGTGTGTGTTTTTCTGCCAGGCAGAGAGAAACACCCTCACAGACACACCCAGAAATAATGTGTAGCCAAATATCTGGGCGCCCTGTGACCTAGTCCAGTGGACAGAATTAGCCGAAACACCAGGATGGGGTGATTTCAGAGTCAACAGCAGGATGAGCACCTCCTGTAAGCCTGCTGTCAGCTTCCATTTTCATGAACTTCTTTAACACCCCAAGAGTGGGTGTCACCCATTCATAGGAGAGAAATTGTCTCAACATTCACACCAAAATGGAGGCCAAGCCTCTTTATACTCATTCTCGGCAGGCGGGTTGTGAATACAATATTCTGTGACCTTTTTTTTTCTCTTCACCTCAGGCCTTCTGTGGCTTCCTACTCGATTCTACTCCAATATACTATTTTAAATTATTATTATGGACAGTAATAATTAACATATGTATGGTACTGTAATAGAAACGATAGCTAACTCTTATAGAATATTAGGTATACTAGGCAATTTTCTAGTGTTTTACGTACATTTACTAGCCTTGTTTTGTAGATGGGGAAACTGAGGCACAGAGAGATTGAATGACTTGCCCAGAGCCACAGGGTTCCATCCCAGGGTCTCATCTGACTTTCCGAGTGAATTGCCCAAAGCCATACAGCAAGAGAAAGCTGGAGGTAGGACCTGAACTTGTGGATTCTGATTTAAGAGCCTCTCTTCATTCAGCCTCCCTACTCTGCCTTCAGAATCCTGGGGTATTTTTACTGTGAGAAGGGTCCTTGAAGACCCTCTCACGCTCCTTCCTTCTCATGCAGGCCCAGTGCTCACAGGTGCCCCCCTGCCCTATTCTGCCTGTGTGAGCAGCTGCCTCCTGCTAAATGGTGTTTGTACAGAACCTATGTTGTGGCTCTTAAAAAGAAATGTGTGGGATGAATAAGCACCTAAAAATAACTCAGGATCAATTTGGGGGGGAGTGGAGGGGGAAGACTGTGTTTTCCTTTCTTCTCCGTCTTCTCCCTCCCTCTGCCCCGAAGGCCCATAAATTGCTGCTGGTTGACAGCTGGGCCAGGCTGGCTTCCTGTAAGGCTGTAATAACATGGAATTAGCCTGACTGCCGCCCTATCCAGGACGGAAATGCTGACCCTTGGTCACTACAGACATCTGAGTTGATGCCTCTTGCTCTGGTCCACGCCCCTGGGACAGGTCTTTGCTTATTAGAAACTGGGTACAGACAGATTCCTGGACTTGTCTACCTGGGGAGGAGCAATGGAAAAACCTCTCCAAATGAGAGGCTGGCAGCTTCTGGGCTTGGCCATTTGAGGGTGCCCAAAATTCCTGCCTCCGGGGAGGAACCGGGCGGGCAGAGGCAGGGAGCTCTGGCAGCCTGGGCCCCTGAGCCGAGGTTTCCAGCTGTCTGCTGACTCAGGGACTTGGCTGAGTGGTTTCTATCTGTCTCGGTGCCTCTAACTGGCCCCTTTACCCCCACCACCCACCCACAGACTGCCTGGAGAGGCTTTAGAAATCCATTAGATCTTTGCTTTTCAGAACCTTCCAGCTAAAAAGTAGCAACCAGGCCACATTTCTCCCTCAGCCTGGTTGACCTGCAGAATGGATGTGGGTTCTGGCGGTATGCTGGGTGTTTCCATGTAGCTCAGCCATACCTGGGGTCTCTCTTTCCCTGTGGTGTCAAATGTATGGAAAGGGTCCATAGATACCTGTGTTTAATATGGGGGTGGGGATGGCAGTGTAAAGAGGGAAGAGAAATCACCAGGTGCAAAGAGGTCTCCGCTTATGCTGAGTCTTTGGCCAAGAGATGGAAAATTCCAGGTGGGAGCTTGGAAATTCCCAGTGCGGGAGAAGTGGCAAGGGAAGTGCCACACTTCCTGTCTCTCCCACCCTCGGCCACAGCCGGGACCGGGGCCAGGGTTCCTGAGCCCTAACGATGATTTCAGTTGTTCCCAGTCTTGGCTACACATCAGCTTTACAATTTGGGTTCCCAGGCTGAGCCGGGCCCGTTATATCAGCACCCCTGGGGAAGGACCAGGCTGCCCCGGTGACTGCAGTGTGCAGCCGGAGTGCAGAGCCATCCTGGTAGAACGGCCTCCCTTTTCTGCCACCCTCTGCCTTCCTCTCTAACTTCTGGTTTCTCAAATTCCAAGGTAGGCACTGCCATACCTGACACTGTGTCCTATCTAACAGGGACTGAGTAATAATGTTCAGGGCTGCTGTGATGATGATGATGATGATGATGATGATGATTATTTAAGTCACACTCCAAGGGCTAGAAGCATTCAAAAAGTGCTTTTCTCTGACTTAACTAAAAAGTGTCCTTTATAAATATTGAAGGGAAAGAAAGGATCATTTTGAAAGTTGTACTTACGCTCCAAAAGAGGTTAAAAACAAAAGTTCCCCTTAGCTCATAGACAGCAGAATGACCCATCTTTTGAGAGCTCCACTGCCTTCTCCTGGGTCTGGCCTGAGCAGTTCACTCTCCATGCTAGCACTAAACTACACTCTAGTCTCCCATATGTATTCTCTGCTTGTCTTTTACTTCACTTCATTCCCCTCTGGCTATGGGAATTTCTCAGTCATGTCCTAGTATCTCGTTCATAGCTGATAGCTTCCTGCCTAAGCTGCCATCATTTTCTTTCTACCTGATGTTTAATAGTCAGTGCAGGCATGCCTCAGGGATATTGGGGGGTTGGGCCCTGGCCGCTGCAATAAAACAAGTATTGCAATAAAGTGAGTTGTAATCTCTTTGCTGGTGGAGGGTCTTGCCTTCAATTTGTAAAAAAAATGTAACATCTGTGGAGCACAATAAAAGCAAAGCACAATAAAAATAGGTTTGCCTGTATTTATTTTAACTTCAGCTTCATAATTTGGGACACCTGGGACAATGCCAGATATCCCTAAAACATATGCCTCTTTAGGGTGTTCATGATGAAAACTGTGTTCAGGGGAAATGTGTAAACTACTTAAGGATTCATTTCTTCGGGTCTCTTCCTGCATACCCACAGCCCATATAGCAGCACTCACAGTGCAGGGGGGAGGAATGGGATTGAAGTCCAAGTGCCTAGTCTCTGGCTCTGGGAATTTATGCTGATCACTTAGGGGAAGGAAGAGAAGGCAGCCGAATTCATTTTACTCGCAATTATTCACAAGGTTTTAGAAGAATTAAGAAAACCAGCCCCATAAACAAAAATCCACGCTAATAATAGCAGTTTAAACTCCTGCCAACCCTGGTGAAGACAGGTATCACACGGGCAGGGCAGGGCCAGGTGCTAGGGACCCTGTATAGTGTGGCTCAGCATAAACCCATTGTAGGGGCTATGAGTGAGGACTCTGGGACACACTGTCGGCCTATTAGCTGTGGGGTCCTGGGAAAGTCACTTCACCTTTCTGGGTCTTGGTTCCTTATCTGTAAAATAAGGATGATAACAGTAACACTTAGCATACAGGGTTGTTGTGGGGACTAAAAACTAATACTTACAAAGTGCTTATATAGTGCCTGGCATGTGGTAAGAACTCAATAAACGCTACTAGTTATTACTATTTATAGCATGAATAATGTCCTCTCTCCCATCAACAGCACCCACCTCCCAACTTGCCACGCAGTACTGTACCCTTCAGGTATTGAGATACACTGAGGTCTAGGACCTACTGAGTTTCTTCAGGGTGCTTTCTTTTTCAACTTTTAGGTATATTCATGCCCCATAGGGAGACAGCAGGAGGCTTTTCCCATTGGAGTCAAAGCGACTCATTGAAAATTCAGGCCACATTCTGTAGAAGGAAAGCCCAGTGGGAATACTCCGTGATGGAGCCACCAGGATCACAGCCCACGCTGGGATCTCTCTCCCCCTGGCCCAGGCTCTGTTTGCAGGAGCTTCCCCTGGGAAGATTAGGGGTCACTCAGCTAGTGACTGTCTGCTGCTCAGCTGGATCAATGGCTTTGCTTACTTTTTTCCCCTATAACACTACTTATTTACTGTCGTTTTAATCAGAAGGACTACTGTTATCCTTGGCTTTTAATCCTATTTTCTTATTGTATAAGCTTTTTAAAAAATTATCCAGAACTTCTCAAGGACCAAGTAAGTGGAGAGATGAGTATGTTGAGCCAAGCCTGGGGCCAGCCTCCCACTGTGCCATGTGCTTTTTATACATTGGTTTCCTTAATTCTCACAGCAACCCTGGGAGATATAATATTTATTAGCCTTACTTTTCAGGTAAGAAAACAAATTCAGAGAGGTAAAGATGCCCATATCAAAAAAGTAATGCAGCAAGAATTTAACTTGAGGTCTGTCTGACTCCAGAGCCCTCACTTTCTTCTTTCATATTCATCGTAATTAAGCAAGTAATAATATTTCATCACATTTTCCTTATAAAATATTAAAATACTATAGGCAAAGCTCAAAAACTGCTGGACCTCCCCTCCCCACCTCAGTGCCTTCCCTGGCTTTCAGTTGCATACTCTTTCCTCTACAACACCTCACCTGTAAAATAGTGTTGTGATAATACCCGTTCTATCTGTCTTACCCAATTGTTTAAGGATCAAATGAGACAATGGACAAAGGGGCATTTCATATGCTTATTGTTAGTGGTAGCATAGCAACATGCATTATATAAGGCCCTTTATTGGGAGTATTATTTAGTTTAAACCTTTGTTCCTGGAAATTAATGGAATCTCAAGCTTCTGAATACTCTATAAGGCCCAGCCCTGAGCCTGTCAGCTGTGTGGTATTTATAGCGCGAGGCTACAGAATCAACAGTTCTCCAGTAGGCGTCACCCTCTACCAGATCACTAAACCTTCATACAGGCCTCCTGAGTCCTTTCCGTACTTTTAGGTTGATGTTAAGAGGAGCGCAGTAATGCAGTAATGTAGTGATGTGGTTATGGAATCCGGACCGGAGAGAGCCCTGGGGCGGGTAAGTAAGTAAAGGGAAGGACACTTAGGATGCAAGGCCAGGAGGCCCAGCTTCCACCTGAGGGAGCTCACAGGTAAGTAGGGAGTACCCAGGGCAGGGACCATCCCTTACCAGGGTATTGCAGGCTGTATCCAGGAGCTCTCCATTGTAAGAGGGACTCCCATGTGACTAGCTGTGTCTGGAGGGGTCAGGGATGGCCTCACAGAGGAGATGACCCTGAAGGGTGAGGAAGAATCTCCCATGTTGAGGAAATGGAAAGGCATTCCAGGAGCATCCTGAGTACTCATGAGCAGTTTGATGGGCCAGAATCTCACTGATGGAGGACGAGTGGGAGAAGGTGGACTAGAATAGAGGGAGATGTGGCCAGATTAGTAAGGAGCTTGAGGGTTGGTTGGTTTGTTTCCCATTTGGGGTGGGCCAGTAGAGACGCACACTTAGATGTGTGGAAGATGAATTATTTAGGAAGAGACTGAGGCAGGGAGTCTAGGAGGCTGTTGAAAATCTTAGCCATCGGAGGAACAGTCAGCATTGGGAGGGGAAACAGAATGGAAGCTGTTTCCCAGAATTGCATAATCGGGGGCCTGATTAAATGGAGGTGGGAATCGGGATTGTCAATGGAAGAATTTCAGCTGATTTTGCAGTGTCTAGCTTGAGCAACTAGTGGAGGTGGAACCATGAGTTGGGACAGAAAACATAGGAGACCAGATTGTGAAAACAGAGTGAAAAGAAATTTATCTTTAGACTTGAGTATGAGGAGCCTGTGAGACTGAGACCCCCACCCCATCCCCCAGGTGGAGACATCCAGTAGGCGTTTGGATACAGCTTTTGGAGCTGCTGAAGAAAGGACAGCATAGCAGTGGGAGGCCACAGTATTCTCATTTTTGGACCCAGTTTCTCTTTCGTTTTCTGACCCCATTTATTCAAACGAGGCTCCCCCAGTCTAAGCGATTGGCCCACAGCCTGACGGAGATCACACATGTTTCAAGTTGCTTCTCTCCCCACCTGCACTGCTAGAAATGTCTTTCCTAAATGTCCCGAGACTACAGGAGACCTTGTGGCACAACCACTGTAGAATGGGGAATGCTCAGGCAGGCCCCTCCTCATTACCTCGTTTCTAAGTCTGAACCTATCTGCCTAAAAGGAGTGGTAGGAATGGCAGGCCTCCAAAGATGTGTATGTGCTGGGTGGACCTACCTGGGGCTAGGGTAGCCCAAGCAGAGAAGCCCAAGCTCTTTTAAGAAAAGCTAGTTGGGCCCTAACCGGTTTGGCTCAGTGGATAGAGCGTCGGCCTGCAGACTGAAAGGTCCCAGGTTCGATTCCGGCCAAGGGCATGTACCTTGGTTGCGGGCACATCCCCAGTAGGAGGTGTGCAGGAGGCAACTGATCGATGTTTCTCTCTCATCGATATTTCTAACTCTCTATCCTTCTGCTTTCCTCTCTGTGAAAAATCAATAAAATATATTTTTAAAAAAAAGAAAAGAAAGAAAAGCTAGTTGGGGAAAAAAAGAAAAGAAAAGCTGTTTGCCCCTTCCCTGTGTGTGTATGCGTGTGCTATGTGAACCCATGCATATACATGCTTACATGTATTTGCCAGGGCACTATCCCTAAATGGAACAGGAGGACAGGCCTGCTTCTGGCCTTTTGCCATCACATGAGCAGCTCCAAGGAAGTCTACAGAGAAGCCCGGAAGCAGGGGCCTGGCTGGAGCCATGACACCATCCCTTACTGACGATGTATTCATTTCCTGTGGCTGCTGTAACAAATTACTAGAAGGTTTATGACTAAACAGCAGAAATTTATTCTTTTCTAGTTCTGGAGGCCAGAAGTCTATAATCGGTATCACTGGGCCCAAATCAAGGCGTTGACAGGACCACACTCCTTCAGAGGCTCTAGGAGAGAATCCGTTTCTTGCCTGTTTGAGCTCCTGGTGGCTACCAGCATGTCCCACCTTGTGGTGCATCATTACACCAGCCTGCCTCTGTGGTACACTTCCTCACCTCTTCTCTGTGTTAAATGTCCCTTACAGGGAGACACGTGACTGCATCTAGGGCCTACCCAGGTGATCCAGGATCACCTTCCCATCTCAGAATCCTTCATCAGACCTGCACAGTCTTTGCCATATAAGATAGTGTTTACAGGTTCGGGGATGAGGACCTACTATCTTTGGGGGCCATTATTCAGTGGACTACAGGTAAGGTGTAGGAAAGTTCTTTCATTTGTCTCTTACCACTTGCTAGTGAAGTGGTGTTACTATATCCATCTTAGCAATGAGAAATGGGTTCTGCCAGCTAAAGTGCCAATATCTATGGAGAAACCTTGGCCTATTGATGAACCCCAGGCCTAAGAGTTCATAATATTTTTTAAACAAATAAAGTCTATCCACCTTTTATTTTTTTTTTTTTTTTCTTAAGATGGTGGTACATTTAATCAAGTAGATAATCCAAACTTCATTTCTGCATTGGGTGACTTCTGCTGATTCACCTGGCCCTGATCTTGCTTGAGTGTCACCTCCATGGGAGCCCAGTATACCCGAGCAGACCTGCGGCCCTCCTGACTTCCCAGACTGGGGCACAGCATGGGAAGAGCTGTGCTTACAGGGGAAGCCCTGCAATGGGGTGGGAGAGTCAGGCTGCAGTCCACTCTCGAGGTTAGGCAGAGATCTGGGCCCAGAGGGCCCTTACCTGAAGCTGAGGGACCCTTTACTGGGATCCTGAGCCCAGAAATGAAAATAACCTCCACAGTGAAAGCCCCTTACATCCCTGTACTTGTGCTTTTATGTCTTTTATATCATGATATTTCACATCTCCCCAGGAGGCAGACCTATTTCCTAGATTGAGAACTCAGAAGTAAAGGAGCAGGGGCCGTCCTAGTTAGCCCAGCGGCCCTGGGTCAGCATGGGGGGCTTAGCCAGCGCTGCCTTCTTGGCCCCTTGGTGCCACGGGCCAGAGGCCCCGGATTGTGGATGGGTTCTATCACCTGTTCATTGGGAAGGATTTTAGAAGCTGGGTGCTCCATGGCAGCATGGGAAGCTCTTACTGGCTTGGGCTGCACCCTCCTTATTGAGGTTTCTCCCGCCCCCATTCCCTGCCAGGGGCAAATCACTACCCTTCTCTGGGCCTCAGTATCCTCACCTGTTGTGTAACACAAAGTTGATGTAAGTCAGTGGTTCTCAACCTTGGCTGCACATTAGAATCACCTGGGAATCTTTTTTTAAAATCCCGATTTCTGGGCCTCATCCTCCGGAAATTCTGTTTTCTTTGTTACTAATGTTGTGGCCCCACCCCATAACAAAGAAACAATTTCCAGAGGATGAGGCCCAGAAATCAGGATTTTTAAAGATTCCCAGGTAATTCTAATGTGCAGCCAAGGTTGAGAACCACTGGTGTAAGTGGTCTCAGGTCTCTGCTGACCCAGCTTTGCCCAAAACTTTCCTCCTCATCTGAGGATTTTGTTAATGTAAAAACATTCAAACCGGTAAAGAATATTTGTGAGTTTATTTGAGCCAAACTGTCAACAGTTGCAAAATCTCAACAGATTGGGATAATGCTCCAGAGAATGGCGGTTTTTTTCATCTATTTTTATACACTGCCATCAAAGGAGGGGACGTAGGTGGGTTACATGAAATCCATTGGTGATAGATTAGAGAGGTGGGAGAAAGCAAAGCGGGGGTAGGGGGACCTCTAGGATTGGATAAAAAGTAAAATGATAGACGCATACTTAGGTGGGTGCAGGATAGCCAACAGTCAACAGGTAACTTGATAACTGAAGGAATTTCTGGTATCTGTCCTTGACACCCAGGCACTTTATGTTGTGCCCCAAGGGGTCCGGAAAAAGGGAAGTTACAAGTTTCCCAGACATTTCAAGGATATGTTATCATAGATGCAAAAAGACAGATAAGCTCAGTTAAGGTAGAAGAAGTCAGTGAAGATACAGGCCTATGGTAGGTAACCACCATAACTGCTTTTAGTTAAAGTTTAATTTCAGACCATCCTTTGTGGTTACTTTAGGTCTCTGAGTTTGCAAGACCGCCATGCAGGCCTTCCCTGAGCTTGTCAGGTTAGCATGTGGTCCACAATTTGAAGCAGCCTGTGGATTTGAAACCAGAGGCGTGGGCCTCCAGCCTTTTTCTGGTGTCTGCCCCCAGAGAGCATTTGTCAGGAGTCCTTTTCCAACACCAGCTGCATCCCGTGCAGAGAGGAATGTCTGCCTCCCATTTCTCTACCGGCAGACAAGGCATTGGATACGAATGGAAGACTGGGGATTCTAGTTTGAGAGAAAGCAGCTCTGCGCTCAGGGCCAACATCATTTGGAAGCCAGTTTCCCTTACTCCAGAAAAGGCTGGGTCTGGCTTACTCTCGGGGAACCTCGGGGCCTTCCGGGGATACCTGTTCCACTTCCTTAATTCGCCCATCTGTTGGCAGACCCCAGCCTCATCGGGGCGTCCCCTCCGGATTAGCCTCAGGAGGCAAGCAACTGGCTCTGAATTCGCCTTTGTCCAGTGAAGCCAAGTGAGGAGGGGCTGAGCGGACCCCCTGCCCCCACTGGAATGTCGGCTCGCGGCGCCCCCCAGCTCTCCCTCCTTTCCAGACGCCTTTTCTCCGCTCACTTCCTGAGTCCCACTGATCCCACCACCAAACACGCGCGCACACACACACACACACTCACGCGCGCGCACGCACATTCACACATACACTCACACTTCCTGGAGGACCCCGTGGCCACGCTTTGGCTGGTGTTCCCCGCCGCTGGGCTGGGGGGTAGGGGCGGGGGGGGGGGGCGAAACGACCTTTTGTTATTCAAATCACATCCTCGCCGCGCGCCGGGCAGCGGGCTCCGGCCCCGAAATCGGTCCATTGGTTCTCCCCGCCTTCCGGGCTCCCCGCCACCCCCATCGGGGCTCCCCCAGCTGATTTCGGGATTTCCCCGGCTACCGGGGGCTAGCCGCGAGGGTCTGCCAGCCCAGCAGCGCCTCCCCCGCCCCCGTGCGCGCTGGGGTTCCGGTTCTGGCCCCGCCCCCTCCCGCCTCCCCTCCCCCTTCCCTTCCTTTCTCCGGTCCAGCCTCGGTCCTGCCGCCGCCGCCGCCGCCGCCTTCTCCGGTCCGCGGGGGCCCTGCCGGCTGCCCTCCCTGCAGCATGGCACCAAAGGGGCTGGATTAGCCCGGAGCAGCGTGTGGGGGAAGCGGGACCTCAAAGGGTGGGGGGCGCCCTGCAGCCTCAGTCATGGATGTGAGCAAGATGGTAAGTGAAGAGCAGGGGCTCTGCCCTGGAGCCTCTACCCCCCACCCCCAACTTCCCTCTCTCTTTCCCCCTCCCAGTCGGCTTCATCCATTGAAAGTTTCTGGATTGTTGATCCTGCCTGTTGGCCCCAGCTCCAGGCGTACTGGAGAAGGGAGTCGGGCCAGGCTTCTGGAGGCGGCTGGCGGGCAGGGATGGGGCTCCCCGTTTCCCGCCGCGCTGCCGCCAGGGCTGCCCAGGAGAGCTCCCTGTACTCCGGGGAGAGTAGGGGAGGGTTGTTGAGCTCCCCCCACCCCCAAATTGGGAAACCAGCTGGTGGGGGGGGGGGGCATGGCTGCGGGAAGGGAACTCCTCTCTCCTCCCCTCCCCTCCAGAGCCCCTGTTTGCACACCTATTTGAGATTTATGGAAAGATTTTCGGACTGAGCCAGTGGGCAGGAGGGCACAGGTGTGTGGCCTGGGACGGCGGTGTGGAAGCGCCAAAGCGTTAACCATCCTAGAAGATGAGTGGGCAGAAATGGAATCTTGTCATAGATGGGGGATGTCCTAGATTTACCACTTGTGGACGCCAGGTAACTGGGCCTGAGGAACAGCAAACACCTTTGCCTCTTAAGCATCTAACTCTGTGGAGTGGGCTGATTCCCCCCTTCAGGGCACCCCCCGCCCCCCAGGAACACAGTGGGAGCTGAATACATTGTTGGTTGGTTGAGGAACAGTTGTCTGGGTGTAGCAGGGTGTGATTTAAGGGACTTTGAAGGGAGGAGGTCTCTGGGACCACTTGCAGATGTGGGGCAGGTGTTTTCAGGGTTCCCGATTGGCCGCTACTCAGAATGAAGATTTAAGGGTGCATTGAGATCACTACCACCCTGACATTGGCTTTAGACCAGGGTAACACCCCCACCCCCAACCTTATAAACTTTGAGGGCTTGTCAGGCTAGAGAGGTAACTATGATGGGCTGTGCTTCAGAGGGAAGGAGCTGGGTCTACCTGTACCTTAGGGATAGGAAGGAACTGGAATATGAGTTCATCTTGAACAGAATTAGGCTAGTTTTCCAAGAGTGCCCTTTTGAAGCAAATATCTCTATGGAAAGGGCAGGTAGGCTCCTGGCCCTGCCAGGCCTTTGGGATTCTGTCTTGGGTGGGGAATAGAAGGAAGGGGAGCAAATGATAGGTTACAGTCATTTCTTCCCATGGCTGGAGACCAGTCTCAAGCCGGCTGAGTGCCAGCCCTGGGATTGGAGTGAGGGGCTATGGCTCCATCTTCCTATGAGGATGCATACCTGTTCATGTTTGGACAATGCCAAGAGACTGGACCACCATTCGCTATGTGTGAACCATAAAAGCTCACTTTCTTTGGGTGACTATTAGAACTATCCTTAAAAAACAAACAAAACTTTATGCAGCTATGGGGGTGGGGAAGTGGAAAGCTGACCAGCAGCATTTCCTAGAGGTGTCTTAGCACGACCAAAGAGTCACCTGTTCAGGCTATAGGGGGAGGCACGGAGGACCTGCAGCTCTAGTCCAGTGGCTGCCAAACAGTTATCAATGCAGACCCTAATCAGAAGGCCACAGCCCCACGGGCTGTGGAGGTCTGAGAAGGGACTGGGCTGCAGAATTAAAGTGGAGGGCCAGGCCCTAGGCTGGCTCGTCAAGGCTGGGTGGTGTTGCCTCTGCTGGGAGCAGCAAGGGGCATCACCTGTTGGGAGAGTCCCAGAAAGGGGAATGAGCCGAGCCCATTGGGAAAAGCTGAGGACCTCTGGCTGGGACAGGTTTGAGATTAGGAAATGTTGAGATCAATGGTTGCGCTCGACCAGATAGCCCTTGAAAGCCAGCCAAGGTGTTTCAACTTTGGCCTGAGGTACTGGGTAAATTCTGGAGAATTTTGGGCATAGGAAAGGTACATATATTGCCTCTTTTAGCTTGCGGTCCAACAAAAGTGATATTGGATTCTCATTAATTATTGGGCAGCTAAATGCCCAGCTTAGAAACGATTGTCCTCGGCTCTTTGTAAAGAGCACAGACCCTGGACTGTGTAGCGAGAAGAACCTTACCCACCCCGGGGAATTGGTACCTGCTTCCCATTCCTGCAGGAGGCCCAAGTTACTATTTGTTCTGACCATTAAAGCCCATCTCCTATTTGAAGTCCTCACTCTGGGGGCCCTTGGCTCCAGGGTCGACCTCAAATCCAGCATTTTCACCGTATATTTGGCAGAGCCCAGAGTCAGCCTTGGGGGTTTCTTTAGCTTATTGCTGAATGAGAAACGTAAATTATAGTTCACCCAACTCCCTGCATGCTTTCGAGCAAGTTTCTTAACCTCTTAGCCTCACCTGTAAACGTACAGGCATACCTCATTCTATTGCGCTTCACAGATTTTGCTCCTTTTTTTATTTTCTAATTTTTATTTAATAAATTGAAGGTTTGTGGCAACCCTACACCAAGCAAGTCTATCGACATTTTTCAAACAGGCTCAGAAAATGGTTAGTATTTTTTAAGCAATAAAGTATTTTTAAATTAAAGTATGTACATTTTTTTTAGACATAATGCTATTGCACACTTAGTAGACTACAGTATAAACATAACTTTTATATGCACTGGGAAACCAAAAAATTTGTGCAATTCACTTTATTGTGGTCACCTGGAACCAAATCCTCAATCTCTCCAAGGTATGCCTGTACCTGCCTGGAGCATTCTCATGAAGGCTGGAAAGAATTCTTATAAAGTATAGGACCTGGCATAGCAAGTCCTCCATACATGGTGGCTATTATGATGGTGGTCTACAAAGTCTTATCTAAGATAACTCTGATCCCCCCTCACAAACACACCCTCTTTATTTTCTTGATTGGCCAAAAGCTGAGAGTAGGATGTATTTCAGTCGCCTGCTCCTGGGACCAATTCTCCCATGTCTGTTTTCTGAATGAAAGTGCACATGACGGGAGAGTGGGTTCACCAGCTGCTGTGACTGATGAATTTTTTATGACCTCAGGTAGGAGAACTGGTTTAACCTGGCACCTGGGGGGGTAAAGTGCAGGTGCCTTTTGGGGGTTGATGATGGAGTCTGAGCCTTTATTGAACACAGAGAATGCAGAGCTCTAATTTGGGGAGCAGAGTCAACACTGTCAATTCTTACAAAAGAACGTATAGATTATATAATTTATATCTGCATAGTGCTATGCGGTTTATGAAGCATTTTCACATCTGTTCATGTTTATTGCAATCCTGTGAGGAAGGCAGGGCAGAAACAATAAGCCACATTTTATAGATAAGAAAACTGAGGTTCAGCAGAGTGGTGGACCCCCAGTAGAAATCCCAATTCCATAAGCGGTGGAACCAGATCTTGTACCCAGTTCTCCTGATCACCAAAATGTACGCTATGATGACAAAGTAAATAAAGGGTAAGGGAAAAGATTCAGTGTCCAGATTCTAGGATGGCATAGCTAATCTAAAAAGATGAGCTGGGTGGCGGCCTTTGGTCTCTGGGTCCCCAAGAGGAGAAGATCTAGGGGGAGAGGATTAACACCTGTCTCCAGGTGGACCATGGATCTCCTCAATCACCTACGGCTACTTTTAAAACTTGGGGTTTCTTCATGAATCTCTGCCGCCCCTCAAATCTGAGTCACCTGAACCCTCGGATCCTCTAGCTTACACAGCAGGAAGGTAGGAAGAGTGGAGAAAAGGCGTTTCAGATGTTCTGGGTAAATGATAACGATGGTGGCCAGGAAGAAGATTCAGGTCAGTCTGCTGTGTCTGCTGGCGCGCCTGTGTATTTATTTGCTGGGTTGAGTTGGGATGTGGGAGAAGGAAATACCAAGCTGGGGAGATCCCAGTGTAGAATGATGCCAAGGACTCTCCTCACAGTCCACATTGGCTAATAGCTGTGGAAAGGAGGATGTCCTCCCACTTAGGGTCTGGACATGGATAGCATGGGTGAAACCAGAGCACGGTTTTCAGCTCTGGGTTACAAAATCAGGCTAGTGCAGCGGTTCTCAACCTGTGGGTCGCGACCCCTTTGGGGGTCGAATGACCCTTTCACAGGGGTCGCCTAAGACCATCGGAAAACACATACATAATTACATATTGTTTTTGTGATTAATCACTATGCTTTAATTATGTTCAATTTGTAACAATGAAATTGGGGGTCACCACAACATGAGGAACTGTATTAAAGGGTCGCGGCATTAGGAAGGTTGAGAACCACTGGTCTAGTGTTTTTGTAGCCAGCATTTGAAAGAGTGAAATATATCAGAAAACATCCAATTGTATTCCGTGTAAGGAGGTGAGCATTAGTTCATGAAACTAATTTTGGCTGTATACTCACATAGACACAGGTAAGGACTGGCCTAATAAAATGTGGTTAGAGTTAAAAAAAGGTTTGGGGTCTCTGGCCTAGACAATTTCCAGAAGAGGGCAAGGAGGATGTCAGCCTCATGCGAAGACTGGAGGGCCGATTGCTCTCTGACTAACAGGGCTGTCAGGAGGAAGAGATTGTGCATCTACTCCACGTGGTTCTGGGAGGTGGGATTTGTTTTCTAGATGTGGCAGATTTTGGCTGGCCAGGACTTCCCCACAGCAGGGGCATCCTATGGGAAAACCAACTCCCTGAAGAGAGAGAGAGAGAGAGAGAGAGAGAGAGAGAGAGAGAGATCTCTGGTCACTGGTGCTGCTCAGGGACTTGGAGGAGCATGGCCTCTGACTCCTTGCCAACGTGGAGACTGGCTCAGCGCTCAGGCTTTGGGAACAGCCCCCAGAGACCTGTGGGTTCGTGGCTGAGGTCTAGTATGGCCGGCCTCATGTGAAGGGCAGCTCATTTGAATACTGGGGAGCAGTTCCAGAGAAGTGAGTTGACGCATCCTGGCTTTTTACATCACCCACCACAGTTTCTAAAACTCAGAGCATCACGATCAGCTGCCTTCTCCATTCTAGCCCCTGGAGTAAGGTCAGAAATTATAGATGACGTGGGCCTCAGCCAAGTGCCAGTGGGGAAGGAAATCTGTAAGTTGCCTCCTTTAAAAATGCTTAGAAAGGTTTTGATATACCATATAACTGCTATCGCTTATTGTCACTGACCACTATGATTTTATCCAAGTGATTTTAACTAAGATGAGGTTCAGTTCAATTCAGACACATTGAATACCCACTTTATGTCCAGGTATGGTGTTTAGATGTTAGGGATCCAGAGCTGCGGGTGGCCGAGTTATCCATGGAAAGACTCAGAGTCAAGAGTGGGAGACCGAGGTTTCCTTGAAATGCATTGAGTGAGATGACTCATAGACATTTGTAATTGACAGGACACTCTCACCTGGATTATTTTCTCCTTCAAAACAGCCTTGAGAAGCAAGGATTAGCGTCCTCAGAGGCCAGTCCAAGACATCCTGCTAGTCAGGGTCTAAGTTCAGAGACAAAGGTAGGTGTTAGGACATTCCAGCACACAGACGACCCTTCCTTCCTGCTGACTTCCCCCTAAGCTTCTCCGCCCCTCCCCAACACACACACACACACACACACACACACACACACACACTTGAAGAGCACATCTAGGGGCTATTTCCATTCCACCTTTGTCTCCTTTCTTGCCTGAGAGGTCCCAGTCCAAAGCCAGACAGTCATGTGGTCTGGCAGCTGTCCCTAAGCCAGAGAATTCCAGCATTTGTCATGCTGTCTGGGGCCCAAAGAAGCAAAGATATACATCTTTTAAGAAAAAAGAGATTCCTGTCTCCTTTAGGTTCCCTGCTGTCCTAATGTGTCTTTGGTCTGGAGGTAGTTCCAGTGGATGGGACTAGAGGGGAGGAGACTATTTGTACATGTGAGTGGGCGCCACCTGGAGTCCACAGCATCATCCCTGCACATGGAGGATCAGGGAGCGTCTTCTGTGTCCAGAGACCACTAGATGCTGACCAGGGACTTTGGAGTCACCTAGGCCAGAGGCTAGTTCAGCCGTGGGCAAACTACGGCCCGAGGGCCGGATCTGGCCCATTTGAAATGAATAAAACTAAAAAAAAAAAAAGACCGTACCCTTTTATGTAATGATGTTTACTTTGAATTTATATTAGTTCACACAAACACTCCATCCATGCTTTTGTTCCGGCCCTCCGGTCCAGTTTAAGAACCCATTGTGGCCCTCGAGTCAAAAAGTTTGCCCACCCCTGGGCTAGTTCCTGATGCCACCACTTGCCGCTCTAGGACTGTGGACAAGTTAGTTGACCTCACTATCTCCAGCTTCCTCATTCTTCGGAGGGATTGGTGTCTGCAGACATGGGAGGGGCTGAGATGGCCTGTTTAAAGTTCTTGGCACATGGGAGGGACTTACTAAGCCACTGCTACAATTATCAATATTTTTGCTCATTCATTTAGGCAACAAATGAAATTTTAAAACTTCAGATAATGGGGTAGAACGTTCCTTCTTTCAGAATGACCCGTCTGCTGGGTGAACTCGGTCGGGTAGGGCAATCAGACAAGTTATAGTGATGACAGTACATGTGGTAAAACGCACAGAGTACATCTGAGGGGTGTGCTGGTGTGGGAAAGGGTGAGATTAATGACCTGGCACTAGAGAAGGGGCCTCACTGAGAAAGCTGAAGGACGGGGAGAGGCGTTCCCCCAGTGGGTAAGGAAAGGAAGGGCATCCCAGGCAGAGGGAATCATGAGTCCACCAGTGTGTTCAGGAGCTACCTGTGGTTTATGCTCGGTGAGTAGGTGCAGGCCCTGTCTCTGGGGGACTAGCAAAGTAGCCAGGACAAGGGGTCCTTACCTTTTTATGCCTCCGTACTTCCTGAAGAGGTGTTTAAGCTGTGTTTTGATGAAGAGGAGCAGTGATTTTATTGATGAAAACACCTGACACACAGTAGGTGCTCAATGAATGGATGAAGTGATGAGAGACGACATTCCAGTAGAGTGTGCTGTGTGCAGGCAGATGGATGTTGAGTAGGTTTGTTAGGAGCAGGGCCAGAAGAATGAGAGGAGAGATGAGTGGGAGCAGGATGTGAGGCCCAAGTTAAAAATAATCAGCAGGTGTCCAGTAGAAGCAGTAATCGAGACCACCCCCATGGGACAGTCAGGCTTGGATGTACTATTCTGGCCAACAGGCTTGCACCTCTTGGTCCCAGAATAAGCGTGGGAGCTGCAAACCGTGGGTTGGGGCAAAATTTTTTTGAAATGAACATTTTTTTTTAACTTTCTACTGTGACTTTCTTGGGTGTACTCAGTTCAGCCCCATTTTCTGGGACCTGAAATAGCCTCTTTCTGGAGTTCTCTCAGTCTGGATTCTTTGGAAAGGAGTCTTACCAAATCTTTGCCTCCCGAGCCCCACCAGCTCAGAGGTCAGAACCAGCAGTTTTGACCAGGGTTCTGGAGATCATGCCTTTGTCTATACATATGTTGAGGTTATGCCCCGAGTCAGCAAACACTGAGGCCCTATGCCAGGCACCGAGACTATCAAAGGAAATGGTGTCATTTGAAGACTCCCACCTTCAAGGAGGTGGAAGAAATAATACAGTGTGGTAAGTGCCATATTAGAGATTTAATGAAAGTCCTATAGAAACTCAGGTAGGAATAATTAATTCTGCCAAGTGGTATAGGAGGTGGGTTGGGGAAGGTGACATTGCAGGCCTTTCATTCATTCATTTATTCAGAAAATATTAATGGAGTACCCTTCATGCACCAGGTGCTGTTTAAAGCACTTAGGTGAACCAAACAAAGTGACCAAAGTTCCTTGCTTTATGGAGCTGCCCGTGTGTGTGTGTGTGTGTGTGTGTAAGGAGGGGAAGGGGAGAGGAGAATGGGGAGCTAAGATAATAACGATAAATGTAAATGAGTAAATTGTGTAGGATGTTGGAAAGTGGTGAAAAGGGAATGGAGTATGCAGAATTGCCCTAAGGATGCTTGGATAAAAATTATTAAAGTGCCCTGGCCAGGTAGCTCAGTTGGTTGGGGTGTCCTCCCATACACCACGAGGTGGTGGGTTCAATTTCTGGTCAGGGCACATACCTAGGTTGCAGATTCAATCCCGTCAGGGCACGTGCAGGAAGCAACCGATCCATGTTTTACCTCTTTCTCTCTCCCTCCCTCTCTCCCTCCCTCCCTTCATCTCTCCCTCTTTCCATCTCTCCCCCTCCCTCCCTCCTTCTAACATTAAAAAAAAAAAAAAAAAGAATAGAGGAAAAAAAGAATTGTTAAGGGGGATAGACCCGTCCTTCCTAGCTGGTGTCCTTGACCACCAGTGGACCCTGGGACCCCCATTCCTGGTCTATTATTAGCTTATGATCTGGCTGAAACTGCCCTATGCTGTCTTGCCGCAGTCCATTCAACTTTGGATGTAATGCAAGCTTATCAGTTCCTCTCAGATTTCATAGAAGTTGGAGGGAAGATGCTGCCTCTTATTTCCAATGAATCTCCATTAAAGGAGCTGAGTGTCAACGGAGCAGGTCTCTGGCCATGGTCCAGGGGGGACTTGGGCCATCAACACTTTAGGAGGCCCTCTCAGCCATACCCAGGTCACATCAGCTGGAATGAGGGTGGGACAACAGAGCACTTTTGTTCATGGAGTATGCAAAATTGGGTTTAATTCAATTACCAGAAAAGTGTGACTCCTCTCATGTTCAAGGTGAAGAAACTGAGGCTCAGAGAAGTCAGCAGCTGGCAGAACTCGCCACTTTAAACGCTGGGCTCTTCTTATGGCAGCTTTTGACAGCACTGGGGCTTCTCAGCTCCTGAGGGGAGGCAGCCATGAGTGCTCTGGCCTCTGATGCTGTAGCTCAAGGGAGACTGGGGCTCCTGCGCTTGGGTTATAACTAAATTTCTCATAGCTGTGGTGATTGGCAGCTGTGATGAGGAAACAGGTAATCCTGTGCTATTTTTCAGAAAATATGAAAAAGTGTAAAGAAATAAAGATCAGGCATATTCTCACCATCCCAAACTACTGCTAACAATTTGATATAGATGCTAATGGACTTTTCTGCTGGGTTGAACGGCAGGTGCTGTTTTTATAAGTCAAAAGTGAACAAATTCTCATTTGATTCAACCAAATATACATACATAGACAAATACACACATATTTAAACAAAATATAGCCATACCAAATTACAGTTTATAGATTTTTTTTAGCTTATACTATGCCATCGGTCTAGAAACAGAGTGATGAAGGGCCTGCGTTCTGGGGTTCAAATTCTATCTCCACTACTTACCTGGACAGGTTACTGAGGCTCCCCCTGTGGGTTTTCTCCCTTGTAGAGTGGGGGAGTCACAATACTCTCTACATAGGATTGTTGTGGGAGTACAGGAGTTAGTATGTATGTCAAGTGCTTAGACCACTGCCTAGCTGATGGCCAGCATTCAGTAATTGTTAAGCAATTAACTACCATATATCCAAGTGAGTTGAAATGTATCATTTCATTGCAATCACACCCTATTAATAGACTTTTAGCTGTAACCATTTTCTTTTCTTTTTTTGTAATAATATGTTTTTATTGATTTTTCTTTTAGAGAGAGAGGAAGGGAGAGGGATAAAGAGATGGAAACATCGAGGAGAGAGAAACAACAATCTGCATGCCCTTCCCTGGGGATCAAGCCCACAACCCAGTCATGTGCCCAACCGGGAATCAAACCGGGGACCTCTTGGTTCCTGGGTCGACGCTCAACCACCGAGCCACACCAGCCAGGCTGTATCCATTTCCACTGTTGAAGTATTATCCTTGTATACACATCTAAGAGCATCTATCCATTCACTGCTTTCCACTTTAAGGTTTTGGCTTTTAAGAATTTTTCTTAATGGTCCTGGTCGAGTAGTTTGATTAGTTAGATCAGCGGTTCTCAACCTGTGGGTCGCGACCCCTTTGGCGGTCAAACGACCATTTCACAGGGGTTGCCTAAGACCAACCTGCATATCAGATATTTACATTACGATTCATAACAGTAGCAACATTACAGTTATGAAGTAGCAACAAAAATAATTTTATGGTTGGGTCACAACATGAGGAACTGTATTTAAAGGGCCAGAAGGTTGAGAACCACTGAGTTAGAGTGTTGTCCTGACATGCCAAGTTTGCAGGTTCTATCCCCAGACAGGGCACATGCAAGAATCAACCAATGAATGCATAAATAAGTGGAACAACAAATCAGTGTTTCTCTCTCTCAAAAGCAGTCAAATGTTAAAAAAGGATTCTTTTTATTGATGTGTTTTGAGCAGAGTGGTGCATGCAAGGGGAGGTTGCTTGGATGGTTCTCTCTTCTGTTGCTCCATAACTCTGTAAACTGGGTTCTCTGGTTCCTGCCTCCTTTTTGCCTTTTCACACTCCAGCAACACTAACAGCTGGCTAGTTCCCACATTGTGCACTGGCCCCACTTATGTTCCTTGGTGGGGCCTCGCCCATCTGAAGGCCCCTCCATGCCCCTTCTTCCAGCTAGCTCATCCAGTTGGATGCCTTTCCTCCAGGGAAGGGCAGCCATACACAACCCTTCAGCCTCGGTTAGATACCTGTGTCCAGGCTCCCTGCACCCTGCACTCACCAGTGTCTCTCTAACTGTCAGTGTTCGCAGTGTCACCATCTTTCCCCCATCTAGACTATACTCCTTAAAACCAGGACTTATGTCTTACTTCCCTGTGAGTTGACTGGGCAACGCACTTGACACATACTATACTCAATATATGTTTGGTGGGTGAATTTAGTGAATGAATAAAATCATGACTGACTACTTAATGGCAGGACTTAAATAAATGGAGATGGGCCCTAACCAGTTTGGCTCAGTGGATAGAGCGTCAGCCTGCGGACTGAAGGGTCCCGGGTTCGATTCCGGTCAAGGGCATGTACCTTGGTTGCGGGCACATCCCCAATAGGGGGTGTGCAGGAGGCAGCTGATCGATGTTTCTCTCTCATCAATGTTTCTAACTCTCTATCCTTCTCCCTTCCTCTCTGTAAAAAATCAATAAAATATATTTTAAAATAAATAAATAAATAAATAAATGGAGATGGATTGAAGAGGGTGCTTCATCTGGGTTATAGGGGTGGAATGAAGCAAAGGTGTGGGTGAACTCTTGGCCATGTCTGATGTGACTGGAGCTGTGCTTTAGAAACAGAGGTCTGGCCATGTGTGGCCAACAGGAGCTGGTAACCCAGAGACAAGTGAAATACCAGGCCTGGACGCCCAGTGGGGGTTCATTCTGCCTGGGGCACTTGGGGTGACTCTGTCCACACCCCTACACTTCTCTTGAACCTCATGGCTCTTCCGCTAAGGAAGGGCTCTCCTTCACTCTTCAAGAAACAGAAGTGAGAGTTCCTGGCTGCTCTGCTTTCTGAGGAAGTTCATCACAGCCATGCAGCGGATGAGGAAATCCACCTCTGGAATTAGCAACCACCCCTCTCTCCACTGTAGAAAACCGTTTAGCTGCATATCCTTCTTAGCTCGTTATTACTTCCTGTGCCTGGAGCTGGAAGTATCCATCAGAGCTCCCGCCGGCCAGCTGGGGCATTCCGTGGCCTCCTGAGTGTGGCCAGACCCTGCACCACTCATCAGCTCTCTTCTCTTTGGCTCTGATCTGAGACCAGTGAGACCTGTGCTTTTGTTCTGTGTTAATAAGGACTTCAGTGGCTGGACCCCCGGGCCTGATGTTGGCCTGAGCGTTCTCTCCGTGGAAGTGAGCCTGAATTTCCCCAAACCTGGAAGGATAAATGGGACTGATGTGCCTGAACCTGGAGTGAGATCGTGGTTGAAATCCTGGCTCTGCTGCTTACTAGCCGAGTCACCTAGCTAGCCAGGCGTCCCAACGAGGTGGGCAAGTCACTTAACCCTTCCAAGTCTGTTTCCCCATCTTGTCAGTGGATTAGCAACTCCCAGCGTTACTGTAAGGGTTAAATGAAATAATGTGTGCAAATGAATCTGGGATCTATTACAGTCCAGGAGAAGTTAATTGAATTAGAGAAGGAGAGAATGAGAGCCTGAACACAGTGAGGTGGAGACTATTCAGTCTGTTTTAGATAAGGAAATTGAGACCCAAAAGGAAGGGGGGTGGCGGGGGAAGGAAGTTGAGAGAAGAACTGAGAGGGAGTCTGGATATTTTGCCTTATACTTCCTCTGCTTCCCAAACACACACACACACACACACACACACACACACACACACACACACACGTATTGCCAAGCTCCTGGGCCTATCTTCCCAGAGGAAGCACCATGAGTTCCATCTCTCTTTCCTGAAAGGCCTCATTGAAGGACACCAAAGTGAGCAAGTACATCTGAGTATTGATTCCATCAAGACCCAGTTAGTTTTAAAGCTGGAAAGGCAATGAGAAAAGAAGGGTTGGTGTGAGGAAAAGTGGAAGGGATGAGGAGAATTGTCCTGGAAGAGGAGGCAGAGGCTGGTTTAGTTTCTTCCTTCAGGCTGCAGTGGGATGGGCCTTTAGCGCTGCTCCCTGGCAGGCCTGTGCATCCCTGGTCTGTGCAGCCACCACTTTCCTAGACGAAACTTTGTGCTGTCTCCTCCCTGCCCTCACTCTCAGCCCATGACCTCTTTCCTGTGAAATGAGATGAGACGCACCCCTGAGAAAGCTTGCACGCCTGCCTGCACCTGTGTCCATACTTTGTGACCTGGCCTGTTATTCTAACAGGGTGGCTGCCTCCTGTTGTGCACTAGATCCCTTCCCCATTCCAGCGATTCTCCTTTCTCTCCCCATACATATATACAAACAAGTTATAATTTTTCCTTGTGTTTTTTTTTTTAAATTTAAAGCAAAAAAAACCCTAGACCTCGCCTCCTGCTTTCCCTGCCTCCAGGGTCCCTCCTTCCCTTTCTCTCATGAATCCCCCAGCAGGTCCTCCCCGCTTCTCTACCAGAAAGCCCTGGTAAGGTCACCACCATGTTCAGTCTGATGGTCAGTTTCCAGCTCTCATCGTGCTTGATCTGTTGGCAGCATTTAACGCAATCGATCACTTCCAGGTGAAATTCATTTCTTCATGTGTCATACTCTCCTGGTTTCCTCCCACCTCATGGGCTGTTACTCTCCTGGTTTCCTCCCACCTCATGGACTGTTTCTTTCCTGTTTCCACTACTCATTATTTCTCTTTCGTGAATGTTGGGTGTTCTTAAATCCCATCTCTATACCCTGGTGAACTTACCCTTCTTAAATCCCATCTCTATACCCTGATGGCTGCCATACTGATAGGTCCAGCTCAAACCTCTTTCAAATTCCAAGCTTGCTCTTCCATGGCTCCATTTGGATATCTCATAGACATCTCACATTTGACATGTCTGAAAACAAGCTCCTGTCTGCTCCGCCCCATATCTACTCCTTCAGTGGTTCTCTCCACCTTGTTCATGGCAACTCAGTCCCTCTAGTTCAGCGGTTCTCAACCTGTGGGTCTCGACCTTTGGCGGTCAAACGACCCTTTCACAGGGGTCGCCTAAGACCATCCTGCATATCAGATATTTACATGACGATTCATAACAGTAGCAACATTACAGTTATGAAGTAGCAACGAAAATAATTTTATGGTTGGGTCACAACATGAGGAACTGTATTTAAAGGGCCAGAAGGTTGAGAACCACTGCTCTAGTTGCTCTGGCAAATTATCATGCTGCCATCATTGACTCCTCCCTCACACTCTACATCCATATCAGCAGCGAGTCCTGTGAGCTCTACCTTCAAAATATACCAACCACATCTCCGCACCTCCACTGTGACTAGCCTGATCTACCAGCACCTCTGGCCTGAATTAATGCAGCAGCATCTTAATTGTCCTCCCTGCTTCCACGCTGCTCCCTGCAGTCCCTTCTCAGCATAGCTGCCAGAGGGACCCTCTTTCAAAAGTGAGTCAGGTTGTGGCACCCCTTTGCTCAAAATCTCCCAGTGGTTCCTGTCTCACTCATAACAAAGACTGGCCTTTACCGTGGTCCATAAGCCCCTTGTGATTCGGCCCCTCTCATCTCAGACCTCCTGGCTCCAGCCACACTTAAGTTCTAGCTGTTCCTGTACCTGCCAGGTGGACTATTCCTAGAACTCTCGTCTGCCAGCGTGTTTCCTCATCACTTTCAAATGTGTTCCTTTGTTACCTACCCCGATGAGCCTGTATTGGGTTATACCACCAGCTCAGTAAGCCTCAGCCCCAGAGTCGGCCTTATTTGTCTTCCATAGCACCTATTGCCATCTTACCGACTATATACTAGGTGTTAATACTTCCCAGGCAAGATCTTTTAACGTGTCTTTAAACTGGTTTTGAAGTGTGTGATGGTGCATCATCATGAAGCAAAATTACTTTGCCGTGTCTTCTGGCCCATTCTGGTTGTTTCACAATCAAGGCGTGGTTCAAATTGATTATTTGTTGTCGGTAGTGATCAGTATTCACGGTTTCACCTGGTTTTAGAAGCTCATAATACACCACACCTTCCTGATCCCACCAAACGCAGAGCATTGTCTTCTTTCCGAAGCGATTTGGGCTTGCAGTCGATGTTGATGGTTACCTGGATCAACCCATAATTTTGTGCATTTGGGATTCTCAAAATAAATCCACTTTTCATTGCCAGTCACAATTCGATGCAAAAAAAGACTTTCTTTCGTGCTGTTGAAGCAACATTTTACTGGTGACTTTTTGGTTTTCCATTTGTCTTTCATTCAGTTGACGTGGCACCCATTTTCCTTCCTTTAAAATCTTTCCCGTTGCTTGTAAACGATCAGAAATTGTTTGCTGAGCAACATTTAATCATTCTGCAAGTTGTTTTTGAGTTTGACACGCATCTTCATCCAATAATGCTTGTAATTGTGGGTCTTCAAACTTTTTCGGTTGACCTGGACGTTCTTTGTCTTTCACATCGAAATCATCACTTTTAAAGCATTTAAACCAGCGTTCACAACTATCTTGAGATGGAGCATGTTCACGGTAAACTTCCCGAAGTATACGATAACTTTCAGCAGCACTTTTCTTCAAAATAAAATAATGAATTAAAACTTCCCACAAATGCTCTTTATTTGGCACGAAATTCGACATTTTTAAGCGTAAAAATATCTATGATGTTACCACCTTCAGCAAATTTGACATATGAAGTTTTGAAGCTTGCTGTCAATACAACAAAATACATATCAAATCGCATATATATCAACATATGTGTAACTCCATCTATTGAAAAAAAATCTGCATTATTAACTGGTATACCTAGTATATAGGGTTGGGCTTTAGTTAGGTTTACAGTCCTGAATATGCGAAACACAGTTTATTATTTTTATTAATTATTGTATTATTTTCCATATGAACAACTTTTTCCCCACCCTATATTTTACTCATTTGTTTACTTTCGCTCTCCCCCTAGAATATAAGATCCATGGTGCCAGAGGCATTGTTTTTTGTTTACAGCTCTATTCTTAGAGCAGTGCCAGCACATGATAGGTCTTCAACAAATATATGTTGAATGAATACATGAATATGAAAAGAACTCAAAGCAGTGTTCCCTGAGTTTAGGGAAGACCAAAAGAGATCTGAGTGGCCCTTAAGAATCTATTAAGCCCGAGCCTGTTTGGCTCAGTGGATAGAGCATTGGCCTACAGACTGAAGAGTCCTGGGTTTGATTCCGGTCAAGGGCACATGCCCGGGTTGTGTGCTCAATTCCCAGTAGGGGGCATGCAGGAGGCAGCCGATCAATGATTCTCTTTCATCATTGATGTTTCTATCTCTCTCTCCCTCTCCCTTTCTCTGTGAAATCAATATATATATATATATATATATATATATATATATATGAATCTATTAAACATAGAAGTAGGTGACAGGGAGTAGGGCTGGGTATCTTTAAGAAGAAAATAGATGACCATCTATACTGGACCAGTTCTATAGTTAGCCAGGAGGAGAGCTATTTTTCTGAGCTGGTATAACAGGTGTGGTTTTGTATAAACCACACTTCTATAAACGGAATTCCATTTTAAATGGACTGGTGGAGGTTGCTATTTAAAGGAATCTGATGCCAAATTCTTTTATAAAATGAGTAGCAGTCTCCTAATTTGGCCTTAGTGTCAACTCATACCACTTCACCCCAAGTTTATATTTACTGATATCAAGGTTTGCTGGTCCAAGCTGAGAAAATCTCTTCATTTTCCATTTTTCTACTGTTTTATTATTCCCTTTCTCTCATTCGTTCCCCTCTTCATTCCTGCTTTCCCTATAGCTGAGTGTTTTTCTTAGACTCTGACATAGCGTGTTCTGTAACACTGCCAGAATTAGAGTGCAATGAGCAGTGGCTCCTTTCCAGACCAAATGAATCCAATCTGGGGGTGGGCAAAGGAATCTGGTAGGAGGGTGTGAATGCTACTTCAGTCCAGGCTTCGGTGCTCAGGTGATATTCATGCATAGCCAGGTTGGAGAACCACTGGCCAAAGAGGCAACCACGTCCTATTCACCCTTCCCACATCCGAGCCTACACTCTGCACAACTGATGAGACTGGCTGAGCATCCCTTTGGGGGCTCTGCAGGTGGCTGATGTGAATTTGCCCACAGACTGATACAGAACTGGATGATTTGTCTGGGGGCTTGAGTTCAGGGCTCAGATTCCTCTCGTAGTAACATCACTCACCCTGCTGATTTCTTAGATGAGAGCAAGATCCTGTGGCCACGACCTCATGGAGTTTGTTCAGGTGCTCTCCAGAGTGTGCCTGTAATGAACCTGGGCTTCCCAGTCCTATCACACAATCTGTTTTCCTTCAGACTGGAATGGGCCCCTCGAGAGAACACAACTGTGATTCAGGGTTCAGTGGAACGCATGCGAGTAACGAAGACCAGATCCTGCTTCTTGACAACAATAGAAGGCCGACTTGTTAGAGGTTGTTTGGCCTGAGGTCGGGTCTCATTTATGTACCCACTCTAGATTTTCTGAAAAACATTCTCCTTTTGGTTCTCACTAGACCGAAAGATTGTATGTAGCATCTGCTAGGAGGGCAGGTTGGACATTTTATAAGGTACAGAGAAATCTGCCGTTAAGACAACCAGTGTGTTGAGGTCAGGGAAGAGGTTTAGGAAACAAGTTGGTTTTGGCTAAGAGTCCACTTGTAACCATCTAAATAGTAGGATGTAGAATGTATGCCCGACTGAGAAAGGCAGGTACCGGCCTCTGTGTGTCTGACTTCTCTGAGCCCGCTTGTTTAAAGTATGCCCTGCCTCCCTCACAAGGTTTTCTCAGCATCAGGAAGACAGCACATATGAAAGCTCTTTGAAGATTGTGAAGGGCTAAACAAAATGAGAAATGCTGTTGTCATTATTGTTCAAACCTGGTATTTACACATTTGAATGAGCCAAACCTGTATATTGGGAATGTTTACATTACAGAATTATTGGCTAGAGTCAAATAAGGTATCTTCACATAGCCACCCCCTCGCGTAAAATGGGATTCTATCTGTAAACGGCATTCCTTGAAAACGGGATCACGGTTGTGTGAAGTTCACCATCTGCAGCGAGAAAAGCAGCTGAAGTATTGAGAGGGGTGGCGCTGAAGCTATATTGGAGAGTTTGGAATTCACAAGGTCAGGAGCCACTAGATTTCTCTGCTGGGAGAACTCATGAGGAAAGTTTTTCTTGCTGCTTTATTTGGGGTCAATTGTGGTGACTAGAGATAAAAGGGCCAGTTACATAGAGGAATACGGGTGTAAGATGAGGGTATTTGCTGTACAAATAGAACAAAAAGAGATCTGAAGGATGTTTGGGAGGGAGGAGTGGCAGGCCATGGTGTGATGTGGATTGACAAGCGCCTCCTGACTCATTCATTTGACAGACGAGCCACTCCCAGGAGTAGGGCTTTGGGAGAGGCACAGAGCCTGAGAATGGGTGTTTCCTATGCCTGGGGACCACCTGTCTTTCAGTCAGGCAGAGAAGAGACAAAACTCACCTCACAGTTAGAAATCTGGGAGGTGGAGGGTGGTGGAGGACATGGTCGAGGGGAGGAGAGGAAGTTAGGCAATGCTGGTATTGTGGGCAAAGATAGCACAGGGTTTCAGTCTTGGAGGCCAGCTGTGTATCTGATAGGCAAGGACATTTCGAAAGGCCTGCCCAAGGCCTGACTTTCTAGGCAGAGTGACTTGCCCAGAAAGTAACCCTAAAGAGTTCTCAGTGCAAGACCTGTGCCCTTGGCATTGCAGTTCCGGTTCCTAGGGAAGCAGAACTGAGCTTTCCTCTGTGAAAGGAGAAGCAGAACTGTAGGGGAGGGCGTGCCTTTCTGTAGCCATGGTCCCTGCAGGTGGGAGAGAAGGGAGAGGGGCTGGCTTCTTTTCCCTGAGACCTGGTGTCTATGTATCTCTAGGCCTAAGTATCCATAGGCCCTTCTGAAGCCTCCTAGGGTCCCTGAGGTCTTAAAAGTTCTCATGTGGGAAGAGGCAGCCAGTGTGCGGAGAAAAGGAGTGGCTGCAAGACTCAAATGAGAAACTGGGCTGCTCAAGTCAGTGGGTGACATGGGCATGGGAGTTTGGTGGAGACAAAAGTGCAGGGGTTATTGTGTTCTTTGCCTAAGGATGTGACAGGATGACCGGCTAAAGGGGACTCTTAGGCAGCTGTAATGATACTTGAGGTCGGTGAGACTGGGCCATGGAGATGGCAGAGAGACTAAGCTTGTTGGCTTCTCCAGGTCAGGAGGGATCACGATGGGGCCCGCCTTTCTGTAATCAGTTGCCCCCCGCCTGCACCCCCCTCCCCGCCAAATGATCTGATTCGATGTCTGTAGTAAAAGTCCTGGAGAGCTTTGGGGGTTCGGAATGGTGGGGGAAAGGGATGTGTCTTCCATTTAGTGACAAACTAGCGTGTGAGGGATGCATGACAGCGTGGGAATGGGGTTGACCCCACAGGCCTCTCAGAGGCTGGAAAGTGTGTGGAGGACCGGTTCACGAAGGAGGCTGCTCGCTCGGCTCCCCCACTTTGTCCCCCACAGAATAAAAAGAGCCTCAGGACTGAGAGGGGGGGCAGATGGGAGAGAGGCCTTATTGAAAAGTAGGGAGAACGCTTTTCTAGGGATGGAAGAGCATCCTGGATCATTCTCAGAGACGGAAAGATATTTGTCTCTGGCAAAAGAGACGGCCTTTGCAGCCCCTCTGCTCCCCATCTGGAAAGATCCCGTGCCTGTCTGTACTCCTTGTCTATCTGACCCTGTCTGGGGAAGGAGAACCAGCAATGGAGCTGTGGTTCTAAGTGGGGACAGCGGTGGGAGGTCCTGGAGGGAAGGAGAGAGATGTGGAGCTGTTCATGGCCCGAAGAGCCCCACCACTGAGCCCCAGGCCTGGGAGAGAAGGGATGACCATTCTGTCTAGACCAGGGGTGGGCAAACTTTTTGACTCCAGGGCCACAGTGGGTTCTTAAACTGGACCGGAGGGCCGGAACAAAAGCATGGATGGAGTGTTTGTGTGAACTAATATAAATTCAAAGTAAACATCATTACATAAAAGGGTACGGTCTTTTTTTTTTTTTTTTTAGTTTTATTCATTTCAAACGGACTGGATCCGGCCAGCGGGACGTAGTTTGCCCACGGCTGGTCTAGACTGTCTCCCACTCCTCTCCTCCCTTCTCTCTTGCCCCTCCCCACACAGCCTTTTGCCTCCTCCATCACCTGGAGCAGCTCTTGCCCAGGTCACCAATGACGTCCTTGCCATATGCAGTGGATAACTCTCAGTCCTCATCTCTCCTGCTCCTTCAGCAGGATTTGATACAGTTGGAAGCTCCTTCCAAACTGAAACACTTTCTTCCCTGAGAGAAGTAACCCCTACCCAGCGGTTCTCAACCTGTGGGTCGCGACCCCTGAAAATACATCCTGCATATCAAATATTTACATTATGATTCATAACAGTAGCAAAATTACAGTTATGAAGTAGCAACGAAAATAATTTTATGGTTGGGGGTCACCACAACATGAGGAACTGTATTAAAGGGTCGCGGCATTAGGAAGGTTGAGAACCACTGCTACACTCTCCTCCCAACACAGGATCGTACACCTTGCTGATTGCAGAAGTGGTTGACCTTTTCATTAATCTCAATTTTCTTACTCCATCTTCTCTACTGGATTATTAGACTGCAGAATAGTGCCTTTCTTTTTGCTAAACCCTTTGAAATATGTGTGACCCAGACAGATTGGTTAATAGCCACTATCCAGAAGCCAGGAAATGGTTGGTGGCTTTGGGGTGAGAGGAAAGGAGGAGATGTGATCCTAATTTCACTAGTCCCCAGCGTATGAAGCAGAAAGTACACACAAAATACTAATAATAGAATACCATAGGCTGGGTGGCTTAAACAACAGGAATTTATTTCTCAACAGTTGTGGAGGCTGAGAAGTCCAAGATCAAGGAGCTGGCCAATTCAGATCCCCACTGAGGGCGGGCGCTGTTCGTGACCTTTAGATGGCCACCTTCTTGAGGGGGGAGAGAAAGCAAGTCCCTCCTGGTGTCTCTTTCTAGAAGGGCCCTAATCTTGTCATGAGGGCCCCATCCTCATTACCTCATCTAATCCTAAACCTAAGCACCTCCCAAAAGCCCCATCTCCAAATACCGTCATGTTGGGGGTGGGGCTTCAACATACGATTTGGGGGACACACAGTTCAGTCCATGACAAATACCTTCCATAAAAACATGTAAATGAATCATAGTATTTAATTATACGGAGCCTACTAAATATTAAAGAAGTGTAAGAGAGAATAGCTGGATATCATCAGTTAGTGTAGCTTAAATATCAGTAAGATTTTCAATTGGAAAGAGAAAGAAATGAGACTTGAGGAAAGACAAGACAGGCAGGAGGGCGGGGCAGACAAGGTATCAAGCGCTGATGAGGAAGGAAGTCTGCTTGGAGAGGACTGAGCAGAGCAGGCCCTTCTTCATTCCTGTCCATTGTGTGCCAGGCCCGTGTGTGAGCACTGGGGGGACAGAGGGACCGTGGTCCCTGCCCTCACAGAGCTCACTGTCTAGTGGGAGACAAGCAAATGAACAAACAAGGGAATTTCAGGTTGAGATAAGGGCCTCTACAGCAGCGGCTCTCAACCTGTGGGTCGCGACCCCTTTGGCGGTCGAACGACCCTTTCACAGGGGTCGCCTAAGACCATCCTGCATATCAGATATTTACATTACGATTCATAACAGTAGCAACATTACAGTTATGAAGTAGCAACGAAAATAATTTTATGGTTGGGTCACAACATGAGGAACTGTATTTAAAGGGCCAGAAGGTTGAGAACCACTGCTTTACAGGAAGTAGCCAGGGTGGTTGTGAGCTGTGATAAAGAGCACTGGGCATGGGTGGAGAGATTAGAGACAGCCTAGGGGGTGATATTTGAACAGCTTGAAGAAGGAGGAAAACCCAGCCTTGCAAAGAATGGGGGGAAAGACTATTCCAGGCCCAAGGAGCATCAGAGAAAGAATAAAAAATATTTGCAGAACAGAGGCAGCCAGTGTGGTTGGGCATAAGCCGTAGGAGGGAGAATGGGAGTTGATGCCCGTGCATGGACGGCCTCATGGGATGCATACCTCATTCCACATGTGGTGGAGGGCTCTGAGCAGGTGGTGTGGCCTCATGAGTGGTTTATAAAGCTCATTCTGACTTCTGGGTGGAGAGCAGCTGGGGGCGGGCCAGTCCATTTGGGAGGCTGTTTCAGTGGTCCAGTGGGGACATAATAGTGGTTTAGACTTGAGTGGAGGCAGAGGAGAGGAGTAGAAGCGGAGGGGCTTTGGGGTGGAAAGGACAGCTTTACTGATGGGTTGGATGGGAACACTGAGGCGAAGGCAGCGGTCAAGGATGACTTCTAGGGAGAGTGGAGAGGAATGCTTGGGTAGGTGGGCATGCTGGCAGAAGTTAAGCTTTCAAGCCATGGGCCTGGTTGAGATCACTAAGGAGTGAATATAAATAGATCAGAGACCAGCATCGTGGGGTAGAAAGTGAGGCAGGCAGACGGTGTTGACTAGGGTGTTGGACTGCTGGCAGCTCGGTGTGGGGACAGGGACCTGGGTTTGAATCCTGGCTCTACCTGCTGCTGCCTGTGCTACTTTGGGCAACTTAACTCAGAGAAAAGGGAGTCAGTCCCTACCCTCCAGGGCCAAGGGGTAGATCAGAAGCAAATGCCCAAGTGCAGTGGCTAGTAGGAGGAAGAGGCTCTGCTGCTGCTGTTACCACTAATCCATTTACAACAACTACGCCTGCTGTGCTATTATTATTATTTCTGATCAAGAGATACTAGCGGGGGCGGGGGGGCGGGCAGGTTAAGAGATCAACCAAAGGACTTGTATGCACGCATATAAGCATAACCCATGGACACAGACAGTGGGGGGGTGAGGGCATGTGCTGGGGGGTAGGAATGGCTGGTGAGAGGTCATTGGGTGGGGGGAGGAGACATATGTGATAGTTTTAAACAAAGAATTTTATTTTATTTTTTTAAGAGAGAGATACAGCCTCTAAGTATCACAGCCAAGACCAGAAGGCAGGGTCTGTCCCTCGCTTGTTCTTTCCCTGAGACTCATGTGATCTGACTTGCTTCGGAACTCTCTCAGCCTCACCCAGGCTTGGGGTCCCAGCTGTGAAATTAAGCTGCCCCCACCTTTACTGTGATATGCCACAGCAGCCTTTTGTATTCTCCTTTCCTGGAATCTCACCCTCCCCTCCCTCATTGCCATTCTTGTTCCTCCCCAGACAGAGCTGACGCTGGCTCACTGGCTCACTCGCTGGCGGATCCCTTCCTACCCTCTCTCAGGATTAGGTACTTGGGAAAAAAGATTCTTTTAACCCCATGTTGGCTGAGCTTGGCGCATGGACTCTGGAAGCCTTTGCGGGAATGCAGCAGCCGTGGGAGAAGGAGCCTAGACTAAATTGCAGGAATTAACGGGGACCACCTCCCTTATCTGTTTACCTCAGGCTTCCAAACCTGAGGAGGTGAGGAATGCTGTACGGCGTGGCCGTTTCCAGCGCGCAGCCCCGTGGAGGGCCGTCAGCACCACGGCCGGGCCGGGCGTTGGTGGTGGCCGCTTATGCCTTTGCTGAGAAAAGCTCCTTTCCCCCTGCTCACTTCACTTCTTTCTGTCTCCCTTCCACCTTACTTCCTTCTTTCCCCTCTGCCCTTTCTGGTGTCAGAAACTCCTTTGCTTGGTCTGGGCCATGGGCCTTTCCGTCCCTTGCTTTAAGACCTGCCACCCCCACCTGGGCACCTCATTTATGCTGCCCCTGCCATGGAACCTTTGCCCATGGGACCCTTGCGAGCCAGCTCGGCCTTGGCCGCCCAAGTGCTGGGCCCCTGCCAGCAGCTGTGTGTGTGACCCGACAGTGCCCAGCTGGACCCTGCAGGCCAGGCCCAGGCTCTGCTCCCCAAAGAAGCAAGGCCCAAGGGTTTTCCATTGGCTGCAGCCTGGCAGAGGGGACTGGGCTTTGAGGGGATGGGGGAGGGGGGGCAGGGAGAAAGCCACCCTTCCTGTGGTGCCTGCTGATAATTGGCTCTCCGGAACCAGCTTGGGACACAAGGGCCAGCTGGGTCAGGAAGTGGTGCACAATGCTGCTCTTTCAGGGGGCACACTGCATGGTCTCAGGTCCCGTGTGACTCCAGGGAAATCTGGAAAACAGTCTGTTCTCAGAGGATGTTCTCTAACCTAGACCGGAGGTGAGAAATTGAGCCCTGAACTTCCCACCCTCTGCCCTGGCAGGGCCCCCAGCCATTGCCCAGTTCAGAACCCAGTTATTTCTTTCCGAGAGAGTCTGGGGAGGGGAGGAAAAGGAAGCAGATTTCCTCAAGAGACCATGAATCACGGACCTTGTAGTCTGTAGAGGGGGGAAGCGAGTAGTCCTTAATGATTTATTAAGGCTGTAAGCCCTGCCTTAGCAACTGCGGATATTTGCCCTGGGGATTTTAATCTGGGTGGGAGGTAAGACAATATAACATACTAAGTGTGAAACTCAAGAAGAGAAATAGGAATTCAAAAAAAGGAGAAACGGAGCTGTTATTGGCCTGTGCTGGGAAGGATTTGGGATGAAGAAGAAAGTGGAGGAGTGTGTCACACAGGCTGGGATCCCAAGCACCAAGTATAACGTGAGTGTGGGAAACTGGCCATAGCCGAGAACTTCTGCCCTGGAAACGTCCCCGTGTATGACGTTCCGGGGGCCCCGGCAGACCCACAGCTTGCTGTTACCGGCCCAGGGTGCGGAGGCTCAGCCCTGCCTCAGCCCAGAAAGCCTTGCCATGGAAACCTTGGGCAGTGGGCCTACTGTCTCGGGCTGGGCTCTGCCTTAAGAGTTCTCCTGGGGAAGGATTGGTCGGAGGACATCAGTCACGTTGGCTGCCGTACGTGGGTGCTCCTGTGAGCCTGTGGAGCTGCAAGAGAAAAGTGTGGGGCCGTCCGGACAAGGGCAGGCAAGGCTTGCAGGTGTCTTATCGTTGTTGGTTTGGGAAGGAACGTTCCACAGCCCAGTGCTAGGCTGGGCCTTTTGTCAGTGCTAAACTCATGCTGGGGACTGTGACTCTGTCCACATGAAAGTAGTTCCACACTTTCTTTCATCAGGGCACTAAGCAGCAACTCCTGAAACTCGGGAGGATGAAGGGGCATTTGTATTAGGACGCTTCCCTGCTCAAGAGCCTTCTGTGGCTCCCTAGTATCCATCGGGTCACAATTTCCTATCTTGATATCCAAACCCCTCCATCATCTGAGGGCCTTTACAGAGTCTCAATATTGGAAGGGACCCAGAAGTCTAACCTAGCCAGAGCCGATCAGTCTTTTTCACAATAACCCTGAGGAGAGGTTGCCCCACTTCTGCCTATATGCGTCTAATAATGGGTAAGTCTGTCTTTCGTGAGATGCTTTTACGTTTATCCAGAAACGGCCTGCCTGGCGTTGTACCCATGGGTCTAGGATTGATCCTCTGGAGTTACTCCTCTCCCACACGACCGCCCTTCAGAATACTGATATGCCTCTAAGTTTTCTTCGGGCCCCACATCCATCCCCGTTCAGGGCACCCTTTTTTAGAGGTAGTCTGGTTTGTCAGTTCCCCTCTCTGAAGCCTGAAACTGCCTAGTATTTTTAATTTTTACATGTGAATTGCTCTGCATAGTGAGTTGGACACGCCCCCTCGTTCCGAACCCTATATATCCCTTTTAATACATCGGTCTCTGACTTGCATTTTGACCAGCCACACCAAAATGTTGCTTCTATCAAGTTGGTAGCCAAATAAAACACCGAAATTGTTCTCACAATTGCTGCTTTGAGCCTTTTCTCCCCTGTGACAGTGAGGTTAGATCTAAATATAGGAAATTTCCTTGGTACCTACTGGATGGCATCTTGTGAGGTTTAACCCGTTTTTCCAATGTATGGAAATGGTTTGGATTCTGATTCTGCTTCTGCGGTATGGAGGGCCGTGTCTAGTGTGGGATCATGACCCAGTGCCTGGGCCATAGGGCCTCACTGCAGGCCTGAGTCCCAGCTCCACACCGGCTGGGGGAGTGGCCGTGGGCAATTTGCTTCGCCTCTCCAAGCCTTGGCTTCTTTTTCTATAGAATGGAGCTAATTGGTAGTAATGCTCGCCCGCTTATAGGATGCGGAGTTATGACTTTATTGAGATAATTCATACACAATGCTTATTAGCACAGGGCCTGGTAGTAAGCATGCATTCGCTGCATAATCTTGATGGTTGTAACCACTGCTACT
>NW_005871093.1:6067622-6068941 GCF_000147115.1 Myotis lucifugus | reverse complement strand
GAAATTCATTTCATAGTCCACTTAGTATAGGGTTCTTAACATTTTCACGTCTATCATGTTGGTTGAGACCTTTATTCTTTCACTCCTGTCTATTATTACTAGTAAGAACTTCCTCCTTCAACTCTACCTCGAGACTCCGTCCTCCTCTCCTCCAGCTCTCACACTGCGAGCTGAGCCGATCTTCCTCCAGCTGCTCTGTCTTCTCCTGCCCACTCAGAAGCACACTAGACCTTCACACTCAGCAGCACCTCTCTTTCTGACGTCATCCCTCTTCTTCCCTTGCATAGATGCCACCCTCCAGCTAAACCTGCCTGCCTGCTCCAGAGCCTTTCCACTCTGCACTTTTCCTTGTTGTGCTCTCTGCCGCGAGAGCCTGTCCTCCTCTTCCCTGACCTCCATAGTTCAGGATGAGCTTGCAGATCTAGATCTAGTCGACCACACGGTTGGAAGTGGATAGTATGACCTTGAGCAAGTCGCTTAGCCTTTCTGTGCAGCAATCATAAGGGCTCCTGAGTTTGCAATGCAGTGAAAATAAAAGAAGTAGATACATTGCAAGGGATGGCACCTGGGAAAAGTTACCCCTCTCTTTCTCTAAGTAGTCTTTCCTGAGCAGCATCACCATTTCAAGGGATTTCTCCCTCCTTAAACATTTAGAGCACAGAACAGTTCCAATTTCCAGACAGACAGACAGACACACACACACACACACACACACACAGAGTCTATAGATATAAACTCATAGTATTTTATGTTGCTTAAAAGAATTTTGAGGACTTTTTTTTTGCAAGCAAGGCTTATAATGATCACAAGCTTGGACACTTGGTTGATCAGCATCTACACTAATAAAAGACAAACATGCAAATTGACCGTACCTTCACCTTAAGCCACGCCCACCAGCCAATCAGAGTGACTATATGCAAATTAACCCAACCAAGATGGCAGCCAGCAGCCACGGAGCTGGAGCAAGCAGGAGGCTTGCTTGCCCCAATGATGGAGGAAGCCAAGCTGCCACGGCAGCTCTGAGCTCCACTTAAAGCAACAAAGTTTCAATTATAGAAGGTAAATAAACCCCAGATACCTGCTTTCAGCCGACTGTGGCCATGGAGCTGGAGCGAGCAGGAGGCTTCCCTCCCGCCCGCCTTGGCCGGCTCTGAGCTCCACTCAAAGCAACAAAGTTTCAATTGCAGAAGGTAAATAAGTCCCAGAATAAAAAAAAAGAAAAGAAAAAAGGAGAGCTGGGAGCTTCCATCGCTGGAGGGCTTGGCCAGCCTGAAAACGGCCCTCAGCCCCTCACCCAGACTGCCAGGCACCCCAGTGGG
>NW_005871093.1:6039290-6067251 GCF_000147115.1 Myotis lucifugus | reverse complement strand
CCTGGTGGTCAGTGCGCTCCCACAGGGGGAGTTCTGCTCAGCCACAAGCCAGGCTGATGGCTGCCAGTACAGCAGTGGTGGCGGGAGCCTCTCCCGCCTCCTCAGCAGCGCTAAGGATGTCTGACTGCAGCTTAGGCCTGCTCCCCGCTGGCAAGTGGACATCCTCTGAGGGCTGCCGGGCTGCCAGAGGGATGTCTGACTGCCAACTTGGGCCTGATCCCCCAGGGAGCGGGTCTAAGCCAGCAGGTGGACATCCTCCAAGGGATCCAAGACTGCAAGAGGGCATAGGCTGGGCTGAGGGACCCCTCCCCCCCCCAATGCACAAATTTTTGTGTACTGGGCCTCTAGTCCTATATTATAAAAGCCTAATATGCTAAGTGTTCGGTCATCCATTCAACCAATCAAAGTGTAATATGCTAATGATATGCTAAGGCCACTCAACTGCTTGCTATGATGTGCACTGACCACCAGGGGGAGGACAGTTGACCAGTTGCTATGACATGCACTGATTACCAGGGGGCAGATGCTCTGACCAGTAGGTTAACTTGCTCCTGGGGTCCAGCTGATCGGGACTGAGCAAGACGAGCCGGACATGCCCTGGAGCCCTCCTGTGGTCCCTCCACGGCTGGCCAACCTCCCGTGTCCCTCACCGGCCCCGATCATGCACCGGTGGGGTCCCTCGGCCTGCCCTATGCCCTCTCACAATCTGGGACCCCTCAGGGGATGTCGCCGGTTTCAGCCCAATGGCGAAACTACTGGTCCCTATGACGTGCACTGACCACCAGGGGGCAGATGCTCAACACAAGAGCTGCCCCCTGGTGGTCAGTGCACTCATAGGGGAGCGCTGCTCAGCCAGAAGCCGGGCTCATGGCTGGTGAGCACAGCGGTGGTGGCAGGAGCCTCTCCCACCTCCGCAGCAGCGCTAAGCCGTCAGTCAGACATCTCCCGAGGGCTCCTGGACTGTGAGAGGGCGCAGGCCAGGCTGAGGAATATTTGTGGAATAAGTCTAAATCCCACCCGTCACAGGTCCTCCCTCGAGGCCCTGACGTGGTTTCTAGCTTTTCCCACCAGCATGGGTTTGCTCTTCTTTCTCTCAGCCTGTACTACTGACTCTACCAGCCACCTAGGACTTGACCACGTCCAGTTCAGCACCTCACTGGATTTGGGTCTCTTGTTGTCATTTTACATGGTTATGGCTCTTATAATTTTTTATGGAATGCAGGCAACCTTTAAGCGCTCAACAAAGGTGGTGACTTTGCCTAGAGCTCTGTCTGCAGCCAGGACCCCCTCCTTGTCCTGGGCCAGGGGAGGAACATAGTTTAAACCTCTGTAAATCACCCAAGGAAATCTGAAGGGAAGTGAATGGCCTGGGTTGGTCCTGGAAGCAGAAGCTGAGAAAGGTCTAAGTAAGGATTGTTAAGAGGAAGCTGGAAGCACTCCGCCTCACAAACTGCTTCACTGGGAGGTATTTGGGGAATAAGCTTTTCCTTCTCTCTTGCAACATCTCACATGAGATTCCTTCTCAGTAGAGCCCCGTGTCATGTGCAGTAGGGAAGAGGGCAGGAAGCACCTGCACTCCCCCTGTCCTCAGGAGGACCCAGTGTGATGGGGAAGGGACCTTGCGTTAGTCTCCTGGGCTGCCGTAACAGGTGACCACGAATAGGGTGGTTTAAAACAAACAAAAATGTATTCTCTCACAGTTCTGGTGGCTACAAGTTCAAAATCAAGGTGTCAGCAAGGCCATGCCCCTCTGAAGGCTCCAGGGAAGACTCATTCCGTGCCTTTCTTTCCTGGCTTCTGGTGACTGCGGTCACCCCTGGTGTTCCTTGGCCTATAAACTCAGCACTCCAGTCGGTGCCTCCAGCTTCGCATGGTCTTCTCCCTGTGTGTCTCCATGTCCCTGTGTCTTCACATAGCCTGTTAAAAATCATTACTTTATTTTCCAGTTACAGTTTATATTCAATATGATTTTATATTCACATGCCCTGCCTATGAGGACACTGGTCATATTGGATTTCGGGCCCACCCTAACACAGTATTGACCTCATCTTAACTAATTACATCTGCAAAGACCATATTTCCAAATGAGATCATGTTCATAGGTATTGGGGGATTTGGACTTGAACATATCTTTTCTGGCGGGGGGGGGGGGGGCGGGAAGGGGGGGGATACACAGTTAAACCCACAACAGAGCTTATGCCGTTAAAGAGATGAGTCTGGTAGGGAGAAAAGACATGTGGAATAGTGGACTTAACACATCCAAACATTATATAAACCAGATATAAAAGAACGTATCTTGGTAAAGCCTAGAAATAACCTATTTTATACCATATATACACATATATGTACCTGTATATATGTATGTATGTAATTTTTTTTTTTTTTTAGATAAAGACTCAAATGTGAAAAAACAAACAATAAAACACTTAGAAGAAAATGTAAGAGTCTACCCCGGGTAGAAAAAGCCTTAAATAAATAGAGAACTTATAAAAGATAAGGTGAACATACCTAACTATGTAAGGCAATCAACAATCATGACATATAAGTCCAGGAAATAGAAATTAAAAGTAGAGATGGAATGTCACTACACTCATCAGACTAACAAAATGACAAGAAGCCTTAACCCCTGTTGTTGTTGGGGATGCTTTTGTACATGTTCAGTGGGAAGGCGGATTGTTAGAGCCTTTTTAGAAAGCAAGGTGGCAACCTTATTTGGATCCTGATTAGAATGACTGCAAGAAAGCTTTTTTGTTTTGATACAGTAGGGAAATGTGAGCAACGCCTAACCATTTGATAATATTAAGGATTTAGGCATGATCATAGTGTTATCGTTATTTTTTAGAGTCCTTTTTTTCCCTTAAAGGGTCATACTGAATATTTACTGTTAAAATGATATAACTCCTGGGAGTTTACTTCAGATAATCCAGGGAGCAAGGGGATAGTATAAAGCCAGGATCAACACACTACAGCACAGCCAAATCCAGACCACCACCTGGCTTTTAAATAAAGTTTTATTGAAATGCAGCCACACTCATTTAGTTTTTTTAGTATCACTGTGGCTGCTTTTGCGCTGCAGCAGCAGAGTTGAACAGCTGCAATGGAGACCATGTGGCCTGCAAAGCCTAAAATATTTACATACTAACTGGCTCTTTACAGAAAGTCTTTGCCATCCCTCATCCATAAAGAAACATGTTTGGCTAAAAGTTTGCAATAGTTGATTCTGGGGACTGGTGATGTGAGGGCTTCTTAGACTAGTCTGCATACTTTTCTGTGTTCGGACTTTTCCATAATGCAAAGCTTTTTAAAAACTAAAAAAAAAAAAAACAAACACGTAGTAATCTCATTCCTAGAAGTCTGACCCTTGGAAATAAAAGCATCAATTAATAAGGATATGTGTGGAAGAATGTTTACTACAATGGTTTATAGTGTAAAAACAAAAAAAAACTGGAAAGAAATTGCCTTCCAACATGGGAATGCTTGTATAAATCACATCCACCGAAATTGCCTTCCAACATGGGAATGCTTGTATAAATCACATCCACCCACACCATGGACTATGATGTTGTCTTTTTAAAGAGAGAAAAGCAAAATGTAGGAAAATCTGAATGTGACAGTCTGATTTTTGTAGAGCAGGGACAAAATTAACCTCTTCCGGTACGTAGGCATGAATGTGTGTGTGTGTGTGTGTGTGTGATATGCATAACAGGTTGTGAACATGGGTTGGGGTAGAATGTGTGATATGCATAACAGGTTGTGAACATGGGTTGGGGTAGAATGACATCTGTGGAAGGGAAGCAAAGCAGAACAGAAAAAGGAAAAATCTATCTTAAAAACAGCCTACGCGATATGATTGTATGTGTTTCTTAAGTTATATTCACATGTATATGTGCTTTGCTAAATTAAGAGTTATGGTTTTTAAAATAACTGGAAAGGTCTACATATTTTAATGCCTTTTGATGTGAGGAGATAAAAGGGAATTTGGTTACAAGCTGGAAATTACCCAAGAGTGGAAAAACAAGAGACGAGAGTGACCTGGGCCAGCAAGGGAAGGCTCTTGGGGAAGGTTCTAGCGGTGAGAGAGGGGCGGGTGGAGGCTTTTGAGCCACAGTCGCTCCCTGATCTCAGTGCCTCTTCCTCCTGCTCCCAGAGAAATAATGTTTCCCTGGGGGATGAAAAAGCATCCCTTTGTGCAGGCTTTAATTGCCATGCTGTTGTGCCAAGTGAATGAGTGGCAGGCAGGCGCAGCAGCTGGGCACAGCCAATGCCAGGCAGCAAAGCCCGCTGCCTTAGGACAGCCTGGGCCAGCTGGCCTGGGAGCACTGCCCACCTCTGCCCTCCGCCCCCCTCACCCCCGCTAGGGGCCCTGCACTGGGACAGTGGGGCAGAAGGGTCTGCAGAAAGGAGAGAAGAGTCATTGGAGGGAGAGAAAGGGGTGGCCCCTGGGAGGGTCTCAGCCACTCTCAGAAGCTTATTCATCTCATCCTCCCCTCTCCTTCCCCTCCCTCTTGTTTTTCAGACTGTCAGCATCAATAAGGCCATTAATACGCAGGAAGTGGCTGTAAAGGAAAAACACGCCAGAAATATCCTTTTGGATGTTGCTTGGAAGACCGACCCTGAGAGGGGTTGAATTATGGGTACTGAGGTCAGGGTGAGGAGTCCTTGCTCAGCTGTGGGAAAGGGAACCCCCACACAGGCCAGGTCCCTGCAGGGTTTGAGCAGCGTGGGTGAGCTGCAGCTGGCCCCAGAGACCAAGGCTCATCAGGGTGGAAGGCACCAAAGTGGCATCTAGGCCAGTCCTTCAGGCTTACCAAGATCCCACTCCCCTCCCGGGACTCCAGCTTCCCAGAACTGCCAAGTCCTTTGAAGTTACTTTCTTCCTCAGGCACCAGAGGGATTTTCACCTGTGCCATCAAAGCGCTCCAGGCCCTGCCCTTTGCTTGCAGGGCCACACTGACCACCCCCTTGGGGACATGATCATCTCCCCTTTTCTGACCTCAACAGCAAAACAGCGGTCCCAGCTACAGTGGTTGGCCTTACGCCAATGCAGGTGTTCACCCTAAGCCAGAAGGGAAAAGACAGGGACCTCAAGGTGGTGGAGGGAACCAGTGACTTAAAGGTTTCACCACGCCGACTTAGCAGAGGCCCTGGGTGACCACCATCATGGGTCGGTGGCTTTGGGGAGAAGTGCAGGCAGCACTCTGGGGACCTGCCCCTGAGGTATAGAATCCAGGAGCTGAAGGGCTGAGTCCTCAAAGACCAAAGAAGGGGCTGCCAGTGGGGCTGAGCCTCTGTTTGTGTGCCAGGGGCAGAGCAGGGCACTAGGCAGAGCGAGTGCAGGCTCGGCTTCTGTCTGGGATGGCAGCTCCTCTTTGCCTGGGCTCGTCATGGTGGCTGCACCTCAGCCCCTGGGGGAGACTCTAGGTTAGATGCCAAAGCTGGCAGGCACCCAGGAACTGTTGCTAACAGCATGTACTGCTCTTTAGCAGGAAGATACTTTGGTTGGAGTTAGGGCTTTGCTCTGTGGTGGGGGCTGTAGAACCCCCTCCCTGGCCCCCCCAGGAGCCTGCCTGACCGTGAGCCAGCCAGATCTTGTTCTTTTATCCCCAGAAGGGCATATCCCCTTGCTTTACTGAGTCAAGAAAACCAAACCAAGAAAAGCCCAATTGATTTTCTCAGAATGACCTAGTCCTGACTCCTACTGGCTAAGGGTTTGTGATCAGTCTGGTGCAAGATTTGAAGTAAAACAGAGACAGTTGTTGTAGGCCAGTGTGCTCCTCTGGATGGGGGATTGGCACAGAGAGGACCAGGCCTGCAGCGGCGGGGCCATGCCACACCCCTCCAGGGAGGTCACCTGGGGTGAAGCTGGAGGAAGGGTCCAGGATCCCGCCTCTGGCTTGCTCTGGACCCTGTGGGGCCTCCATGGCCCTTCGTTCCCTTATCTGTCATGAAAGAGTTGGTTGAAGAAGATTTCAAAGGTGTCGTGTTCCAGCTCTAATATTCTGTGCATCTCTCTGACTCTCAGTGTCTAAGTGGTGGATAAATAAAGAGCAGCAGCCACCCTGATGCTTCTGGCTTCAGAAATGCTGCTCAGACGTCTGTTTATCCAGGTGCTTAACTGGCAAAGAGGTTACTCCCCTTCCCACCACCACCATGGCATCCACTTTTGGAGGCCTGGGGACTGATTCTTATTTTTCTTTATATCCCGGAGTGCCTTTTACAGTTCCTGACACGTAATGGGTCACACATTAAAATGCTTATAAAGTCAAAGAAGGACAGAAAGGTCTTGCTTCTTTCAAAGTAAGAGTGTCCCGCTAGCTCCACTCCTGCTTCTGTCTCGGCAAACTGTTCTCAGGTAAACTGCTCACAGTCAGTGTGAGAGGTTATCACAGGAGAGAGAGGGTGCTGCCCATCTCTCTTCTTACTCCCTTGTAGCCCAAGGGGCTGTGTTTTAGGTGAAAGTATAAGTGATTTCAGAAATCACTCCAAGACCAATAGCTGATTTCAGCTTCCGGACCCAAAAGTTCTATGTTCAAGCCCCCGCCCCCTCAAAATGCAGGTTTCCATTTAGGGAAGGAACTTTATGATCCCTTCTAACTCAGAAGCAAAACAACATGTGTCTGGGTGAATCATATAGTTTGTGACCTGAGGCAAGTCTTTCTGTCCTGAATGGCACCGTGCCTCTTACCTGAGCCTTGATAAAGAGCTTGAAATTCTGAGGGAAGAGCTGTACTTGAGGTTGATGGTGCCCCTTTATTGGATGTGTGTGGCCTGTTTAAGTAGACAATCACAAAAGAAATGTGGGCATCCTTTACTCACCCCAAAAAGGGCTCACTACTTGCAGAGTCTGGAGTGCTAACTTAAGAGCATGTGAACCCAGAGGAACATTTATGACACTCATACCGTGCACGGCAGGTGGTCCCTGGGTAGTGGGTACTGGTGGGAATTGGATCTTGGGAGGAAGTGGCCCTAGGATTTGACATACAGGGAGTTGAAGGTGTTAAGAGATGGAGGCACCCCTGAACAGGCCAGGAATGTTTATAGAAGAGTTGGGGTGTCAGAGTCATTTTAAGTTTAGAGAAAAGACATTTGAACAAACACTTCTGCTTTCAGGGCAAGAGCAGGGTACCCGATAGAGAGGAGTCAGGTGCTGCCGGAGGAGGAGCCAACCAAATTATCTTCCCGCTAAAGGCAAACCGGAACCACTGCTGGCCCAGAGAGCACTGATGCAAATTAGAAAAGACCCCTCCCAAAAGACATTGCCATCTCTGGGGAAATTGTCTAATAAAGTGGATTTTATGAGAACGGGACACTTTATTGGCATCCGTCAAAAAATTGTACAGGACTTTGGTGTGTTTGTTATAAGGGGTGTCCCCTCCCAGGTAGTGCCACTGTGCCCTAAACAACTGCCCCACCCCCTGCAGTAGCCTGTTGCGGGCTCGACCCCAAAGATGGGCTGGCTGCCTGAGGCAGGGCCTGTGCTTCGTTTTCCATGACCCTCCTCACCGTGCATCCTGGGTACCCACCATGAGAAAGGGGCACAGACCTTTTGGTCTGTCGTCAACCGGCTGCCCCTCTCCAGCAACGCTGTGCTCTGCTGGAAGTTCTGCCACGTGTTCCACAAACTCCTCCGAGATGGACACCCAAACGTGAGTTCCTGGGGCTGCCAGGGATGGGCCAGAGGGCCAGGGAGCTGTGTGGGGAAAGGGTGATTGCCTGGGCCGCTGTCCGCTCCTGCGTTGAGGGTGGCACCTGCCCCTTCTGGCCTTTTGCTTACCGACCTGAGGGGGGTTGTCTCTCTCTGATCAGCCTCTCCATCCCCGAGAACCATCTTTCACCATCAGTTGTCTCCTCTCTTCTCATAGGCTGTTCTCTCTCCTCCCCAGGTCCTGAAGGACTCTCTGAGATACAAAAACGAACTGAGTGACATGAGCAGGATGTGGGTGAGTTTGGAGATTTGCACAAGGACTACTTGTGCCTCATTATCCTTCCCCAGAGACCACAGAACAAGGACTGTGGAATTGGACAAACTCATCTCTTTCAACTTATTTTAAGATTTCTCATGTGCATCAGCGAGGGGTCAAGGGTATCCCCAAATAGTACCATGATACCCACAGTCTTACCTGGGATTTCTGGAAACTTCTTCTGCCAATGGAACCTTATGTCACAACATTCCCCAGGCATTGGGATCCCCCAGCAGTGACATTGCCACAGTTCCCACCTCTTTGTTTTACTGGTTCTGTTGGGGTCACAATACATTGAGGACTAGCATTCCCACTTCTTAATGCCAGTGCCTTTTCTTTTTTTTAAATATATTTTTATTTATTTCAGAGAGGAAGGGAGAGGAAGAGAGAGATAGAAACATCAATGATCAGAGGGAATCATTTATTGGCTGCCTCCTGCACGTTGGACCGAGCCTGCAACCCAGGCATGTGCCCTTGACCGGAATCGAACCTGGGACCTTTGGATCCGCAGGCTGACACTCAATCCACTGAGCCAAACCAGCTAGGGCAATGCCAGTGCCTTTTCTTTTCTGCCTAGGAATTCTCAGGAAGAGGGAGGAGGTAGCTGACAATATCAGAATCAATTGAAAAGAGTGTTTTTATGCACGCATCAGAATTCCACTAGATTCTTTTTAAAAAAAATATATTTCTTTATTGATTTTTTTAATAGATTCTTATATCCAAAGAGTCTATGTATGGATAGGGGGTAATCTGCATTTTGAAGAATCTCCCAGGTTGGTCCTGATGTGTTCCTTTGCCTCCACTGGTTGAGAACCACTACTTTAGCTCTCGCCTTTAAATTCTTACCTGTATCTGTCCGCACTCACAAAATGTTAGCGATTGTGTAGTCCAGTCTCCCCATTACAGATGAATAACTACAGGCCCAGACAAGAAAGCTGCTTTTCCTAGTCATAGGCTAGTTCAACTGAACAAAGCTGAGAGTTGTCCTCCAAACTCCCAGCTGGATGCTGGAGAGCTTTGGGTTGTATCCCTAAACACGTAGGGCTTTGGCCTTTTTCCTTTTTGTTAGAAATTGCCTGGTATGCCCTTTTCTATCCTTTTACTTTCGACTTTTCCACATTTTTACGTTTTAAAAATATCCCTTGGAAATAGCAATTAGTTGGATTTCGTTGTTGATTTATTAAAGATGGCAGTCTTTGTCTCTTAAATGTGCAGTTGCTCCATTTACATTTATTATAATGCGTGATATGTTTAGATTTATATTTCAGCCTTATTCTGTGCCGTTTGTTCCATCTGGCCTGTTTCTATTTCTCCCACCTTGTCTTCAGTTGGATTGATTATTTTTTCTCATTCCATTTTTCTCTAATTGCTAGTTGGGAGATTAAAAAAAATCTGTTTTTATGTGTTGTTTTTTGGTATGTTATCTAATAGTTATAAAATACATGTTTACTTTATCAAGGTCTAAAATTCATATCTTTATCTGTTTCCTGTATAATACAATGACCTCAGAATATTTTAACTCCATTCACACCTCAACTTGTATGTTATTGTCATATATTTTAATCTTAGTTATTTGTTTCTTTTTAAACCCTATCAGGTATTTTATTCTGTGTTCCTAATTTCTTCTTACATCTTATCTTTTATCTGAGATCACTTTCTTTCTGTCTAAATTATTTCCTTTAGAACTTCCTTTAGTAAAAGTTTGCTTTTGGCCAACAACCATTTTTACTTGTTTGAGAATGTCTTTATTTCACCCTCATTCATGGAACATACTTTCTCTGGGTTTAGAATTTTTGTATGGCAGTTATTTTATATCATCACATGGAAGATATTATTCAGGATATCCTTCCACTGACTTCTGGCTTTCATCATTTCCATGAAGTCTGCTGTCAGACTCATTGTTGTCTTTTTGAAGCTAATCTGTCTTTTTTTATCCGGCCATTTTAAAGATATTAGTACATGTCCATGTGTGGTTCTTTGGACTTTTTAAGCTGTTGGTTAGTATCTTTCATCAGGTATGAAAAATTCTCATTGTCTCTTCAAATATTGCCTTTGCTATACATTCAGTCTTTTCCTTGAGACTTTGGTTAGAGTATGTTAGACTTTCTCACTTTATCCCCCATCTCACTTTAAACCACTATTTAATTTAAGCCACTATTTCTACCTCTTTGCCTCTACACTTCATTCTGGATAATTTCATTAAATCTGGCTTTCAGTTTACTTGTTCCCTCTTCAGCCGGCTTTAATCTGATTGGCCCTGCATATATTTTGAAACAGTCTCTTATTTATTTAGACATATTAGACATAGTGATTTCATAAATCATTTTTAATATTTCCATTATCTAAAGCCCTTAAGAGATCTGTTTTTTTTGTGAATTTTGCTCATAGTATGTAGTTTCTTTCTGTGTTTAGTTATTTCTTACTGTGAGCTTCTCATTTTCCTTAGAATTTTCTTTGTGGGAAGTCTTTGGAGTCTGTAGGTTCCTCTAGAGAGAATTGGCATTTGCTTCTGTTGACCACTCTTAAGTTCTCAAGGTTTTGTGACTTCTAGGCAGAGCCTCTTGAGTATTAGCTCATGAGTCCAGTTCTCAGCAGCAGTTTTTCCTCCTTCTGATCACAACAGTGGTGTGAGGTGGCCGAATTTCTTTGTAGTCCACATGGAGGACTCCTTCAGTGCAGGAGCATGGAAATGTGTGGTTACCGATTTACCCTTAGTTCCCCTGAACAAAGGAGGCAGCCTTTTGGCTCTTCAGTAGACTCTTCAACTTGGGCAGAGCCCTGCCTTCTGTTTACCACCTGGCCCTTGAGGCCAAGGAAATCAAAGCTCAAGTTCACCTGCTCTGGCAAAGTCCCCTCTCCCCCCAACTCTATTAACCCAGTAATCCATTTACTCTCTAAGAATCTGTGTTTACTCAGTCCCTGGCCTATGGATTCCTTACTCTTGTTAATCCATTAATACCTTCAAAAAATTTTAAATATCTTCCCAGTATTGTCAGGTTTCAGTGGGAAGGTCAACCCAGGTAGCTGCCTGCCTTGTTATCCAAAATAGAATTCCTTTAGGTCTTTTTCCCTATGTAGTCTATTTCTCTCATTTGCCTAAGAGTTTCTGAAATTAGAAACCTCTTTTACTTTTTTTTTTAATTAAGACTTTTTTTTTACAGCAGTTTTAGGTTCACAGCAAATTTGACAAGAAAATACAAAGACTTCCCATATACGCCTTGCCACCCCCAGCACACATAGCCTCTCCTATATCAAAATCCCCTCCAGAGTGGTGCATTGATTACAATCAGAGAACCTACATTGACACATCATAATCACCCAAAGCTCATAGTTTACATTATAGTTCACTCGTGGTGTTGTATATTCTTTGGGCTTGGACAAATGTGTAATGACATATATCCATCATTGTGGTATCATACAGAATATTTTCACTGACTTAAAAATCTATAGTCCACCTATTCATCCCTCCCTGTCCCCCGCCCACAACCCCTGGCAACCACTGATCTTTTTATTGTCTCGGTGCTTTTTCTCGAATGTCATACAGTTGGAATCATATAGTATGTAGCCTTTTCAGATTGGCTTTTTTCACTTGACAATATAGATTTAAGTTTCTTCCATGTCTTTTCATGGCATGATAGTTCATTTCTTTTTAACCCTTAATAATATTCCATTGTCAGGATACATGACAATTGATTGATCCATTCATCTACTGAAGGACTTCTTGGTTGCTTCCAATTTGGGCCAATTTTTAATAAAACTGCTATAACCACCCATAGGTAGGTTTTGAGTGGAAATAAGTTTTCAGCTCCTTTGAGTAAAAACCAAGGAGCACCACTACTGAGTCATATGGTAAGAGTATGCTTAGTTCTGTTAGAAACTGCCAAACTGTCTTCCAAAGTGGCTGTACCATTTTGCATCCCACCAGCAATGCAGGAGGGTTCCTATTGCTCCACATCCTTACCAGCATCTGGTGTTGCCAATGTTCTGGATTTTGGCCATTCTAACAGGTGTGTAGTGGTATCTCGTTTTAAATTGCATTTCCCTGGTGACGTGATGTGGAGCATCTTTTTGTATGCTTATTTGCCATCTGTATTTTTTTTTTTTTGCCCATTTTTAAATTGGTTTGTTTGTTTTCTTACTGAGGTTTAAGAGGGGTTTTTTGTGTGTGGGTTTTTTTTTTTTTTTTTTGTATATTTTGGACAGTAGTTCTTTATCAGGTGTGTCTTTTGCAAATATTTCTCTCCAGTCTGTGGCTTATCTGTTCATTCCCTTGATGTTGTCCTTTGTAGAGCAAAAGTTTTTAATTTTAATGAAATCCAGCGTATAAATTAATTTTTTAACAGATGGTATCTTTGGTGTTGTGTCTAAGATGTCATCACCATACTCAAGGTCACTAGGTTTTTCTCTTGTGTTATCTTTTAGGATTTTTTAAAAAATATATTTTAGTGATTTTTTACAGAGAGGAAGGAAGAGGGATAGAGAGTTGGAAACATCGATGAGAGAGAAGCATTGATCAGCTGCCTCCTGCACACTCCCCACTGGGGACTTGCCCGCAACCAAGGTACATGCCCTTGACCGGAATCGAACCTGGGACCCTTTAGTCTGCAGGCCGGTGCTCTATCCACTGAGCCAAATGGTTAGGGCCCTTTTAGGATTTTTATAGTTTTGTGTTTTACACTGAGTCTGTGATCCATTCATTCATCTTTTACTTTTTGATCCTGTGCATTTTCATGTGAAGGATAGTTGTCTTTGGTGGTGAGAATACTTTTGCTTCTTTTCAGTATTTTCCTATAATAAGTATAATGTAAAAATTAATCAGGTTAATTTTCATAGAAAATTATGAAACACTCATCTGTAGAATTTGCATTTTTAACCTCTGATTATTCAGTTCCCCTTGGTGCTCTTTAAGGCCTGTTTCAACAGGGTTTCTCTACTCTAGAGGATATAGATGCAATTAAAAGAAAACAAAAGTCAAAACTCATGTGAAAGCCACAGCTACTCAGTTGAAGGGTTCTTTGTGGATGTGGGGACATTTTGTATATAACTAGGAGTTCCCAGCATTACTCTGCTAATCCTAGCTTCCTCCCAAGCACGCAGGACATGACTGCGTGGGCAGACTCTCTGGGAATGCTTGTTCTTCACCTGCTAGGATTGGTTTCATTTAAAATCCCACCCCATGTCTAATACTGTAGATGACCTTAATCCGTTAGAGTCCCTCTGGAGGAGGTGTTTCCTCTCCTGTGCTTAGAGAGACAGAAGGAAAGAAATAGCCCATAGCCAGACTGTGATTATTAAGACTAGGAGACTTAAAATTCTTAAATAAGAAGCCCTTGTACAGAATTTATCCAGAAAAGTCCTCATGTTTGTACACAAGATTATACTCTAAGAATTAACAGTAGAGAGTTGGTTTGATAAATTATATAGTACATACTTATAATGTACTGGGCAGTCACTAAAAATAATGTTACAGAAAAAAATTTAAGAAAATAGAAAAAAATTGCAGTATATTAAAAAGGCAAATTGATTCCGTTTTATATTTTAAAATAAAGGTGGAGCACAGAGGATTTTTAGGGCTGTAAAACTTCTCTGTATGATATTATAATGGTAATACATGTCATTATACATTTGCCAAAACCTATAGGATGTACAATATCAAGAGTGAACCCTATGGAGTTGCCTCAAAAAACTAAAAATGGCCCTAGCTGGCTTGGCTCAGTGGATAGAGCGTCAGCCTGCGGACTGAAGGGTCCCAGGTTCGATTCTGGCCAAGGGTACATGCCTGGGTTGCAGGCTCAATCTCCAGTGGGGTGCGTGCAGGAGGCAACCAATCAATGATTCTCTCTCATCATTGATGTTTCTATCTATCTCTCTCCTTCTCCCTTCCTCTCTGAAACCAATAAAGAAATATATTTGAAAAAAAAAACAAAAAAACTAAAAATGGAACTCCCATTTGACCCAGTGATCCCACTTCTAGGAATATATCCCAAGAAACTAGAAACACCAATCAGAAAGGATATGTGCACCCCTATGTTCATAGCAGCACAATTTACAGTAGCTAAGATTTGGAAACAGCCTAAGTGCCCATCAGCAGACAAATGGATTAAAAAACAATGGAATACTACACTGCTATAAAAAAGGAAGGAACTCCTACCATTTGCAATAGCATGGATGGACCTGGAGAGCATTATGCTAAGCAAAATAAGTCAGTCAGAGAAAGATAAATATCACATGATCTCACTCATTTGTGGAATGTAATGAACAACAAACTGATGAACAAAAACAGATCCAGAGACAGAGAAGCATCAATCAGAGCGTCAACCCTAAGAGGAAAGGTAGGGGAGGGAGGGGGTAAGGGGGAGAGATCAACCAAAGGACTTGTATGCATGCATATAGGCCTAACCAATGGACACAGACACCAGGGGGGTGAGGGCATGAGCAGGGGAGTGGGAGGGGGGGGTGGGGGGATAAGGACACATATGTAATACCTTAATCAATAAAGAAAGGGGAAAAAAGAGTGAACCCTAATGCCAAATTTATTTTTGATAATAATGATGTGTTAATATAAGTTCATCAATTGTAACAAATGTCCCACTCTGGTGTGGGATGTTGACAATTGGGGAGGTTGTGTGTGTGCAAGGGGTATATAGGAAATCTCTATACATTCTGTTTAATTTGCTGTGAAGCTAAAACTACTTTGAAAATAAAGTCTATTTGAATTGGAAAAAAGAAAATAAGTAACATTTTGTACCCCAAGGCGTTAGCCATGATTATATCTGATGTTCACATATGTACTTCCCTATATTTTCCAAATTGTTAACAATGGACATTTGTTATTTTCATAATCAGAAAAAATATATATTTTTAAAAATGAAGTCCTGGCTGTAGGTCTTCAACTCATCTGTTCTTAGTGTTAACACCCTACTGTCTCTCCTCTTCCTGAAAGGGCCACCTGAGTGAGGGGTATGGACAGCTTTGCAGCATCTACCTCAAACTGCTCAGAACGAAGATGGAATACCACACCAAAGTGAGTCTTTGCTGACAATTCTGCTCTCTTTCCCCTCCCCCTGTCTCCTCAGCACCTCGATGACCTTATTAATTCCCAGTAATAAGACAGCCTGGCTCAGGGAGTATTTATACCACCTCCCAGCTGTGTGAGAGGAAACATTTTATAGGACAGCCATGGTCAGGCCCTGGGATATGGCCCGTGTCTTCTGCACCATTTTGGAAATAGGAGGAGGAACCCTATCCAGTAGGTTGCCTTATGAAAATATTTTAGAAGCACTGACTTCACTGTTAATAAAAATCATTCCTTCCATTTATGTAGCGAGTTTTCACACAGAACCTTCTATAACTTTAGTCAGTATTTCCTATGTACCTAATGCATGTAAAACTGTGTGCTTGGCACCAAGTGGCAGGTAAGAATAAGTAAAAAGAGTGCTCTTCGGCATTTGCAGACTCGCTGGGGGGAGGCTTATGTACGTAAGCACCCGTGTACAGTGCGAAGCAGCTACATGTGTCTGTGCCCGGGGAAAAATGCAGAGATGTTTTGAAATGCCTGAGGGTTACGGTGTTTGAAAGGGCACCATGAAGGAAGGGGGCTTGGTGTGGACCTTGACGGGTGGGTGTGGTGCATTGGGTGGTGGGATGGCATGCCAGGCGGGAGAGAAACCACCTGAATTAGGGAGCTGGCAATACAAATGGAGAAGGAAGGACCGTTAAGAAAAAATAACACCTTTAGTGTCTTTTATCTCCATTATCTTTTATTAACTTAAAGGATAGCTTTGATTCATTGAATCCATCCTAGTCTATTAAACCTTTTCTGTACATCACCTAATCCTCACAACAACCCTACAAAGTAGCTATTATTACATCCTAGGAAAATGAAACTCAGAGTGGTTGAGTCCCTTGCCTGAGTCACGTAGCTTCTTAGCAGGGAGGTGGAGATTTGAACCCAGGCCCATATGACACTACAGCCTGTGCGGGTCAGTGGCCACCCTTACCTCCCCTCAGGTCTCATTGAGTGCCTGCCAAGGGCCAGAGCTAGTAGGCTCTGAAGAGAGAAAGGTGAATAGACTTTGGCCCTGCTTCTGGGAGTCGTAGTTTGGTTGGGAGAGAAGTGATAGAGGGAGAGAAGATACTAGTAGACTGCAGTCAGGATGAGAACTGAGAGAAGCAGGAGGTGGTACAAAAGCACAGAGGCTATTTGGTTTAGATTGACCCAGGTAGCTTCTCAGAGGCAGTGTGACACCTGAGCTCAGTCGTAGGGTGTTACAGTTGTCTGTGCTGCACAACACAACACCCCAATTAGTGTCTTGCACCAACAACAGTCCTTTCCTGTCTCCCACTTTCTGTTGGTCAGGAGATCTGGAAGAGCCTGGTGGGGCAGTTCTAGCCACAGGTCTCATGTAGTTGCAGTCAGATGCTGGCTGGACTGCAACAGTGGGGGGCTGGCCTGCCAGCTCTCTCTTCCTGGAGGCTCAGAGCTAGTCAGGACTTCCTCACAGCCTGGTGAAGTGTCCCAAGAGAATAAGGTGGAAGGGCATTTTATTTTATTTTATTGTTAATCCTCACTGGAGGATATTTTTTCCATTGATTTTTATTTTTTAGAGAGAGTGGAAGGGAGGACGGAAGGGAGTGGGAAGAGAGATAGAGACAGACAGATAGACATTGATGTGAGAGAGATACATTGATTGGTTGCAAGCACCTTAACTGGGTCAGGAATCAAACTCGTGACCCTTCAGTGTGCAGGCCAACACTCTAACCACCGAGAAACACCGGCTAAGGCTATGTAGAGAGCTTCTGAGGTGTCATGTTCTGACTTCCTTTCTCTGTTTCCCTTCCAGAATCCCAGGTTCCCAGGCAACCTTCAGATGAGCGACCGGCAGCTGGACGAGGCTGGAGAGAGTGATGTTAACAACTTGTAAGTGGCTGTCCTCGTGCTCTGGACCCAGTGGGGAAGAGAGCTTTTGGGGAATCTCTCACTTCCCAGAGGCCCAGATGGTAGAGGCTGGGGCTGGGGTGGGGACTGAAGGCCTTGGGGCCACTTACTGCTGATGCCTTATCCAGAACCTTCCAGGTTGTCTCACACTTCAGCTCTATCCTCTGGTCCCCTCCACCCTCCCAACCCAGTGTGGTACCTGCCCTCTCCCTTTGCCACTGTCACTATTGAATTCACCCTGCTTGTTCTTCAGATGGCCTCAATACCCACTTAGGTGGGAGCTAAGAACTGGAGCTGGTGTGTGTGTGTGTGTGTGTGTGTGTGTGTGTGTGTGTGTGTGTGAGAGAGAGTGTGTGCGCGCGTGCCTGCGTATGCACATTGGGGTTGGAAGCAGCAGCACAGAGTGTGTGTGTTGGGGGAGAGGGGGCGGGGAGGGCGGGTTAAGTGCTCGATTTGGGAGCATCAGCTCTCTTTCTTCTTGGGTCTAGTTTTCAGCTAACAGTGGAGATGTTCGACTACCTGGAGTGTGAACTTCCCTCCCATCTGGCCCGGGCTTCCATGGGAATTGCCTCATTCCCAGCCTTGTTCCCGACTTGGACCGGCCAGGCTTGTCCGCCTCTCCCTACGGGCTGCACAGCACAGGGTCAGGAACATGGAGACGCGGGCTCTCCGTCCCTCGTGCACAGAGGGGCTGAGCTCTGGGGCATTTTCAGTCGGTGATTTCAGATCTGAGCAGGATGACCGCACTCCCCAGCCCACTGGCTTCACCCCTGAAGTCCAGGCCTCCAAGAGCCCAAAGACGGGTCTGACCTCTTTGACAGCCCATGGACTATGGCCCCAACATTGGCTGGTCCTTGGCCAGCCCTGTCTGCTGCTCAGCCAGGCTGGCACTCGGCTCAATTTCTGTCAGAAGGGCTGCTGTCTGCTGTTTGGTCGTTAGCCAGGCTGAGTTGGGTTGTTACCGAAGGCCACGTGAGAAGTCCTAATCCCCTGGTGGGGGAGCGCTGGGGGCTCCCTCCTGCTGAGAGTTCTGGTGCCTCTAGGCCAGTGATGGTGACACGCGTGTCAGGAGGGTGACACCCCGAACCTCATTTTTTTTTTGGTTGATTTTTCTTTGTTAAAGGGCATTTTAAATATATAAAAATAAAATATCAAAAAATATACATCTTTTGTTTTACTGTGGGTTGCAAATATCAAAAAAAATTTCTATATGTGACACGGCACCAGAGTTTAAGTTAGGGTTTTTTCAAAAATGCTGACATGCCGAGCTCAAAAGGTTCGCCATCACTGCCCTTAGGCTTGTCAAGCCCCTAACACTCCCTGACAAGACTTGAAGAGGGAAGCAACTGGTTCCCTTGTCTCCTGTGTGCTCTCATCCCCTACACTTCCCAGCATGGCTCTCCCCTTCTGTCGCTGGGGAATGGAAGAGCCAGTTTTCTGAGATTCAAGATGTTCTGTGACAAGTGTCCAGCTCTGTGAAAGCACAAGTATGTGTGCACAGGCTTGGCGACCTCAGCGTTTGGGCATGTAGGCCACTCCTGGGGCTTTGATTCTCATGAAAGACAGAAACTCTCTCACCCTAAGTTGCAGCTTTTTACAGTATGTTCATCTATGTAGCAAATAATTACAACTGGCCGGTTAATTCCAGCTGTGCCAGGGCAGCAAACGCCTTGATACTTTGACTAATCAGTTCAGTGCAGGATGTGGTCAGAGGAACACCCGAAACAGATGGAAACTATGGTTTGTGGAAGAAATAAGAAGGCACTGGGCCTACTAGCAACCTGTTTGAGCAGAGTCTTCCACAGAAGTCAATAGAGGAGTAAAAATGAAACAAAATCCAGTCCCTGCTGTAAGGCATTCCCAGCAAGGTAGGAGAAATGGCGTAGAGGCGAATTTTTCTTAATGCATTAGAAATCTTTCCATAAATGTATACAAACAACTACACATCGTTGGGGCTGACTTTCAGTTATTGCGCTCTGGGCAGGAAGGGCCTGGGTGGATAAGTCAGAATTCATTGACATTCAGCTTTGGAATGTGCTTAATTGAAAGCAGGTATGAGTGATATTCTAGGGATTGTCATCCTTGGAAGAGTCAGCCTAGAAGTTGCCACTGAGCTGACCCAGGCTCTCTTCCAGGAGCTCTTTCTTCTCAGTCTGCCCGCCACTGCAGTCGTGGGTGGGGAAAACAAGGCAAATGTTTCAGCCTTTGGGGCTGTCCCTTCCAGTCACTGGCTAACGGTTGGAGTTAGAGTAAGCGAAGGAGTGGTAACTCCCGCCAGGATGTGACGAGGCTGGGAGGATGAGTAAGTGGTGCAGGCAAATGCCGCACCCCAGGTGGCCAGCCTGCGCCCACCTCCCATGCCACCTGGCTGCTCTTATCTGCATTGTTCACTTGTATTGTTACCACTAGATGCTGAGCTTCTCCTCAGAATCAGGAACCGTGCCCTACTCATCTCTGTTCTAGCCCAGTGCCTGGTCTAGAGCAAGCGCTCAACAGCAAAGTTCAAGGATGCTCGCCTTAGATGAGCAGCAGTGAAGAAACAGCAGGTGAACAGAGTTCCTAACATGGTGACAGCATCTGGCTGAATGCTCTGGGCTTATCAGGTGATTAGCTACTTAGAGTTTTCTAGAGGAGAGCTACCCGAGTCGGCACAACCTTTCCAAGGATGTTGGTGGCCTTCTCGTCCCTGAAAGAGCCCTCATTTGGAATCCAGAGCCCTCTCCTGCCTGTCTCCCCTGCTGCCTTCCCTGTCCCTGGCCACCTGCTGTGTGACACAAAAGCCATGAAGGTGGTGTCGGAGGAAGTTCTCCAGCTTTTAAGTCCTGGTCTGTGACTCCGTGAGGTTCCAACGGTACCCTCAGGAGGATGCCCCTGGCTTTCAGCTCTGGGAGATGGACCAGTTACAGTTAACATTTATTTTGAGCACTTAGAGTGGTTCTCAAACTATGATCCCTGGACCAGCAGTGTTAGCATCACCTAAAAAACTTGTTGGAAAAGCACATGCTCAGGTCCCACCCGACACAGTGGATCTGGGACTGAGACCCAGCAAGTAGTGTCCTAACAAGGCCCCCGGTCTGCACTGTCCAGTATGGCAACCACTAGCCACGTGTGACTAATTACAATTAGCCCTAACCCGTTTGGCTCAGTGGATAGAGCGTCGGCCTGCAGACTCAAGGGTCCCAGGTTCGATTCTGGTCAAGGGCATGTACCTTGGTTGCGGGCACATACCCAGTAGGAAATGTGCAGGAGGCAGCTGATCGATGTTTCTCTCTCATCAATGTTTCTGGCTCTCTATCCCTCTCCTTTTCTCTCTGTAAAAATTAATAAAATATATTTTAAAAAATAAAATTAATTATAATTAAATAACATTAAAAAGTGAGGTCCTACCCGGCCAGCATGGCTCAGTGGTTGAGGGTCGACCTATGAACCTGGAGGTCACGGTTTGATTCCAGTCAGGGCACATGCCCAGGTTTCGGGCTCGATCTCCAGTGTGGGGTGTGCAGGAGGCAGCTGATCAATGATTCTCTCTCATCACTGATGTTTCTATCTCTCTCTCCCTCTCCCTTCCTCTCTGAAATCAATAAAACTATTTTTTTTTTAAAAAGTCAGGTCCTCAGGCACTCGGTAGCCACGTGTGGCTAGCATATTGGACAGCATATTTGGAACACTTCCATCATCACAGAATTCAACTGGCCAGTGTTACCGGGTGATTCTAATGCTTGCTACAGTTTGAGAACCACTGAGCTAGAAAATACAGCTTTTGATTGGCTGCATAGTAGAATCACCTGGGGAGCTTTTGAAACCTACTGATGCCCAGTCCTACTCCAGACCCATAAAACAGAATGAGGGTGTGGGGGAGTTGCAGGCAGACATTAGTTTTTAAATTTCCCAGATGATTCTAATCAATCTCAAAGCCAAAGTTTAGAACCACTGCCCAGTACTACACACTTTCCACAACATTTTCATTTAATTCTTACAAGACCTCTATGAAGTATGTGCTATTAGAACCATCTGCATTTTATAGAAAATCATCTGTTGGCACGAGAGGTTGAGTAATGTGTCCACGGTCACATTGCGAGTCTAGATGTTCCTGGATGCCAAGGGGCATTCCTAGAAAGCAGCGTTAGGCCTGGAGGTGGAGCACTCTGTAATTCCCTGCCAGAGTGGAGCCTAAGCAAGCCAGAAGAATTGGGGATGGCTGCCTTGCAGTGACAGCTGCTTTTAATTTGTGTCAAGAAAAGCTGCCTTTTAATTAGAACCGTTTGGGGTTTTTTCCCAGCTGCCAGACCAAGCCAGTTAACAGGGATTAGTACAGTCGGGCAGGCCAGGCACAGCAGCTCTGGGTTTTCCTCCGGGGCAGCCCCACTCACTGAGGGACTGCAGAGAAGGTCTTTCGTTGCCAGCCATGTGTGTAGTTCTGAAGGTGGTGGGCAGCCACTGCAGACAGGACATGGGCCCAGGCCACTGGTTTGTGCTGAGGGTCGACAACCAGGCATCTCGTTGCTTGGTTTAGGAGCAAGTGCAGGGGGTTAATGTGGAGGGGTCTTGGGAGCAAGACACTGAGGGAGCAACTTGCTCTCCGGAGCTTGGGAGAATGCAGGGCAGAACTTCTGTTGACCTGCTCCAAGGACCTCATCAGTCTTTGATCCTGACGGCCAACCTCCTCCCAGTGCCTGGCCTGGGTTCTTGCAGGCTCTCCAGTCATCACTCAAGGCACTGGCACATCCCCCCTTTTGCTGCCCCAACAACCCTGTGGCAAGCCACCAGGAACCCAAGGCTGACTTATTCCCTTCCTCGTGTTCTGATCCATGTTTGATATGTTCCCCACATGTTAACTAACTATTGCCACCACCAGATTGGCTGCTTCTCGGGATCAGGGCTACCATCAGACTGTTCATGCGTGAGAGGAAGGACTGGATTGGCTATCTCAGCAACCCCTTCAGTCCTGAAATTCTGATGTCCCATAGAGCTGAGGCGTTCCGTCTCCTCATTACCATTAAATCAGAAACTGGAAAATGAGGTGTCAGTCTCTCTGATCAGCCTGGGCCAGAGGCCACGAAGCTCCTCTAGGAGGGATACCCCTCATCGAGGTGCTCCACCAGGCTCTGGGTAAATCCCTTCTTTCCCGGCTTCCACAGGGCTGTGCACAGAAGAGCAGAGCTCACCTGTTCATGACACGAGCGCCTCGGCTTATGGGAGCACAGGCTTTGGTCCGGCCATTGCTGGCCACACAGGCGCTATCTTTTAACTCATCACCTCTCAGCAAAACCAGTTTGTTTTTTTCTAAAATCAGTTCTTGGCTTTGGGACCATTTTCAAGTCACTTACTGTCAGTTCCCTCATCTGTGTACCAGGGTACTTTTAATTATCTTGTAGAAACGGTGTAGGGTTTAAGTGCATTAAATACAATAGTGTATGCCCAGAATAGGTCCTCAGTGTATGTGAGACCCCTGCCTTCTGCCCTTTGAGAAAGTCACCTATAGTTTCCCAGCTCCACTGCCTCTCCCCCTTCTTTTATTTTCTAGTGTTCAACTCCCTGGACATGTCCCGCTCTGTATCCGTGACGACAGCTGGGCAGTGCCGCCTCGCCCCGCTGATCCAGGTCATATTGGACTGCAGTCACCTCTATGATTACACTGTCAAGCTTCTCTTCAAACTCCACTCCTGTGAGTACACTGGCCAGATCTTCTCTGAGCTTCTGGCTGGAAGGAGGAGCTCAGCCTGAGGCTGTCCCTGCTTCTGCAGCTCCTCAGTGGCCTGAGCTTTCAGCCTCTGTTCCAAACAGCCAGCTTGAGCAGAGAGGGTGCAAGCTTTGGTGTGCCCAGCGAAGCACCTGGCTTGCCACAGTGGTGTCCCAGGATGGTCCTCTCCCTCCACCCCTGGCTTTACCTCCTCTCCATCCATGCATGTCATGTATTCTGTGAACCACACAAATGATGACAGACCTGGCCCTAGACTATTAGAGAGAAATATAAAATATAAAACAGCTGCTCAAGTAAATGGAGTGCTGATCTTGACCTAGCCACAGATCCTTGGGATGCTTTGGCAAAATCTATTTTTGAGCTTACGGGTCCTGCAGAAGTTCTTATACCTTCATGTGCTTTTGGTTTAAAATGATGAATCTGATGGGATAGCCCGGGCCACACACCAAGGTGGCCATAGTGAAGGGTATACACATGCAGAAGGTGTGGGTGATGGAAATCAAGAAAAATCAAGACATAAATGGCCCTAGCAAGGTGTATTTTAGAATTCTCGGACAAGGGGCACTCTGGAACTGTGGTCCCTGATAAGGACTGGGTCTGGTTACTTAGGACGAGGGAGCCAGCATTACTCTGATGAATCCAGGAGGTTTTGGTGGAAGGGAGGTTGGAATTCGATGTTCAAGGATTAGAAGGACTTTGGAGCAGATGGGCATGTCTGAAGGGAGCAGAGATTGGACTAAATTCCAAGAGAAAGCGGGCAGTTACTTAGAAGCTCTGAATATAGATGAACTTGTAATTGTTTCTAAGATGCTATGGGACCCAGTTTCCCACTAGAACAGCGGTCGCCAACCTTTCGGACCCCGCGGACCACCGGTTGGCGACCGCTGCACTTGAACATCCCCACTTTCTTATAAAGTGGTGAGTTATGAGAAGAGACAGGTAATTAAGTATTTGGGTTTAAAGGCCTACATTAAAGGCAAAGCAATAAACAAGACCCTCCTGGATGGCCTCCTGGAACTCGGTAGCATGGGAAAAGAGTGAGAGACACTCCGTACAGTATATACTTTTCTAAAAATAAAATTTTATTTTAGAATAGTTTAGATCTACAGAAAAGTTGCAGGTAGTTCAGAATTCCATATACTCCCAACCCAGTTTTCTCTATTGTCAACATCTTAGATTAGTATGATATATTTGTCACAACTAATGAACTGACATTGATACATTACTGTTCACTGAAGTCCATACTTCCTTCAGGTTTCCATAGTTTTTACCTAATGTCATTTTTCTGCCCGTGGTCCCATTCAGTCACGGCTCCTTAGTCCCCTCTCGGCTGTGACAGTTTCTTAGACTTTCCTTGTTTTTGATGACGCTGACAGTTTTGAGGAGTCCTGGTCAGATATCTTGTAGCGTGTCCCTCGATTTGAGTCCGACACTTTTCTCGTGACTGGACTGGAGTTCTGGGAGACAGATCACCAAGGTGAAGTGCCGTTGCCACCCACTCTATACTTCTTCCATTTTGGATTATCAGACCTTATACATGTACTACCTCTTTATACCAAATGAATAGATCACCTAGTCCCATGGTCAGCAAACTGCGGCTCGCGAGCCACGTGCGGCTCTTTGGCCCCTTGAGTGTGGCTCTTCCTAAGCCTTAGGAGTACCCTAATTAAGTTCATAACAATGTACCTACCTATATAGTTTGAGTTTTAAAAATTTGGCTCTCAAAAGAAATTTCAATCGTTGTACTGTTGATATTTGGCTCTGTTGACTAATGAGTTTGCCGACCACTGACCTAGTCAATAAGATTTAAATTTTAAAAATAAAACAAAAAAAAAATAAAAGGCTGAGTTGTGCTCTATAACTGAAATACACAAAATCACACATCCTGTGAGGCGAAAGGACCGTAGAGAAAACCCACTCAGGAGGAGGCTGCAGCTTGTCCCACATCACAGAGTTAGCAGAACCAAGTGGGCACTGGGCCTAATCTTCAGAGTCTCAGTCCATGGTCTTCCTTCTGACAGGCATCCTCTCAGGCAGGCCTATGGGTTTCTTCCAGACTAATGTCTGCACTGGCCCTCATCCAGGGTACCCAGTGCAAACACCTCTGGGAAGAACCCGCATCCCCTCTCTCTGGGGCCAGCTGTGGTCATTCTGCTGCTTGGACAGTCACCACTTGCTTCTTCCATGGTCAGGGACACAGCTTCCAGTCCACTGTGTCCAGCATGGCTTGCACTTTAGGCGCAAACAGAAGGAAAGATTTGGAGGATAAGCACCCAGACTCCCTGTTGGTCCTATTGAGCCTCCTTGCATACCCGTCCTGGGGCAGCTCTAGGCCAGGAATGCCCACTGGCAGGGTTGGCCACAAGCCCCAGGAGAGATGTTTCCCTGTGGCTTGACCTGCCTGCTGGTCCTCTTCATCCTTCTCACTCTTACAATTTCTCCCAGGTCTCCCGGCTGACACCCTGCAAGGCCACCGGGACCGTTTCATGGAGCAGTTCACAAAGTAAGTGCTGGAAATGAAGGCGAATCAAAAGAGTGCATAGAGTCAATCCATACAAGAGCATTTGCTTTAAAATAATTGAGGAATGAGGGTATTTTAAAGCAATAAAGTGAAGAAAAAGAATTAGGGGGGGTGGCAAACCTACCAGTGTCTGGGGAAGCTGTTGTTTCTCTAATAAATCCCATAAAAGCACACAGAAGAAGGCAATTTCATCACCTGCTTCATGCCCAGGGCTTCATCCTCTTCACTTTTTCTTCTCCCTAAGTTCTTGTGGTCTTTACCATGTACATGCTCACAATTCCCAAATCTGTATCGCTAGCAGAACCTTACCTCTGAACTCCAGTCTCACATTGTCTATGTGACATCTATACATTAAACTTAAATTTCAAACTGAACTCTAGGTTTTCCTCCAAGAACCATTTTCTCCCTGGTCTTTTCTATCTCATTAAATACTGCCGTCATTCATTTAGGCCAGAGATTTAGAGCTCATCTTGTATTTATTGATTGATTGATTGATTGATTGATTGATTTCAGAGAGGGAGGGAGAGGGAGAGATAGATAGAAACATCAATGATGAGAGAGAATCCACTGATCAGCCGCCTCCTGCACGTCCCCCACTGGGAATTGAGCCCGCAACCCAGGAATCAAACTGTGACCTCCTGGTTCACAGGTTGACGCTCAACCACTGAGCCACACCTGCAGGGCAGAACTCGCCATTTTCCTCATCCCCCATATCCAAATCCATTCACAGGTTCAAATATTCACAAGCTACAAATATATCTTGGCTCCGGTCATATCTCCTCCCATCTAGACTTCCACTCTGCCCACCTGCAATACTATCCTCACCCAGCAGTTAGAACATCCTTGTAAAAATGTAAAACCCTTGCTCAAAACCTTTCAATGGCTTCTGGTTGCATGGAGAATAAAAGCCAAGCTCTACTTTACAAGACCCCTGCATGAGCTGATGCCTGCCTGCCATCTCTGACCTAGCTCAACCTGCTTCAGCCACCCAGGGTCCTCCTCCAGTTCCTGGAACAGACTCAGTGCAGTGCTCCCTCGGGGGCTTCATTCGGGGGCTTCATTTCGCTGTTCCCTCTCCTCTCCTGGGGATTCTCTTTGCCCAGCCTGACCAGCTTCAGGCCATCCTTGGTCACCTGCTCTCAGGCTGTCTTTGGTCCCCTTATTTGAGTTGGGTAGTCCCCATCTCCTGATCCTCCAACCTCATCCCTCCCACCCCCCGTATTCTCTCTCATAGCACCCTGTTTACTTCCTTCATCGTTTTTATCACAACTTTATTTCTTGTTTGACTGTCTTGTCTGTTATATCCCTAGTGGCTGATACAGAACAATTAAGCATATAGTGTTTAATAAATATTTGCATGAATTAATGAGCTAGTAAGTCATCTATCTAGTCTAGAAGAAGAGCTTGTCTGATTGAGAGGCTCATTATTCTGGTGCGTTTGGAAAAGAAAATTGGTAGCTAGATAAAAAGTAAAACTCATCTCTCAGTTAAGTGTGTCCAGGAAGAGGGGAAGGAACGGCGTGGGAGATAAAAGAGCCGAGGAAGGGAATCAGCTTAGCAGGGTTCATTCTGACACCCTTGTTTTTCCTGTTAATGTCTTCAGCCTTGACAACAGGAAGAGCATCCCCCCCAAATCCCAGGCTTAGGCTTCTGCTGCTACTGGTTCCCAGGCAGCAGTCAGAGGACAAGTTCAGGGTTGTACTAACCTCTTGGTTTCCTTGTTGCAGTTGAAAAGCCTCATCTGTTTATTCTATAACAAATGGCTTACTAAACCCTAGGAGACAGGCCCTAGGGCTGATTTCCTGGAATGTTAAATTCCAGTAGCTTTTGAAAGCGGTAGAGACTGTTACTGTTGGCTCCATCCCAGAAGGGAGACGTGTAGTCAGGTGATTTTATTTCCTTTAATTTTTTCTAGCTTATGAAAACATCTCCCATGAGTATCCACCTCGCTTTCTCTTCTAGCAGGCACGGCGGTTCTCTGAGGTGTAACTATCTAATTCTGGGAAAGCAGCAATGGCGTCACAGGGACGGTCCTAACCGTGGGGTCTGAAGGGCTGTCATGAGAACCCAGGGATTTAGTTTATTGGGCTAAGCTGAAGAAAATTCTGTGTTGCAGGGAGCAGCTGCTGAGATCCATGACCTCTTCCATCTCAGAAAATATGCCTGGTGCTCTCAGCTTTCTTGTCCTTCAATGTTTAGATTCAAAATACAGACTTGAGGATGAGGAAAAAAATGATTTCTTTATTCCCATATTCATCCAAGATGAGGCCACAGTATTCTCCCAATGAATACTTGTTAAATAATTCCTCTATGCTGGGAACTGTGGTAAACCTAGATCAGCAGGGCCCAGTCTCTGCTCTCTAGAACCTGATTGTCTAATTGGGAAGATAACAAATAGCTCTAACACAAGGTGATTTAATTAAAATGAGATCTACCTTACCTTGGCTGGTGTGGCTCAGTTGGTTGGGCATCGTCCTGTGCACCAAAAGGTTGTTGGTTCAATTTCCAGTCAGGGCACATTCCCAAGTATCAGGCTCAATCCATGGTAGAGAGTGTGCAGGAGGCAGCCGATTGATGTTACACTCGCACATCAATGTTTCTCTCTCCCTCCCTCTCCCTTCCTCTTTCTAAAAATCAATAAACTACTCTACAGTGGTGCAGAAATTAGTTTAGGGGTTATCTACTCTTGTAAAGGATTTTGTCGTTTGAGTTCCTCTTTCCTCACCACCAGGTAAGTGAGGACTGGCTATAAATGCTCTTTCTCTATATCGTCATAATTGAATCCTTGCACCGTGAAGGCTATCTCCTTGACGGCCTGGTGCCTTTGGCCTGGGCAGGCA
>NW_005871093.1:6024809-6037676 GCF_000147115.1 Myotis lucifugus | reverse complement strand
GATCAATTGTACCAAGAGATCAGTGTGCTGAAGGCACGGCTGGAAAACATGAAGACTGAGGTATGAGTGGGTTCTGATCTGTTTCTGGGCTTCACCAGAGCAGGACAGATTTTAATATTAAATTTTCTTCACATCGATACTTGTTAGACCACATCTTAAAGGGGATTAATTAGTAGAAATGTCAAAGCCAGAGGACCTGGTCTTCCCATGGTCTCAACTCTAATGCATTTCTATTGTCCTGGCTTTGAGAATAGCATTGAAGCCAAGCTCCAGTGTCCCTCGGAGATAACCATGACCACCAAATGGCTGTGAAGTGTAGTGAGAAAGACCTGTTCTCAAATGGTGATAAGAAGGCTTGACTTCCAACTCTGATGGCTGTTTGCAGCGAATGGTGCTATAAATATACCTGCTCCTCAGACCCAGAGCTGGTCACAGGCTTTATTCACTGGGACAGGTGAACATGTCTCCTTCCTGATTCCAGCTCATTCATTGCTGCTCCCAAGCCACTCTAACAGGACCAGAATACCCCCACCGTCGTCCCCTGTTGCTGCTGATTAGATGGCTTATAATGACCTCCAGGCTCAGCTCTCAGGAGGCCTTTGGGAGTGGGCTTGTTAGGAAAACCTAGGTGTTTATTTGGTCGGTGCTGGACACATGGTAGGACCTGCTTCTCCGCCCAGCACACCTGACCCACAGCAGTGCGGCCACCAGGTGCGTTACCTAAGTCCCTCCCACAGAGCCAGCGTGCTGTCCTGCAGCTGAAGGGCCGCATCAGCGAGCTGGAGGCCGAGCTGGCGGAGCAGAAGCACCTGCGGCAGCAGGCGGCCGATGATAGCGAGTTCCTGCGGGCGGAGCTGGATGAACTCAAGAAGAAGCGAGAAGACACAGAGAAGGCGCAGCGGAGCCTGACGGAGATAGAAAGTGAGAAGCTGGTGGGGGTGGGGGTGGGGGTGAGGGGGTGGGTCAGGGAGATCAGGATGGAGGAGGAGGCAGGGTGGCAGAGCCCCACCCTGCTTTGCATCTGTCCAGAGGAGCTATCAGGAAGGCCAGCTCTTGCCACCAGTCAAAGGTCAGCCGGGAGTCCAGCAGGTGGAGCACCTGTGTGAGGCACTGCTGAGAACACAGCGATGGGGACTACAGAAGGTGACAGGGGTGCCAGGAGCGTGGCTCTCCGTAGGAGAGAAAGAGCCCAAGAAATGACTTAAAGCAAAAACACTGATTAAGTAAATGCACGTGTGTAAATGCTCAGGAGGCATGAATTGGTGATTTGAGTCAGGTGAATTCTTTTTAAAAGACTTCCCCCAGGAGTTTAAGTAGGATTTTTGAGGGAGAAGAGATGTTTGCATCTGTGAAGAGAAATGAGGGTCTTCTGGGGACTCTGGCTTCCTGGAGGGCCGGTGGAGGGTCCTAGCTGGGTAGCGTCCTCACCTTGGTCCTTGACCACACAGGGAAAGCCCAGGCCAATGAGCAGCGGTACAGCAAGCTGAAGGAGAAGTACAGTGAGCTGGTGCAGAACCACGCTGACCTGCTGCGGAAGGTAGGACCCTCAACCTCCCTCTCACCACGCAGAGGCCCCGCACCACAGGGGAAGGAACAACCGGGGCCTCATGGCGTCTCCGGGTCCAGCACCCCAACTAGTCTCCGGTAGGTCCCCACCATTTCTTGGGAACCTCAGCTTTCAGGCTCCCTTGCCTCGCATATCTTGAGCTCCACCTTAGATGCTAGCCCCACTTGCATTATCCCCCATTTTTATTATTTCTTTAAATATTTAAGAGTTGATCTCTGCAGATGACAGCTTTCTTCTGGCTTCCCTCTGGGTAGGACAGTGGTTTCTGTGTCCAACTCTAAGCCACTCTCGATCTGAATGCTGCCATTTGTTCTAGAAGGAAGATGTCCTTTAAGCCCGTGATGAGCCACTTCAAGACAATGTTCTCCCCTTACAGAATGCAGAGGTGACCAAACAGGTGTCTGTGGCCAGACAAGCCCAGGTGGATTTGGAACGAGAGAAAAAAGAGATAGAGGATTCCTTCCAGCGCGTGAGCGAGCAGGCCCAGCGAAAAGTGAGTGGGAGGGAGACATACGTGAGGGCCATCCGAGTTGGAGGCAGGCCTTGATCAAAGACCTTGTCGTCTTCTGCTCCATCGGTAGCTAGCTCTGTGGGTTGGAGCCCTGTGAGGGTGCTACGAGAGGCTGTATAGAATAGATCGTGGTTACCGAGGCACAAGGGTTAGAAGTGAGGCATGGACGCAAGCTGAATGAGGTTCATCAGCAAAGGCCTTCCCGGGGAGAGTCCTCAGGAGAATCTGGAGTAAAAGCACATGGATATCAGAGAGAGGAACGAGTGTTTACAAGGAGTTGCAGCCAGGTGAACACCGTGGGTCAGGGTGGGGTTGGCAGGCAGGTCCATTGGGAGGGATTTCACACTTCCTGTAACCCAGAGTAAAAAAATACATCTATCTAATCAAAACAAGAGTTTCACAAAGCAATACTTATCCTTACTGTGTGATTGCATCTGGGTAATTTGTTCTGCCTTTTCATTTTTTTTAATGTTAGCTGTGAATTTTACTAATGGGTTACAAACCACACTTTTGAAATCAAAGAAGGGCAATCATTTTTAGATGGCAAGATTTCGCAATGTACCAGTGTTGGGATGCCTGAATTAAAGATCCACTTCTACTTTAATGAGTATTATGGGCTTAACCATGGCACTCAGACAATGTCCTTAAAATTACCCCCCTTGACATTCCACTTGCTCAGAAGAAAAAATTTTGGTACACTCTGAGTTCTCACCTCCCCACTCCCCTTTTTTGCTGAGTAATTTTGCATACGAAAGAGTACACAAATCTCATTTATAGCTCAGGGATTTTTTTTTTTTACATATGTTTATCCCTTGTAATCACCACCCAAATCAGGTGCTCCTGCTTTTCTTCTCTTTCAGACTCAAGAACAGACAGAAGTACTAGAGAACTTGAAGCAGGAACTTGCCACCAGCAAACAAGAACTCCAGGTTGTCCAAGGCAGCCTGGAAATGGCTGCCCAGGTGAGCACCACCTTCCTTCTTCCCCTTCCTTATTCCTTCCCCTCTGGCTTTCATGTGGCTGTCACCGAGCCCCTGTCACCATGCAGCATATGGCCAACCTGGTCCCATCTGTGATCAGTGTGTACTCAGGGAAATGAAACTGGCAGGTTAAGAGATATCACCTTCTGTTCCTTGTGGCCTAGCGGTGGGTTTGGACTTCTGGGGAAGGGACAGTTTAATTCCTCCCAGCAGCTCTCTCTTCCCACTCGGTCGCCATTGCAGTCAGAAGGAAAATGGGTGACCCAGATTGCTGAACTGGAGAAGGACCGGGGCCGTTTGGTGAATGCCATGGCTCGTCGAGAAGAGGAATTCTCTGCTCTTCAGGAACAGCTGGAAAACACCCAGCTCAAACTGTCCAGCACACAGGCAAGTAGCAGACACCCTTGGCTGACCATGTTCAACTTCACTCCCGGGCCTCAGCGGCATATCATGGAGGCTGGGGGCTGTGGAAGGGGTTTGGGGCCCCCAGCCTGATTGTGAAGGCATCTGTAGGAAGAGCCCCTGATGCCAGCATGCCCTGAGTCACCCACAAAGCAGACGAGGGAAAGCACAGCTCTCCTTTATTGTGCGAAAAAGGGGTGCACCTAGCACTGTCTCCCCAAGATTGGAGAATGGGTTGCAGTGACCCATTCCCATAGCCTTCTGTGCTCAGTGGCACACACTTTGGACAAAGAAAGCAGCAACTTGAGTTAAGACACCAGGAGTCCCAGCTGTGTCACAGATGGATGCTGCTTGAAGGCTCTTATGGAGTCTGTGGCAGACTCTCACCTCCCTGGACCATTTCTAGGAATCTATGTGCCAGCTCGCAAAGGGCCAACGAAAAATGCTTCTGGCAGAATCAAGGAAGGCGGCAGAGCAGGTGATACAAGAGGCCCTGAGGCAGCTTGAGGAGCCCACTCTCATCAGCTGTGCCGGATCTGCAGGTACTCTTCCTGGCTTGCAGGTGTTGAATCCTGTTGGCATTAAATCCCATGTGACACTGTACTCAGGTTCTCAGCCTGGCTGCACGTCAGAATTGTCTGGGCGTGCCTGGGCCCCAAGATCAGTTCAGTAGTAAGCTCTTTGGTGTAGGGCAGTGTCAGCATTTTGAAAAACCCTAACTTAACTCTGGTGCCGTGTCACATAGAGAAATTTTTTGATCTTTACAACCATAGTAAAACAAAGATGTATATTTTTGATATTTATTTTATATATTTAAATGCCATTTAACAAAGAAAAATCAACCAAAAAAATGAGTTCGCCATCACTGGTGTAGGGCCTGGGCAGCAGTACTGTCTAAAGCCCCAGCTGTGCTAACTACTGCTTTAGTCATGGATCACACCAGTGCAACGTCTACTGGGAGCTGAGCCTTGGTGACAATTCTAAGGGCCGGTAGGAGGAGGAGCAGACAGCCCTGCGTCTCAGGAGGAAAATGTGCTCTAAATTAAGGGGTGGTTGCTCATGAGCTTCAAGTCGAGACAGGGAGGCTTCAAAGTGTGGAGGGACAGAAACAATAAAAGTCCTCACATAGTCATAGGTATGAGCAGGGCCTACTTGGCATGTACCAGATCCTAAGCAGTGGTTCTCAACCTTCCTAACGCCGCGACCCTTTAATGCAGTTCCTCATGTTGTGGTGACCCCCAACCATAAAATTATTTTCGATGCTACTTCATAACTGTAATTTTGCTACTGTTATGAATCGTAATGTAAATATCTGATATGCAGGATGTATTTTCATTGTTCACGACCCACAGGTTGAGAACCGCTGTAAGGGCTTGCGAGTAGTGCAGCCATCCGAGCTAGAGAAGCCCTCTGGGTGAGAGGAGAGAGCCTTTGTGCACAGTAGGAGAGCATCCAGGCCCATGGGATTTGAAGTCATAGTGATGAGCAGATCTCATTACAGCTCATTCTCAAGCAGAAAAGACATGTTGGCAAAGCAATGAGAGCTTCCATTGAGCACGAGGCAGATGAGAAGAAACGGCTAACAGTTGATTTTTATTATCACATAGAAAGGTCTCGGTGTGGTGAAGTATACAGCAAGGACTGTTCTATCTTATTCAACAGGGAACCCATCTGTAAGGAAACACAACAGTTACAAATGAAGGAGCACACTGAGTACCTAATGTGCTGAGGGAATGCCAGGAAGTGGGGCCGATGCGGGCAGATTCAGAGATGTTAGGAGCTAGCTTTTGAAAGAAGAGGAGAGACATGAACCATGGAGAAGAGAAGTGGGGAATAATAATAATAAAAACAGCTGACAATTTCCTGAGTGCTTTCTGTGTGCTCTAAGTGCTTTATATGCCTTAGCCCAGCGAATCCTCGTAGTGATGCCAGAGGTGATGCTATCAGTTTTCTGTTTTCAGATGAGGAAGCACAGACAGCACGAGATCACAGCCTAGGGGTTGAGCCACACCTAGGCCGTGCAACCGAAGGGCCCATGCTGTAACTCGTGTGATACAGTCTCCACACACCTGTGCACAGAGGCACAGCCGTGGGAATGACTGTTGTGTGTGGAGCACACGCACAGATTAGCCTGATGGGAGCCAAGGATCTGGGCTCAAGGTTAATGAGAGTCCAAGGGCCTTGAAAGACTTAACAGAAAAGCCTGGATTTGATACAATGGGCAGTAATGAGAAATGAGACGCAGAATCTGGGCTGGCAATGTGGTGGCCCTGGTTCTCGGCTAAAGACCAGACAGGCTCAGAAACACAGCTTTTGAAGCTGCCATAAGAGAATCACGTACCAGAGTAACCAACAAGCTTCTCTCCCTTCCCTCTTCTCAGGGCAGCTCCTGTAGGGCTGGGGCCACTCACTAGGTAGGCTCATCCATCAAGTGACTTAACAGGGATGAATGAAACAAGCTAGGACAACTCTCACTTTCACTTTGCCCTGTCTTTCCTCCCACAGATCACCTTCTCTCCACGGTCAAGTCCGTTTCCAGCTGTATTGAACAACTGGAAAAATGCTGGAGCCGGTATATTGCCTGCCCAGAAGGTAACAAAGGCAAAGGATAGGGTCTGTCACCAGTGATGGCAGGGCAGGACTCAAAAATGCTTGAATGTAGAAACATGGGTTCCTATGCACCAAGCAAGGAGTGTGTACAACTCATAAAGCAGGGAGGGAGGAAAAATGAAAGTGGCTAAGTGGTTAGAGCGTCAGCCCGTGCACCAAAGGGTCTTGGGTTCAATTCCCGGTCAAGGTCACATACCTGGGTTACAGGTTCAACTCCCAGCCCCACTTGGGGTTCATGTGGGAGGCAACTGGTCGATGTCGGTCTGTCTCTCATTCCCTCTCCTTCCTACTCCCTCCCTCCTTTCCATTCTCTCTAAAAATCAATGGAAAAAAATACCCTCAGGTGAGGATTAACCAAAAAAAAAAAAAAAGAAAGAAAGAAAGAAAGAAAGCGATACCCCTCAAGCAGGACTGAGAAATTTTCCTTTAAACCCCTGGCAGATATCAGTGGGCTTCTGCACTCAGTAACCCTCCTTGCCCACTTGACCAGCGACACCATTGTTCACGGCGGCACCACCTGCCTTAGAGCCCTGCCAGAGCCTGCTGATGGTGAGTACCAGAGCTGGGGGGCCATTCAGAGGAGCGGGAGGAGCAGAGGGCCTTTAGAAGTCTCTGTTGCCTTGCATCTCCAGCACTGACCGAGGCCTGTAAGCAGTATGGCAAGGAAACCCTCCTCTATCTGGCTTTCCTGGAGGAAGAAAGAACCCCTGAGAATGTCGACAGCACAGCCCTGAGGAGCTTCCTCAGCAAGATCGCGGCCATCGGCGAGGTATTATCAGTATTATCTTTCGGGGAAAGTTATTGTTGTTCTTGGGTGTGAGTGCTGGTGGTTTGCCAGGAAGTCGGTGAGCCAGTTCTGAGCCAGTTCTTTCTGCACTTTAAACGTGATTCTAGAAAGTGAGAGCGCTGAAAAATTTGACCTCCCTGAATGACATTCTAGTTACAGTTAATTCATTGGCTTTAATTAAGAATCTGCTCTGTGGTCATCATTAGGAAGTATCAAAGAAGAATAAGCACAGTTTTTCTGTTTTCAAGGATTTTTTTGTGGTTGGACAGGTTAACACCTAAAATGGAGATAATGGCCCTAACCGGTTTGGCTCAGTGGATAGAGCGACAGCCTGTGGACTGAAAGGTCCCAGGATTGATTCCGGTCAAGGGCATGTACCTTGGTTGCGGGCACATCCCCAGTAGGAGGTGTGCAGGAGGCAGCTGATCGATGTTTTTCTCTCTCGATGTGTCTAACTTTCTATCGCTCTCCCTTCCTCTCTGTAAAAAAATCAATAAAATACATTTTAAAAAGTAATAAAAATAAAATGGAGATAATGATATATTTATTCATTCAATAAAGATATAGTGAATATGTCCTATATACTGGGATTTGTGCTAGGTGTAGTTGTATAGGAACAAATAAGACATGGTCTCTAGAGGAAAGGAAAATAAAGAAAGCTGCAATTTCTATACAGTGCGATGAGAAGTGAAATAGAGCTCTATTTTGAGAGTACAGTACAAGGCAGCATTTAATTAATTCCTAAAATGTGTGGTGATAAGTTCAGGAAAGAAAGACATCAGGGCCAGAGTTCAGATCCTCATTCTCTCATTTGAGTGCTTTAAACAGCCTTCTGATTACTCTCTCTGCCTCGGGCCTCTTTTTTCTCTGCTCTCTTCCAAAAACAGAGATCTGATCAGGATTCCTCTAGTTTGATACCAAAAATCATATGTAATGTGACACACAAGGACCTCCAGAGTCTGGGCTTTATCCACCTTTCTGGGCCCCTCTTGCACTCTCCCTTCACCTTACAGTTGGTGGCTAACACTGTGATGTGCCTGCTTACCTATCTATTTCCCCCCAATGAGTTCTCAGAAGTAGAGCCCATACCTTCTTCATATTGTATCCCTGGTCCCTGGCATAATATCTGGCAGGTGGTTAACACCCAAGTGTTTACTTAATTGAATATGGAGAGAGAGAGAGAGAGAGAGAGAGAGAGAGAGAGAGAGAGAAACAAACCAGATAAAAAGATGGATCGGATGGGGGAGGAATGTTCATACTGGGGAGAAATAGGCAATGAAGTAGAGACCCTTGAATGTCTGGATAAAGGAAGACTATGGAGAATGGTGAATTGCTAACCTCTATTTCAATAGGGTGACATGATCATGATGACATTTGGTATTATTAAGTTGGTGTGTCAGCCTAGGCAACATTAACACAGTCTGCCTTTTGTTGAAGATAAAGCATCTTACCCCGTATAGTGCAGAATTGAGAAGTCAATATATGGGGCAAAGTATGTAGGACACCATGAAGAGATAAAAATTAAATTACTGAAAGCAAAGCAAAGTGTGATAGAAAGATCATGGCAGTTTTCCTTCCTGGCACTAGGGCTTACCGGATGTAGAGAATCTTCCCGGGACATGGAAAATGCTGAATAAAATGGGGGGGGGGGAGGGGGGAGACGGGGGGGTTTGCAGTAACTATGTTTATTGTGACATGTTAAAGACTTTTTTTAAAAATATTTTTTTATTGATTTCAGAGAGGAAGGGAGAGGGAGAAATAGAAACATCAATGATGGGAGAGAATCATTGATTAGCTGCCTCCTATACGTCGAGCCTGCAACCTGGGCATGTGCCCTTGACTGGAATGGAACCTGTGACCCTTCAGTCCACAGGCCGACACTCTATCCATTGAGCCAAACCAGCTAGGGCTAAAGAACCTTTTAAAAGTTATTAAAAGCAAGACAAAGGAATAAGATAGTTTCAAATGTAAGCAGATATATTTGAAAAAGAACCATCAAACTTCTAGAAGTGAAAAATATAATCATTGAAAGTAATAACTTTAAAATATATAGATTCACCGGCAAGTTAAAACAAAGCTGAAGAAAGAATTAGTGAACTGGAGGAATTATCTAAATATGGCACAGATTTTATAAGTTGGAATGTAATGGCTATATATAGACTATTTAATCAGAGTTCCAGAAGATAACAGAAAGACTATGTTCTCCCCACCCCCAGCAACATATTGTTAATTCTATGCTTTTTCCAACATTCTTGTGTGTGAGGTTTATCCATTTGGATATGTTCATTTTCACTCCTCTGTTGTGCTCCATTGTGTGCATATTGCTTAATTTCTGTTATATCTGTTCTCTTGTTGATGCACATCAGGGTTATTTCCAGTTTGGGGCTATTATGAATGTGTCACTGTGATCATTCCTGTACACATCTCCTGATGAATGAGTGCAAGAATTTCTCTAGAGTGTATATATGTAGGAATCGAATTACTAGTTTATAGGATGAATTTCACACACAGTAGTAACTGCCTCATATGATTGCTGTGGGAGCAAAGTTAAATAAGGGGCAGGCTGTCTGGTTGGAAGACATTATCTACATTTCAAGAGGTTTTTAAAACACATCCCAAGCAGCAAACACGATCAGCTGTGCAGCTGTGGGGTTAGGGTCCAAGCAGCTGCAACTGAATGGCCTTGTGGGGTTAAGCAGGGTTGGCCTTCTGGAAGGAGATGGGTTCTGAGTGAAGCTAGAGGGGGTGGAACATGAGGTTCCAGAGTTCACATGGTAGAGAGTTCCAAGCAAGGCCTATAAGGGCTGCCCCTCCATGGCTTGCAGAAGTGTGTTGTGTGGTGGGGCCCTCCCATCTTCTGCCATCATGTGGGGATTACAGGTCTGCCACCGGAGAAAAGAGAAGAGGTTAAAGGGTCATTTCAGCCCGTGTGATGTGTTCACAGGAGCTCCTGCCCAGAGGCCTGGACATCAAACAGGAGGAGCTAGGAGACCTGGTGGACAAGGAGATGGCTGCTACTTCAGCTGCCATTGAAACTGCTACAGCCAGAATAGAGGTATGGAGCCCTGGCCAGTGTTCTCAGTGATGGAGCATCAGCCTGTGCAGTAAAGGGTTGTGGGTTTGATTCTTGGTCAAGGGCATGCACCTGGGTTGCAGATTCAATCCTGGCCCTGGTCAGGGTGTGTGCAGGAGGCCACCAATTGATGTGTCTCTCTCATGTCAGTCTCTCTCTCTCTCTCTCTCTCTCTCTCTCTCTCTTTCTCCCCACCCTCCCTTCCACTGTCTAAAAATCGATGGACAAAAATATCCTTGGGTGAGGATTAACAAAACAATAGAGGTATGGAAGTGTCTCAAGATCTAAAGTGATGCTCTTGCGGCTTCCCTTTGGCAACATTTCCTATTGATATATCTTAGTTGTTCATTAAGGCTTTAGAGGCTCCCTATAAAAATAAACCAAAACCAGAATATACCAGGATCTCTCCGGGGTAGAAAATGAGAAAGTCCTCACCACTAGAAGGTGAGCAATTTCCTCAAGGATCAACATACTTTGGTATCAGGCTATCTTGCATTCAAGTTCCAGATTGATTGACCACTTACTAACTGCATGACTTCCAATAAGTTACATTAACCTCGCTAAGATTCTGATTTCAAAACCAATGACAATGCTTGTCTCGGAAAAGCTGAGTGGGCCCCATTGGAAAGGTCACAGATTGCCCACTTTGGAGTGAGTACCTGCCTATAGGACCTGGTAGCAGCTGCCCCTCCCAGCATGGTGCCATAGCTCTCAGAGTTCTGTGCACACCAGCCTGGGTTCCAGAATGTCAAGACACTGGCAGAGACAGCCTGCTGTAGCTGCCCGCACTGAGTAGATCACAAGTTTACTTGTAGATTCTTTTCCTGATTCTCACAAGGATGTGGATGGGCTCTTCTAGATTTGGATATTGGACCCAAAGTGTAGTGGGACGCCAGTAGGTTCTCAGTACCTGTGACGTGTTAAAAAAAACCCTGCTTCTCTTTAACAGGAGATGCTCAGCAAATCCCGAGAAGGAGACACAGGAGTCAAATTAGAGGTGAACGAAAGGTCAGTCTGAACAGCATGGTGGTGCGTAGGTGATCAGGGTCAGTCTTGCCTGCACTGGTTTATACTAATTAGAATAGAACACTAGCAGCCACAGGGAAAGATTGAGTCTACTAATATGTAATTGTCAATAACAGTATTAATGATGGAGATAGTATCACTGTTGCATTATAGGGGGAAAGAAAACCCCAGGAATCCTCACTTAGCTATTCCTTATGAAGAAGATCCACAGTCCAGCCTCCTCACTCACCTGCCTTACTTCCCATTCCAAGTATGCCTGTGTTTAGGAATGAGAAAGAGAACAGTTTTCTTCATTGGTATTAGTTCTGTATCCTCACCGTTTTTTTTTTCCCCCAGGATTCTTGGTTCATGTACCAACCTAATGCAAGCTATTCAGGTCCTGATTGTGGCCTCGAAGGACCTCCAGAGAGAGATAGTGGAAAGTGGCCGGGTAAGCGTGGGTGAGGGCCCGGGAACAGGGAGAACAGACATTAGTTAGTCATTAGTTACAGATTCCCAGCTCACTGAGAGGCTAAGTCTACACGAAACACTCATCCACATTCAGTGAGATCTATGTATGTTGCCTTCTCGCCCTGTGTGTCCATCTGAGGGCGCAGCTGCCGTCCCTGGGGATGTCAGCAGATGCCATGGGAAGAAGCTGGAACACTGCCAGGTCCCCAGAGAGCAGCCAGGCACATCTTCCAGCTCCCGGCTCATGAACCCAGGCGACATCGTTGGAGCCTGCTGGGGAAACCAAGTGTGCATTGCAAGTCTGGGCCCTTGGAGGAGGAAGTGAGAGGTTTTGAAAACTAGACAAATCGGAAGAATGAACCTGCTGCTGACTTTCACAGTGGGCTCTGCCGTGTCTCTTTCCAACAGCAGTCAACTTGCAGTGCTTCACAGACTCGCCCTCAGTCTTGTCTTGACATTGTCACTTGGATTTCCTCACTCCTTTGTTGGCATTATTGCCATCTTGTTTTTTTCTCATATCCCTGAAGCAGCTGCAACTAAGAGACAAAGATCCAGGGAGGGTTTATGAGCCTGAAAGCAATCATATAAGGAACGAAGCCATATCTGTTTTGGTGGTGCTTTTTATCCGTCTGAGAGATGTTGTTTTTGGTCCCCAAAATTAGAAAGAAGGACTGAGCAAGGAGTATCTGTAGATTCTCAGACTATCAGGTACTTTCAAAGCATTAATACATTTTTTAAATCCAAGTAGAAATAGTTTTTTAAAATTATTCACTGTATGCCCTCTTCTTTTGGCAAATCATGGAGAGCAGCTAGACTCCTCTGAAATTGTTATTCATAAATATGTGTGTGTGTGTGTGGTGTGTGTGTGTGTATATATATATTTATACACACACACACACACACACACACATACACATACATACAATTTGGAAATATAATAAAAATGCCATGGGTTTTGGAGTCAGAAGAGCCTAGGATTTACTTTCATTTATTTCCTGCATGACCTTGGGAAAAGTATTTTTGCCTCTCAAAACTTTATTTTTCTTATCTGTAAAATGGGAATAATAATGCTTGCCTCTCAGAGTGGCTGTGAAAATTTATATGAGGTAATATATATATAAAAGCACCTGGCACACAGGAGGCACTCAAATAAAAAGGTAGCTATGATTATTTCTCACTTCTCTAGGGCACAGCATCTCCTAAAGAGTTTTATGCCAAGAATTCTCGATGGACAGAAGGACTCATTTCAGCCTCCAAAGCTGTGGGCTGGGGAGCCACTGTCATGGTGTAAGTGTCTTTGGGTCCCAAGGCTCCTCACCCACCCCCATTTCATTGATCACCCCAGAGAAAACTAAGTGGGGGGGGCGGGATATCCCCACTAGAATACACTGTTGATAAGGAAGTCAGTAGGACTAAGTTTAAAAGGAGACTGGGTCTCCTGGGGCAGCACAGGCAGGCTGT
>NW_005871093.1:6021419-6024652 GCF_000147115.1 Myotis lucifugus | reverse complement strand
CCTTTCCTGACTGTCAGTGATGCAGCCGATCTGGTGGTACAAGGCAAAGGGAAGTTCGAGAGCTAATGGTGTGCTCCCATGAAATTGCTGCTAGCACAGCCCAGCTTGTGGCTGCATCCAAGGTAGGACCTGTATAGGACTCCCTGGGACACTGTGAGGCCTGGCTAGGGTAGAGATACTTGGACTCTGAAGCTGGATTCAAGAACAGATGATTTCTCCAGGGTCCAGGAGGGTTGGGTCCCAAATTAAAATTCTGACTCTCAAGGGTCCCCCTACCCCTCCCTCTCAAAGCCTTTCATCTGTCAGCAAGGAGCCCTTCCACCCAGCTCACCACACATGCTCCTCTTGGCTCTCCTCACCTTTGTTACAAGTGGCTTTTGAGGATCCCAACTGTGCCGACCTCTGATAAGCAATCACAGCGTTCCAGGAGCACTCAAATAAGGAATGAGTCAGAGCAGTCAGATGCTTGCCCGGCGTGGCCCAGAGCTTCCTCAGTCAATGTCTGCCTCTCCTCAAGACTCCAAATTTGAACCATTGCCCCAGCTAATCCTAATGCAAAGCTTGTCACCAGTATCCTTCTGTGAGTTCTATAGTACCCCGGGGAGTGTTCTTTAATCATCCTTATTTATTACTATCCCAAATTGATTTTCACAAATGGAGCATTTCATTAAAATCCCTGAAAGCTTGAGTTTGAGATCACCAAGCAAATAAGCCAGAAAGCACCTTTTATATTAAAGATATGCCAGGAGTTGACCCCACAGGCAATGATTTTTGAGAAGTTGGTTGGTAACCGCAGTGGATCAGATATATTTGTCAAGAACCATCAATCCAACTTTTGACCACCGCTCTATGTTATGTGAACCTAAATATGCTTGGTTCTGGCAGGTGAAAGCTGGTAAGGACAGCCCAAACCTGGCCCAGCTGCAGCAAGCCTCTCGCGGGGTGAACCAGGCCACCGCCGCGGTCGTGGCCTCAACCATTTCTGGCAAATCGCAGATTGAGGAAACAGGTAGCCTTTCAGAAGCAATACTTTTTTTATCCATCCGATATAGCTGTTCTTACAGTCTTCTCCATGAGCCCAATTTCTCACAGTTCTGTTTCTAAATTCTCTCTTACTTTTCATCTTTTACATAAGTACTTATTTTCTCATAAGAAGGGTCACCACATGAGCGTGCTGTTTACTTCACTCTAGTGACACACCTTTAGGTAGATTTTCCATTTAGTCATTTCTCTGAATTCAAAGAAATGCCTCTACAGGCCTGGTTGTCTGGGGGGTGGAGGAGTGCGAGTTCTGATTCTGGTTACCCTGTCACTGTCTCCATCCCTTACAATGTGCACACGTGTGTTGATAAATGGCAAACCAAACATTTCAGCAGAACATTGGCATTGGCCACCTCCCAGGCGAGAGTCAGCCAGGGCTACTATTTGACAAGAACTTCTCATTTCCACCCTTGCAGACAACATGGACTTCTCAGGCATGACGCTGACCCAGATCAAACGCCAGGAGATGGATTCCCAGGTAGGAACTCCATTTCTAAGGTTAGCCGGTCTCTATTGCATATGATGTCAACCCCAAATATTCCCATGATGCGAAGCCAGTGAGTGAGAGACTTGGGAGGAAATGAACTCAGATGTACCATTCAGCCCAAGAGTTAATGTAAGTGATGCTGAAAGAAACAGTGGACGTCTCCAGCACCTACAACCGGGCCTGGGTTATATCATGGGTGCTCAGCAAATATCTCTTGAATTAATAAATAAAATAACTAAAATTAATGAGGCTTAAGAGCCAAAGCCAACCTCTCTTTTAGTGAGATTGTGCCTGTACAATAATAACTCTAAGTTGTACCAACCCCTCCAAGATGCCAGAACTATCACAATTGGTTCCTGCCTGAACTTCCCAGGAACCGGGATTGAAGGGTTATGACTAGATTGGAACACAATACCAGACATTAGAGTTGTCAGACATTAGAGTTGTTTTTAGATAGCGATTTATCAGAGGAACTTAAGTAAGTCCTACTCCCATTCAGGCATTTGGACTATAAAGCACCACACATTTCTAGTAGAGGGTCCCGGGGAGAAGATAGATGGAATAGATGGATGAATGAGAGGGTGGGGAAATTAGAACAGAGACAAGGTTGGAATTGAGAACTGGGTAAGCTATCGAATAATACGGAAGAAAACTGGAAGATGGAGAAGAGGGATTAAGTCAAAATAAGACAATTCTCAGATCACTGCTCAAAAGAAAATTCCACTTTCCCCACAGGTTAGGGTGCTAGAGCTAGAAAATGAACTGCAGAAGGAGCGTCAAAAACTGGGGGAGCTTCGAAAAAAGCACTACGAGCTTGCTGGTGTTGCTGAGGGCTGGGAAGAAGGTAAGCCTCTTGGGGGACCGGCACTAGCCTGCAGTGAAGGGGGTGCTGTGTGGTGAGGGCTTTCCCCTCGACTATAACAGAATGAGGAGCCCAGTGGTCAGTGACTTCCTCCTTCTCTGTACCCACAGAGCATGTTTTCAGTTGGAAACAATCTAAAAGCCCGAATTGTGAACTGAAAGCTTTTGTTGTCACCTTTCAAGACCTTAACGTTGACCGGTAGAGTGGTCACTCACCACCATTTCCTTCCAGGCCCCGTTAGCCTGGTTTACCCCCCAGGAGTCTAGTCTCTGGCCAGCCTAGAGTTGAATAGTGAATGAATGAATAGTGATCAGTGAAGATCCAGCATAGAGGGCAAGTGAATTACCAGGTTCTGACTGTCTAGAGCCAGTGATGGGCAGCAAAGGCCAAAAGATAGGAAGGGTCAGGAGCTAGAAATAGCGTGGACTGAATACTGTTCGGCCACCAGCCCAGACACTTCGTTGCTCAGACTCTGTGAGTGCTGCTTTTCCGCATGTCCAAGGTGGCCACTTGTTCACCACCAAGCTTGCCGATTCTTGTCAGACTTGGCTGGCTGTAGTATATCCCAGTCATTCCTGGACCCTTCACTTAGGGACGAGGTGGTTATGATGACAATGTATTTTAGAGCCCAACATGGTGGCAGTTTTGGCTAACAATAGGTGCATGAAGGGCTGTGAAACATGAATGGCTGTTACTGTCTTTTAGAAACAGAAGCATCTCCACCTGCACTGCAAGAAGTGGTAACCGAGAAGGAATAGAGCCGCACTGATGCCCCACACGTCACAGTGTAAATCTTTGTTGCCTGTTTATGTGTGTATGTTATTCCCCAGCCACAGGCTAAAC
>NW_005871093.1:6014670-6017390 GCF_000147115.1 Myotis lucifugus | reverse complement strand
ATGTTGAAGGGAGTCAATCGTTCTCCAGGGCAGGTAGCCCTTGGTTATTTTCCCTTACAATTAACTTTTTATTATAGTATATTAGACGCCTCATTATATAATACATGGCATTCTCGTGTTTCCAAATTTTTCAAATAAAATATTTCAACCTGGCAATGAAAAGTAGCATTGGTAACTGACCAAAGTGGTTTTGGGGTCTGGGGTTCCAGTTAAAAGCCTACATTTATATCCTGGGGTTCATTTAATCCACTTAAGCTCTAGGAATATGTCCACATTTTCTGAAGCATGGAACTATTGCATTTCCTTTGTTGTTGTAGAGAAACTCTAGTTTGTACCCCTTAAACATCTGTCCTCTCTGTACACTCCTGTCTCTGAAAATGATCAAACAGTGCCAAAGTGGTCAGTACTATGATTTGTCTAGAAGACCAGGTCTTGTCTAAAACCCGAGGTCTTAGACTATAGATACACCCTTCTTTGTTTTTAAGATGCATAAGTTAAACTGCTGCCTTCACATTGGATGGGACGAATTCTGCTCAGGGACAGAAGCTACCAATCCTAAGAGGATTCAGAGCCAGCCAGCCAGTGACCAGAGGGTTTTCAGAGGGAGCTGTCAGAATGGGGCTGGTTGCATGGTGACCTTTCCCTGGCAGGATTGTCTGCTACCTCATGCTTGCCAGTGTGTTAAGCCAAGGGGATCTACAGGGAGGGAGAGAGATGGGGAAGGCCTGGGGTTGGTAAGCAGGATAATTGCCCAAATGACACATCAAGTAAGTAGAGAATGAAGCAGTAATCAGACGCTATAGAGTAAGTAGGTCATACAACCTGGAAAAGGAAGGAAAATAATGTTGAAACTACCCAGTGGGGAAGATGATCTGGAGAGAGACAGAAGATGGGGAACATTGCCTATCATCGGGCTCTTCTCCCTGCAGGAGGATGCGAAGGCGAGCCTGCTCCATGTGAAGCACCCTGATAGACTGGGCACTTGGTCACAGCTCTCTTGCAGATCAAGTGTGAATCTGAGAGTCCAGGAAGCCAGGCAGAGGACTACCTTGAGCACACAGGGCCCCATGCTTGGAAATATCGGGGGTGTGGGTCTGGCCTCAGCCAGCAGTGCCATCCAGGCAGATCCTTGCTCCTGTTCCAGATGTACTCGTCCTTGACACCCCTTATACCTGCACATGGACTTAGACCAGGTACCGCAAGGGCTCTGGTACTCATGCCTGAGTGGTCTGCCTGAGTGGGGTCCTGTGGCTTGCTCCCCAGTTCTAGGAAGGCAGCCTGGCTAGTTGGTTACTGGCTATTATAAGGAATCTTGAAATCAGGTCACCAGAATGATGCCTAAAAGGGGGGCGGGGGGATAATTAGGGTTTATAGATGGGGACCAAATTTGGGGTCTAGGGATGGCCCTGCCAAAGTAAAAGGGAACAAATGGTTGAACTGGGCAAGTGGGAGGATAGCCTAGATGCAATCTAGGCCAGGGGCATAGAGCTGAAGCATACGAAGTACCACTGTGATTTAAAGCCAGTAAGTTTTAATCCTGCTCACGATGGTTGTCCTCAGTCTCTAACACATTACCCCAATGTAAGGGACAGATAGGCCTTTAAACACTTTGGAATGAATGAATGCTCATTTCGAAATGCATTCTTATTTTTACACACATTTTATGCATCCATTCATTGTGCAGAAATTATCATAGGTGAAGGCTTTCTGTTCCCTGTCCTCAAAAGTTGCACTCACGTACTCAAACTATGTGTTTTCAAGTGTCTATCAGGCTCTGGGAACACAGTGGAAAGCAAGAACAGACGTGGTTCCACGCTTCTGGAGCTTCTAGGCTATTGAAGGAAACAGGATAATCAATAATAAAAACAAGTGTATAACTATGATTGGAGTTAAGTACAAGAGAGGAGCACAACAGAGGGCTCTGCGCATATGAGGAGGAGTTAGAGAAAAGCTTTCTGATAGTGATAGCTGGACTAAAATACAGAGTACGAAGAGGTGTTGACTAGGCTCTGTGATAGGGCACTAAAGGGACTGAAGGCCAGTATACTAGCTGGAGCCCAGAAAGTGGTACAAGGTGCGTCTGGACAAAGAGGCAGGAGCAGATCATGCAGACATGGAAAGTGGTTGATGGGCTTTAGGCAAAGAGGTATCAAATCATTCCAGTTGCAGTGCAGAGAACATGTGAGAGTGGAGCAGGAGCCAATGGGAAATCCAGTGAGGCTGTTTTCATTTTGTTCCATAGAGAGGAACAAGCCACTGAAGGACGACAGATCAGCCCTCATCCTCACCTCCCGTGTTCACTAGTCAGACTGGCCAACTGAAAACACTTTTTGCAGGCTGACACATTTTTGTCACCCCACAAGATCTTCCACACTCCCTCTCAGTTCCCCCTTTAACTTTGCCTTTCATCTCTCACGATTCACTAATTCTGCTACAGGCCATTTCACAGGGCACGCAGGCTCTGCCCTTCTTCCTCAATCCACGTGCACCATGGTCCCTTTGTGAACCAACACAGCTCAGCAGTACTGTTTCTAGAGAAAGGATAAGTTTCTAAGTTAAACACCAAAGTCCTTGGAAGCATCGTAGACTGTCCTTCAAAATCTCTACTGAACTTTCCATGTCTCCTAATTAAATACATTTTGTTCCTATGGAACCAGCATTCAAAATCAATTTGAAACTAAATTTTATTAAATTCCTACATTGTTTATAATGACTAATAT
>NW_005871093.1:6001054-6014110 GCF_000147115.1 Myotis lucifugus | reverse complement strand
AGCTGCTGAGCTAACAGATGTTATCTGCTTTGTCATTTCTTTATCTTAAAAGGCCTAATGCAGCAGTCCCCAAACTACACAAACAGCCATTTGGGAATCTTTAAAAAAAATACGAATTGCTGGCTACCAACCCCAGACTTTCTGATTCCATTGCTCTAGAGTAAGACCAGCTCCGTAGGTGGGGTGTCTCAAAAAAACATTGCACTTGCAAGGGGCAGAGCTAGGTGGGATTTGGGCTGTCAAAGAGCCAGAGCCTGGAGGAACTCACTCCCCTGGGGAGCATGGGTGCAGGGACTGAGCAAACGCCCCGCCTTCCAGTGGAAAGGAGCCAACAAGCTGGATCTTCGAGGTGAAGGTCTTTGAGGTGAAGGAGGAGGGCCGGCGCCTCACCATGCGCTCCTCCCACCCTGGATCAGACTCTGGGTCCCACCCGCAGCGGGGAGCAGCCTCGCCTCGTTGCCCAGCAACCAGCTCCCCTGTGCCTCTCTCGCAGGATCACCCACAGTGACGCTAATGCGGTAGGTGCACGTCATCAGAGCAACGCGGTTTCCACCTGCTCCGGGCGGGCGGGCGGGCGGGCTGGCCAGGGAGGTCCGGCCTCGCGGCCTGGACCGGCTGACATTGGGGCCTTGCAGGGCCGCAGCTGCTGGAACTGCCTGGTTGCTGGGCCGTGGCCAGGCCACAGTCTGGAGATGCCCAGTCGCAGTCGGGTAAGCGCTTTCCACGCCCTTAGGCCGCCTAGGCCTCGCGCATCACCCAGACACTTCTCGGCTGGTTACCAGCTTCTTCCAACTCAGATACAGTGATGAACACAGTTCCCCACGTAGTAGGTCGCAGTATTTGTTGCTTAGCGTAGCTCCAGTAGTTCATTCTTCGCCTTCGCTGGTTCCGGTGCTCTTGTACGCGTGGGTCCCAAGATGCCACTCCTTCTATGACATCCAACCCCTCCTCTCTACTTGCTGCTCCTTTCCTGGTTTCTACTCCTCAACTCAGCACACGCCCCTGTTCTGGGTTTTGTTCTTCGCACTCTTAACAGATGTTGGTCTACTACACCATCTGCTCAATTATCAAGGTTGTTTAGATGGCTCCTAATGGCTCTCCTCTAACAAGACTTAGAAGCTCTAGGACTGTGCAGGGCAGCATTATGTGCCTTTTTTTATCCCTCTGACTCTGTCTAAATCTGAAGTCATAATATACGCTTCCTCTCTCAGTCTCTCACCTTCTGTGTGCTCATTAAATTTACCAGAATCACTAAAGCATGAAACTGTCAGATTTGACTCTTAACCACCTCTTCTGCCCCAACATTCTACAAGGTGCTAGGCCCGTAAAGCTGTCTCTATCATTCTGTCCTTTGCCTTCCTACTGCCTTTCTACAGGTCCTTCGGCCTCTGTTCCATTTCTTTTCTGTTGTTATTACTTTTTCTTTTAGAAAGAGAGAGAAATATTAATTTGTTGTTACACTTACTTATGCATTCTTTGGCTGATTCTTGTATGTACCCTAATGGGCGAATGGAACCCACGACGTTGGCATATCCAGATAGTGCTCTAACAGGGCTCTCTGTTCCATTTCTTCATTTAGTTTCCTTTCTGCTCCTCAGACTGGATAATTGCAAAGGACCTGTCGTCAAGTTTGCTGATCTTTCCTTTTACTTCTCAAACCTGCTGTTGAACCCCTCTAGTGAATTTTTCATTTCATGTTCAGGTAGTTTTCAGTCCAGAATTTCTGGTTCGTTCCCTTCTATAACTCTTTTTATTGGTATTCTCATTTTGTTCATCCATTGTTTCTCTGATTTTCTTTAGTTCTTTATCCACGGTTTACTGAACTCATTGAGCATATTTAAGAGTTGATTTTAAGTTTTTATTTAGTAAGTCCAATGTCTGGGCTTCCTCAGGTATGGTTTCTGTCAACTTTTTTTCCCCTGTGAATAGTCCAAACTATGCTGTTTCTCTGTATGTTTTATACTTGTTGTTGCAAACTGTATGTTCTTTAAAAAAAAAAATTTTCTAGTTTATTGATTTGGTGAGAGGAAGGGAGAGAGAAACATCAATTTGTTTTCCACTTATTTATGCATTCATTGGTTAATTCTTGTGTGTGCCCTGACTAGAGATTGAACCTGCAACCTTGGTGTATCAGGATGACACTCTAACCACCAGGGCTGAGAACTGTATAGTTCAAGTGTTATAATGTGGTAATTCTCAAAATGTGATTCTTAGTCATTGGGATTGCTTATTTTTTTAAATTGATAGAGAGAGAGAGAGAGAGAGAGAGAGAGAGAGAGATGGATTCGTTGTTCCACTTATCTATGAATTCATTGGTTGATTCTTGTATGTGCCCTGACCAGGGATTGAACCCACAACTTTGGCATATTGTGACAACGCACTAACCAGCTGAGCTACCTGGCCAGGGAGGCATTGCTAATTTTTGCTTTTTGAGCACCGGAGCTGTATATTACTTTTCTAAACTATTTTTGCAAAGTGCGTATTCCTTGTTTTTTAAAATTTTTGTAGTTATTTAACTTTAATATATTTTAAAATCTGAGAACTGTAAAACATAATATTTATACAAACACCTGAGAACTGTTCAACTGAGCACAGCATCTTCACACAATTTGAGAGATTAAAAGTGTAAATTAAAATCTTGTCTTATAACACAAAAGGAATAACACAGATAAAACCACTCTTTGGATTACATATGCCCAATAAATAGTTGCATTTGTTTATAAAGGAAACTTAGTTTTCTAAAAAGAAAATATACATTTTGACCCCTGGTGAGCATTTTATTGGCATTTACAACAGATCACCAATATAACTAGCACCAGTTCTCATAGCTTATAAACATTACAACAAATGTTATCTATATAATAAAAGCCTAAGCCACTGTTACGGCGAAATGACCGGAATGACTGGTCACTATGATGTGCACTGACCACCAGGGGCAGACACTCAACTCAGAAGCTGCCCCCTGGTGGTCAGTGCACTCCCACAGGGGGGAGCGCCACTCAGCCAGAAGCCAGGCTCACGGCTGGTGAGCGCAGCGTCTGTGGCAGGAGCCTCTCCCACCTCCGGGGCAGCACTAAGGAGCAGTAAGCCAAGCGGTAAGGAGCAAACAGGCGGGTGGTAAGGAGTGAGAGGTCCCAGACTGCGAGAGGGTGCAGGCCCAGCTGAGGACCCCCGCCACCCAGTAAACCAGTTTCGTGCACCTGGGCATATAACAATGGAATAAATAACAAAATAATAACATGTATTGCTTGAAAGTTCTGACTTTTAAAATAAAGTCCAAAATGACAACTCAGAACTAACATACCTTCCAAAGTTTAGTAGAATAAATGGCTCAGCAAGAAAATTAACTAGAAATATTACAAAGGATAGAGAATTTTCCTGTAGGAAAACCCTGAAGAGTGAGCTGAGAGGTACTAATGATGGTAAATTTTAGAATAAAAACTTCTCACTATATATAGGTTTAATCTTCACCTCTGTAGAAGTGCAAAGTGCCATTTTTAATTCAAAAAGGAAAAGATTTACTTGTGTGTATACTTTAGATATAGAGTAAAATATAAATATGAAATAGTATATGAGGAATAAACACAAAATAGAATATACATCTTTTAAAATTTTGGACATAGGCATCTTCAAAGAGAGATGTGAGCTATAAATGACTAGTTAAATATCTGATCTTAGGCAAAATATTTAAAAATTTTTAAATAATAGGTATTTAATGTAAAAGATTATAACTGGACTCCACCCAAACCAACCTTGTAATATAAAACCTGTTGCATAAAACAACCATTCTATCTATTTTATAATTTATCAAAAAACTGGTAAGAACACTTCATGAAAGCTTATAAGGTTGCTTTTTTCTTTAAATAGGAACACATACAGCATTCAAAGAAATAATAACAAAAAGGAAAATAATTTATATGATTATTCCATTTCAGGAAACTGGTAGAACAAGAATAGAACACTACAGTAACAGACATAAAATATTTGAGAAAGATGATATCTATAATTGTATCTTTAAATTCTCTTCTAAGGAAAACTTCTCATGGATTTTATTAGAGAACTTGTCAATCCCTGATACTTTCTCTTTGGGATCTAGCTGTTTTGGTTGTACATGTAAATATTAACCGAAATCAAAGGTGTTTCTCTGTTTCTTACATGAAGTATATTTGTAAACTATACAATGACAGCAACAAAAAACAGGCTGCCAGTTTGAATATGCTAATGTTAACCTGTGAAATAGTTTCTAAAGAAGTAGACTGGACTGTGATGTAGTTCTGCAATTCTGGATATAACATATTTTTAGAGGAACCTTCTACAACACAAACATTTCTAAGGGCAGCAAAGTGATTTTACAACAAAATGTCATTGGTCTCCCCAGAATTAAGTCCTATCTAAATCTACACAAATGTTTCCCTAGCCAGTTTGGCTCAGTTCAATTCCAGTCAAGTGCACATGCCCTGGTGTTGGGCTCGATCCCACTAGGGGGTGTGCAGGAGGCAGCTGATCAATGATGCTCTCTCATCATTGATGTTTCTATCTCCCTCTCCCTCTCCCTCTCTGAAATCAATAAAAATAGATTTAAAAAAATAAACCTACACAAATATTTTTCAAATGTCAACATGTTTTTCTCCTTGAAGCTTTTTGATGTAGTGGCACAACGTCAGAGCTGCCCCTGGCTTAAGACCCATATACTTCATCATAATGTCACTCTTTTCTTGAGTAGTAGCAGAGCTTTCCCATCAAATGTCATGTTGCCTGAAGAGGTCCATGAGGGGGATTAGTGTCTCAGGATCCATGTTTCAGAAACAGGATCACTTCCTCTACAGATCAAGTTGAAGGGTCATCAGAGAAGTTTTGTGTTAGCAAACCCGGGTCAGTACCAACTGATGAACTTGTAGTAAAGCCAGCCAGGATACAGAGAGGAGGTCATATAGCTGGGGTTCTTATTTTCCAGCAAAGCTGAGTAAGCCATCATCTCAGGTTGTGTGCTACACTGGCTCTTTCTGGCCCAGCATGGCTTCAGGTGCTGATGTGGAAGCTGGGGCAACTGAGAAGGTACTACTGTTGCTGCAAGCCCCTGGGCTGGCAAAGCCAGGCATGGAAGAGGATCCCTGCACTGGATCATTGGCTCTGTCATATGACTGATGTGAGGCTGAAGATGGAACGAATCATGGGACTCTGGTTGAGGCAAGGCTCCTGCTCCTGGTAGAGTAACTCCTGATCCCGTCCTGGGAATCCTCTGTCTGGTAAGATGTTCCGACAGGGTTGCTCTGGGAATCATTTTCTGGCCTTTCTACTGGCATAGTTGGGCTCTCACTTTCAGGGTAAGACAATGAAGAGGGAAAAGGCTCCCTCTTCACTTTCTGCAATTTGATCTTTCTAGAAAGCAGGTAATTATAATTTTTGTATGCATATCCAAGTGGGTGGTTTTGCCACATTGATTTAGCACGGAAGTAGTATATTTTTGAAATCTTTCCATTAATGACATCAAAGTCCTTATCCAGGTTTGAATAGCTTTGTGGATGATCTGGCAGTAACTCAGGACATTCAGAATTGGTTTTTGTTGTTCTTCATTATAGGATGTGTCAGACAGGATACTTCCCTGCACGTGGATTTCATTACTAGACATCTTTGTGCAACAGGAGCAATTCTACTTCCTCTGAGTTGGGCGGAATTATTTTTAAACTTGCTAGAGCAGCGTTTCTCAACCTGTGGGTCACGACTCCTTTGGGGGTCGAACGACCCTTTCACAGGGGTCGCCTAAGGCCATCGGAAAACACATATATAATTACATATTGTTTTTGTGATTAATCACTATGCTTTAATTATGTTCAATTTGTAACAATGAAAATACATCCTGTGCCGAAGCCGGTTTGGCTCAGTGGATGGAGCGTTGGCCTGCGGACTGAGGGGTCCCGGGTTCGATTCCGGTCAGGGGCATGTGCCTGGGTTGCGGGCGCATCGAGCGTCGGCCTGCGGAATGAAAGGTCCCAGGTTCGACTCCGGTCAAGGGCATGTACCTGGGTCTCTCCCTTCCTCTCTGTGAAATATCAATAAAATATAAAAAAAAAAGAAAGAAAATACATCCTGCATATCAGATATTTACATTACGATTCATAACAGTAGCAACATTACAGTTATGAAGTAGCAACGAAAATAATTTTATGGTTGGGGGTCACCACAACATGAGGAACTGTATTAAAGGGTCGAGGCATTAGGAAGGTTGAGAACCACTGTGCTAGAGGGTTTATGTGTGAAACTGCTTGGTAATCTAGAACTGGTAAACCTTCTACTCCTTTTCTGGTGACAGATTCTGCCACAGCGCCTCCAGAGGACGCAGGAATCAGCTACTGGAGGCCCGTCTCCCCTAGTGGCAGTGGCAAAGTGTATTCCTTGTTTTTGTGAAGTCACTGTTTCTGTAAATCTGATCGATTCCTCCTCAGGAAGCCAGTGCTGATGAGAGGCAAGGCAAGCATCTGTGCTGGTCCTCGAGGATCCTTAAGACTGACCAAAATATGTGACCCCAAATTTGGAGGACAGGGTTTCTGCTGCCTGCAATGGCGTCAGCCAGCTTCTTCAGGAACACAGGCTGCTATTCACACAGGCGCAACATGTCTAAGAAATGGGGACAGATATTGTCTGGTTGTACCTGCTGCTTACTAGTGAAAGAGCAACAATCTCGCCCTTCAGTCTTTATTCTTTTTTTGTTTTGTTTTGTTAATGCTCACCTGAGGGTATGTTCTCCGCATTGATTTTTAGAGTGGAAGGCAGGGAGGGAGAGGGAAGGAGGAGGGGGAAAAGAGGAGGGGTGGGGGAAAGGGAAGGGGGAGGGGAGAGAGGAACAGAAACATTGATGTGAGAGAGACACATTGATTGGTTGCCTCCCACATCTCCCACATGTGCCCCGACAGGGGCCAGGGATCAAACCTTCAACCCAGGTACAAGTCCTTTACAAGAAATCAAACCCATGACCTTTTGGTGCATAGGCTGACACTCTGACCACTTAGCAACACTGACCAGGGCTCCCTTCATTCTTATAAGGATTCCTCTGGTTGTTAAAAATTTCTGGTCATGTTCCAGAGTTCCAAAATAATTTATTTCAATCACTTTTCCCTGCTCAGTGGTGGCTTTGATGATGGGACCAACTCCTAGTTTCCTACTCTGCCATTTCGTGTGACACCTCTCTAAGTCATGTTTTTTAAAATATATATTCTGACAATGTCTGTTTTTTTAATTGGCCTGTATAAATAATTTACATTTAATATAGTTTTTTATTATTTTAAATGTTTTTTAATATTTTTATTTATTTTTAAAATCTTTATTGTTGAGAGTATTACAGATGTCCCTCTTTTTTCCCCTATTGCCCCCCTCCACCCGGAACCCAGCCCACCCCAGGCCTTCACCACCCTATTGTCTGTGTCCATAGGTAATGCATAGATGCATATAAGACCTTTGGTTAGTCTCTTCCCGCCCTCCCCCCTCCTTCCCTCTGAGATTTGTCAGTCTGTCCCATGTTCACATGCCTCTGATTCTATTGTATTCATCAGTTTATTTTGTTCATTAGATTTTCATTCAGTTTGATTTCTAGTTTCAATTGTTGATATGTATTTATTGCCATTTTATTGTTCATATTTTTTATCTTTCTTCTCTTCCTCCTCTTTCTCATTCCTCTTCTTTTTTTAAAATACATATATATATATATATATATATATATATATAAATTATTATTGATTTTTTACAGAGAGGAAGGGAGAGGGATAGAGAGTTAGAAACATCAATGAGAGAGAGAAACATGGATCAGCTGCCTCCTGCACACTCTCTACTGGGTATGTGCCCATAGCCAAGGTACATGCCCTTGACCGGAATTGAACCTGGGACCCTTGAGTCCGCAGGCCAACGCTCTATCCACTGAACCAAACTGGTTAGGGCTTATTCCTCTTCTTAAAGAATACCCTTCAACATTTCACATAATACTGGTTTGGTGGTGATGAACTCCTTTAGCTTTTTCTTGTCTGTGAAGCTCTTTATCTGACCTTCAATTCTAAAGAATAGCTTTGCTGGGTAGAGTAATCTTGGTTGTAGGTCCTTGCTATTCATCACTTTGAGTATTTCTTGCCACTCCCTTCTGGCCTGCAAAGTTTCTGTTGACAAATCATTTGACAGTCCTATGGGTGCTCCTTTGTAGGTAACTAAGTGCTTTTCTCTTGCTGCTCTTAAGATTCTCTCTTTGTCTTTAATTCTTGGCATTTTAATTATGATGTGTCTTGGTGTGGGCCTCTTTGGGTTCCTCTTGCTTGGGACTTTCTGCACTTCCTGGACTTGTAAATCTATTTCTTTCCCCAATAGGGAAAGTTTTCTGTCATTATTTCTTCAAATAGGTTTTCAATATCTTGCTTTCTCTCTCCTCCTTCTGGCACCCCCATAATGTGAATGTTGGTATGCTTGAAGTTGTCCCAGAGGCTCTTTACACTATCTTCATATTTTTGGATTCTTTTTTCTCTTTGCTCTTCTAATTGGGTGTTTTCTGCTTCCTTATATTCCAAATCATTTATTTGATTCTTGGAATCCTCTACTCTACTGTTGAATCCTATAAATTATTCTTCATTTCAGTTAGTATATGCTTAATTTCTGACTAGTCCTTTTTCATGTCTTTGACATTCTCACTAAGATCCTTGAAAGTCTCACTAAGTCCCTTGATGCTCTCATTAATTCCCTTGAAGCTCTCATTAAGTCCCCTGAAGCTTTCATTAAGTTCCTCAAGTAATCTTATAACCATTGTTTTGAACTCTGTATCGAGTAGTTTGCTTGCTTCTGTTTCTTTCATTTGTGACATGTTTCTTTGTCTCCACATTTTTGGCTACTTCCCTGTCTTTGTTTCTAAGTATTAGGTAGAGCTGCTATGTTTCCTGGAATTGGTAGAGTGACTTTGTGTAGTAGGTGTCCTGTAGGGCCCAGGCACTCTAGGTGCACCCCTGTGTGGGCTGCATGCATAATCTTGTTATAGTTGAGCCTTGCTTGCTGTTGGTGTCACAAGGAGGAAATGACCTTCAGTCCAATTGGCTGTAAGGACCAGCTGTGTCTACAAATGGAAGAACTGCTGTGCAGGAGACACCCCTATGAAGTAGGACTTGCTTCAGTGGGGCTTTGGTGCTCACTGAGTCTGCCCCTTCAGTGTGTCACTTGCAGATGGGTAGAGTTGTAATTGTAATTTGGTATGGTCTGAAGCTGTGCACTGGCTCTGGAGTCTCCCGGGAGTTGCAAAGTCAGCCACTGCCAGGGACCACCCAGCAGGAGCTACAGAGAGATCTTCAGATGGCTGCTACTTGTATTGGGCTAAGAAGTGCCCAGGCAAGCAAGGCCCAGCTATGTAGCAAGGCAGGATGGTGCTAGTGCTGGGTCTTGGGCCTTTTATTGATAGGTTTGGGGCATGTTGACTCCAGCTGCTATTTGTTTAAGAGATTTTAGCAAAGTCTGAAACCTGAGCCAGCTCAGGCCATTCATATGGAAAACCAGCTACACACTACTTAAGGGGGGCTGCAAATTGGATGGGGTGGGGTCTCAGGGAATCACCAGGGCAGAGCCAACAGTGTGGGCCATGCTGATGGACACTCAGATATGGCTGCCAGTCAGCTCTGTGATGGGAGAGGTCCCAGCACAGGAACAATGACCCCTGGTGTACCCCTGTCTGGGAGAAAGCCACCCCTGAGTTTCTGCCCCATGCCAGACAGTCCAGTTCTTTCCTACATGTCCCTGGATTCCCCCAAAGCTGCTGCCCAGCACTGGAGCTCAAATGGAGACTGTAAGTTCATGCACTGGCCCTTTAAGAGGAACACCTGGTAATCCAGCAGCCTCCGTGTCACTTCGCCACAATCCCTGCTGGTTTTTACAGCCCAAAGTTACAGGGACTTCTCTTCCCAGCTCTGAAACCCTGGGCTGGGGGGCTGGTATACAGCTGGGACCCCCTGCTTCTCATGGAAGGCCTTGGAGATATCCCTCCTGATTAAAAAAAAAAAAAAAGCCCTAGATGGTTTGGCTCAGTGAATAGAGCATTGGCCTGTGGATTGAAGGGTCCTTGTTTTGATTCCAGTCAAGGGCACATGCCCTGGTTGTGGGCTTGATCCCCAGTAGGGGGTGTGCAAAAGGCAGCCAATCAATGCTTCTTTTTCATCTATGTTTCTCTCTCTCTCTCCCTCTCCCTTCCTCTCTGAAATCAATAAAAATATATTTAAAACAAAAAAAACACAGCACATGGGTGCCAGACCAGCCCATTCTGCACTCCCACCCCTCCTACCAGTCTCAATGTGCTATCTTCTTTACTTCTCTAGTTGTACGTCTTCCATTCAGCCAGATTTCAAGCCTTTCCGAATGATGGTTGTTCTGTATTTTAGTTGTAATTTTGATATGGTTGTGGGAGATGGCGAGTATAGGCAGTTACCTACACCACCATCTTGGTTCTCCTAATATAGAACCCCTGAGGATAATAATATGTTTTATGCCACTACACTTGGTTTCTTGTGCTATTAGTAACTGAAACAGTCTTTACTACTCCAGTACTTTCAGCACATTTCTATTTGTTTAATGTCTGGCTTCTCTGGTAAACTGTATGCTCCTTGAGAGCTGGTACAGTGTCTGCAGTGCTCATTTCTGTATCCTGTGTGGCACAAAGTAGGTACTGGATGCACAATAATAGTGAATTAATAAATAGAAGGTATATATTTCTTTTCTTCTTTTAATATGATAGACACCCAATTTGGTATCTGTGTGTTTCTGCTTCCCAGTTTGCTCCTGGCCTACAGTCCTGTTCCCTCCATCCCCAGAAACCGCCTCTCCCTCCTCACCCTGACTGATCTATTGATTAGAGATTCACCTGCCTGTTTCTCCCAAATTTTTTACTTACAGGTGTAAATGTATCACTCCACCTTTGCAGGGAAAAGGGTAGAAAAGGTGAAGAAATAGGAAGCTAGGGGTTCTAAAGATAAACTTGACCCATTTTATAATTTTCTTAACAATCTTGAAAGAATAAATACAAACCTTAGGTAGTTTGGTATTTTGTCCTTCATGACAGTTCTTTCCTGATAGTATTACTACACATTATGGGCAAGCTTCAGGCTGCCCTCTAGTGGGAAGCAGCACAATAAAGTCCTACTATATTACACCCTGAGGCAACCTGGATCCCAGGGACAAAGAATATTAAAGTGCTGGGCCTGGCTCTGTCTGTCCTCATCTATCTATCTATCTATCTATCTATCTATCTATCTATCTATCATCTATCTATTTATTTATTTTATATATTTTTTCTTAATCATCACCCAAGGATATTTTTCCATTGATTTTTAGACAGAGTGGAAGGGAGGGGGAGACAGAGAGAGACAGAGAAGCATCAATGTGCGAGAGACATAGATTGGTTGCCTCCCAACCAGGGCTGGGGATCAAACATGTGTGTCCTTGACCAAAACTGAACCTGACACCCTTCAGTCCTTGGTCTATACTCTATCCACTGAGCCAAACTGGCTAGGGCCCAGCTCTGTCTTCTTGACTATATATAATCAGTACCTACATTACCTGGCATTTAGTAGGTGCTCAATTAATATTTATTAAACAAAATAACCAACATGCACTGTTTATGAGCACTTAGCACATTTCTTGAAAGCTTTCTATGTTTAAGACATTAAGCCAAATACTGTAGATTATATAAATCAGGGATAGGTAGAAAATATTTTCAGCTTAGAGGCCATATGGCCTCTATCAAAACTAGTGACTGCTGTTGTGGTAGGAAAGCAGTCAGGGACAAGACATAATCTAGTGTGTGTGTGTTCCAGTGAAACGTTATATACAGAAACAGGCAACCCGCTTGCAGGTCATAGTTTTCTGACCCCATTCCTTTAAAAATGTTTTTTATCATGAAGTATTTCAAACCTCAGAATGTACAGAGAATAATATAATGAACACTTCATGTATTTATCACCCAGATTTACCAAATGTTTATATTTTGCCATGTTTCAGACCTTTAAAAATAACAGTACATTATAGATACAATTAAAATCTCGTTATGTACCCCACCTGGATGCCATTTCCCTCTTTCTCTTCAGACAACACAATGCTGAAGTTGGTGTTTTCCCCTGCACACATTTATACTTAATATAATAATACCCGTTTTAGGTATATTATTCTTTAACTTTGCTTATATTATTATACCACCTTTCCTTTTTCTACTCAACATTGTTTTTGACATTTATACATACTGCTATATGTATACAACATTGGATTTTTTAAACAGTGCTTTTGTGTACTAAGAAATCTGCCTTCCCCAAGATTACAAAGATTATCCCATTTCCTTCGAGAAGTTTTATAGTTTTACCTTTTAGTGCTCTGACCCATTTGGGGATAATTTCTGTGTATCGTGTGAGGTAGGGGTTGCGATTCATTTTGTTCCATATGGATAACTAGTGTGGGCATTTTATAATATGTCCATAAATTCTTTGACACTCCTCTCTTCAAAAAATTCCTCTCCTTTTAGGTGTGGGCTGTATTTAATGACTTAATTTTAATGAATAAAATATGAAGAAATGATGGTGACTGACCCAAGATTAAGGCATAAAAGGCACTGTGGTTCCCCCTTGCTCTCTCTTCCTTGGATTACTCCCTCTGTGAGAAGCCAGCTGCCATGTGGTGAGGACACACTTAAGCAGACTTATGTAGATCTACATGATGAGGAACTGAGGCCTTCTGCCAATAACTGGCAAGGAACTGGGGCTTCTTCCAAATAACCATGTAAGTGAACTATCTTGGAAGCAGATCCTACAGCTTTAGTTGAGCCTTTATTAGTGACTGGAGCCCTCACTGATGTCTTGACTGTCACCTCATGAAATCCTGAGCCAGAACCACCTAAGCCACTCCCAAATTCCTGACTGTAACCTAAGAAATTTGTGTTGATTTAGGACACTAAGCTGTGGGATAATTTGTTATGCAGTATAGATACCATACATCCACTGTTGCAGCATCTTCCCCATTGCATTACAATGCTGCCAATAATAGAACATCAGTTGACCACATATG
>NW_005871093.1:5995707-6000954 GCF_000147115.1 Myotis lucifugus | reverse complement strand
GGGGGGGGAGAGACATTGATGTGAGAGGGAAACATCAATTAGTTGCCCCCAACATGTGCCCCAATGGGATCCAACCTGAAACCTAGGTATGTGTCCGGACCAGGAATCAAACCCACAACCTTTTGATGTATGGGACAATGCTCCAGTCAACTGAGCCACCCACCAGGGCTATTGTTATTACTTTTGTCAAAATTGATTTGGCTATTCTGGGTTCTCTGCATAGCCATGTAAATTTTAAATCAGCTTGTTAATTTCTAAAAAACACACAAACAAATGGGACTTTTCATTAGGACTCTACTGAATTGATAGGTCAATATGAGGATAATGGCTACCTTAACAATATTGAATGTTCACTCTGGTCCTCTTATTTAGATCTTTAATTTCAGTCAAAAATGTTTTGCAGATTTAGTGTAGTATTTTAATGGAGAAGTCTTGTACATATTTTATTAAAATTATCTCTAAGTATTTCATGTATTTGTTATTTTAATTGGTACTAGGGGCGCAGTGCATGAATTCGTGCACCTTGAAAGGAACTGTGAGCCCCGAGGCTGCAGTGGGCACAGGGGTGGGTCTTGGCCCATCCTCCGTGTCCCTGCCCAGCCCCTCCCGCCATGACCCCCAGTCTCCTGTCTGCCGGCAACCCCACTCCTGCCGCCCTGCTCCCATGTGCTGACGCTCCCATGTGCTGACGCTCCCACGTGCTGACGGCACCAGCCCTGCTTGCACCCCCTGACAGAGTGGAGAGATTGGGGTCAGTGCCAGCAGCGGGTGTGAGCGGGGCCAGCGCCATCAGGGGGTGAGAGCAGCGGCTGCTGCCCTGATCACCCCTCAGGAGCAGGGGGAGGTGGAGAAGACCTGAGGGGCGATCAAGGCAGGCAGCCGCCACTTGCACCCGCTGATGGCACTGAGCGACTGGGGCCAGCATCCAGTGCCAGCAGTGGCTCCAGCGCTGGCAGTGGGTGCGAGCAGGGCCGGTGTTGGCAGCAGGTGTGAGCGCCAGGCCGGGCCACGGGGCATGGGAGCAAAGAATTTTCAGTAACCACCAGAGGCTTGCCCCGATGACAGTGACTGGCGCCCTGCCTTGGTCTGGTGCCCCCACTCACCTGCTCCACCATCCCGCCATGGCCGATGCCTGCCATGTTCCACACTCTGTCACCTGCTGTCGACTTCCACCATGTTTCGTGCGTGCCCCCTGGTGGTCAGCACACGTCATAGCAACCGGTTGTTCGGTTGTTCCACCTTTCAGTCTACTTGCATATTAGGGTTTTATATAGAGAGATTGTATTTTTATTGTTTTGGTTTTTTATATATATATTTTTGTTGATTTCAGATAGGAAGGGAGAGGGAGAGAAAGATAGAAACATCAATGATGAGAATCACCAATTGGCTGCCTCCTGCACGCCCCCCACTGGGGACCGAGCCCGCAACCGGGCATGGAATCGAACCCGGGACCTTTCAGTCCACAGTCTGACGCTCTATCCACTGAATCAAACGGGCCATGGCGGTATTGTATTTTTAGGTATAAAATCTCAATTGTTTGTTACTAGCATATAGCAATGCAATTGATTTTGTATATTGGCCCCGTTTTTCCTGTAATCTTGCTAAAATTCATTCATTAGTTCTAGCAAGGTTTGTTTTTGTAGATTGCTTGGGATTTTCTGTGAACACAATCATGTCATCTGCAAATAAAGAAGATTTTTACTTCTTTTTTTACAATTTATATGTCAACTCATTCTTTTTTGTGCTTTTATTGCCCAGGTAATGTTGAATAGAACTGATGAGAGTGGACATCCTTACCTTGTCCCAAACAGTTTTTCCTCAGCTTTCTAACTTGTCCTGTATTAGGTTAAGGAAGTTCCTTTCTTGTCCTAGCTTGCTGGGAGATTTTTTATTTAATCATAAAAGGGTATTCAATTGGATAAATGGTTTTTACCTTACAAAGGCTGTATATTGGGTGTTTAGATCATTAACTTTTTAAAAAATAATTCTTTATTGTTGAAAGTATTACAACAATAGATGTCCCCTTTTCTCCCCCATTTACCTCCTCCAGCCAAGATCATTAACTTTTAATGTTATTAACATTTTAGGTTTACTTTCATCATCTTACTATTTATTTTGTATTTATTCTTTGTTCCTCTTATTCTGCATTCTTTTATATTAATCCAGTACTTTTTGTTATTCCATTGTCTCCTTTGTTGACTTACTATGTCTTTGTTTTGTTATTTTAGTGATTACTTTAAAGTTTATAGTATACATCTTTAACTCATCAGAGTCTACCTTCAAGTAATAGTAGGCACATTATATGTGGCATAAGAATTTTATAATACCGGTGGGGCAAGAGTAGGCTTTCAGTTGTGAGTACACAAAACACAGTTTATTCTTGTATTATTATTTATTAATTACTGTATTATTTTCCATACAAACTATAAACCTACTTTTGCCCAACCCTTCTGTTGTTGTGTTCTTCTGTTGTTATGTTTTAGTTTTACACATGATATAAGCCATACACTACACTCTGATTTCCCCCTGGCTTTATTGAGATATTGATACACTAGAGGCCCGGTGCACGAAATTCGTGCACAGGTAGGGTCCCTAGGCCTGGCCGGCAATGATCGGGACCTTCCGGCTGCCAACTGGGGCTTTCCTTCATTCCACGCCACCCCCTGGTGGTCAGCGCATGTCATAGCAAGTGATCGAACTCCCGGTTTCCTGGTCAAATTCCCAAGGGAACACTCTGCATGTTAGCCTTTTATATATAAAGATAACATGTAAATTTAAGGTTTATAACGTGTCTTGATACATATATATATTATGGAATTATCACAATAAGGTTAGGTAACACTTCCATTTCCTCACATAATTACCATTTGTGTGTCTCTGTGTGCTGATAACATATAAGATCGATTCTCTTCACTTTCAAGTATATAATACAGTACTGTTAGTTATAGTCACATTATGTACATTCAGTCCCCAGAAGTCATTCATCTTAAAGCTGGAAGTTTGTACCCTTTGACCAACATCTCTCCATTTCCCTCAGCCCCTGACAACTACCACTCTACTCTCTATTTCTATGAGTTTGGCTTTTTTAGATTTCACATATAAGTGAGAACATACAGTATCTGTCTTTCTCTGTTTGACTTATTTCACTTTGCATAATTCCCTCAAGGTCCATCCATGTTGTCAAAAAGGCAGGATTTTCTTTATGGCTGAATTTCATTGTGTATACCTTCCACATTTTCTTTATCCATTTATCTATTGATAGACACTAAGATTGTTTGCATGTCTTGGTATTGTGAATAATATGGCAATGAACACGGAGATGCAACTATCTCTTCAAGATAGTGATTTCATTCCTTCATACATATATATATCCAGAAGTGAATTGCTGGATATATGGTAGTTCTATTTTTAACTGAGGAAACTCCATACTATTTTCTGTAGCACTTGCAACATTTTACAATCCTACCATCAGTGCACAAGGATTCTAATTTCTCCATATCTCACAAACACTTGTGTGTGGTTTTTTTTTTCTTTATTTTTCATTTTTTTCTTCTTGTTTAACCCCTTTCCCAGCTCACATCACCCCTTCCTTCGCTCCCTCCTCCTCTTTCTCCTCTCACTTGTGTGTTTTTAATATTAGGCATTCTAATGGATGTGAGACAATATCTCACTGTGGTTTTAAGCTACACAGCCCATCCCCTTTTCAAAGAAGAAGCAGAATTGCCCTGGCAGTGAGTTCGGGAGGAGGAGAATTGCTTGCTTTTCTCATCTCTCCAAGTTGCTCCAGATGCATGGTTACTGAGCCCTGTCTATCCTTCCAACCTCCCTATTCCCCCAAACATCCTAATCTCCATCCACACTGATCTACTTGGAGAATCTTGTATCACAGTACTTGCCATCTCTGTGCTTCTGTGCCATGTTCTTTCATCTGCCTTGAACCAACATTAACCAGTTTTCTCAGCTCAAGTAGCACCTCCCAGCCCATCTTACCCTTTATCATTCCTTCTCTTTTTGTGCCTCTATTATCACACCACGTTGCATCTTAGAGGGCTTCTGGAGATCAGAGAACCTGTCTTTTCTCCATTAATGTTTTTAATGTATACCAATGAATAAGCTGAGCTAAAGTCTCAATTGGCAGACCACCAAGTTTGTTTGTTGAACAGTTTTATTAAGATACAATTCAGAGTTGTGAAGCAATCAGTTTAACCTAATTCTAAAACACTTGGTTTCCCCCCAAAAGAAAACTCTACCCTTTAGCCGCTACTCTCCATTTCCCCACCAAACAGCACACTCCCCAGCCCCAGACAACCACCAATCTATTTTCTCAGATCACCAAATGTAACATGGGCGGATTGGTCACAAACCTTCAACATCGACTCTGGACCTTGATGTGAAATTTGGTCGATAACTGTGCCACTTTACCAGCTGGTCCTGCAGAACCTAAACTTACCCCGTAGCTCCAGGTTGGATCTGCCGTTTCTCAGACGACTTGATAGGGATTTTGTTAAAACTAGATCCACATTGAACACTGGAGGTTGGTTTGGGTTGGCCTGACTTTTCACCGTTTCTGCTGAAGTAAGCCCTCTGAAGCTGTTGATACTCTGGCAGGAAATAGGGCCCCTGGAAAAACCTCCCACTTGTCGCAATTGTGAAAAGTGCCCGATAACCTCCTCTGGAGAGGTCAGCCCCCGGGAAGACACCGCGGAGGAGGCATTGCGTGCACAGTCGCGGTCCGGGGCGTTTATGTTTAACCGATTCTTCACAGGCTCCCTCTGGATGGGCGTGTGCGGGCGGACTTGCCAGGAGGCCTGGAGGATCAGAACCCAGTTCCCCGGGAAGCCGCATTTTTCCAATGGGGTCGGGTCTACCGCGTGGCCCGGCAGTAGCGTCTCCCCTCCCGGTCTCGCGTCCACGTCGCGTCTGCAGTGACGCGCCCGGCGCCCCCAGTGACGTACGCGCGGCGCGGTGCACGCTGGGATATTTAAGTCTTCTCCGCGGCGCGGAGCCGCGATGTCTCCGGCGGCTGCGGCGCCTGGAGGAGGCGAGCGGCGGCGGCCCATCGCGAGTGTCAGGGACTGTCGGGCCCGGGGCTGGGGTGGCGGGGGCGCGGCGCTCCTCGGCCTGTCGCTGCTCGGCCTCTTCCTGTACCTGGTGCCGGCGGCGGCGGCGCTGGCCTGGCTGGCCGTGGGGGCGACCGCGGCCTGGTGGGGACTGAGCCGCGAGCCCCGAGATCAGCGCGCCTTCTCC
>NW_005871093.1:5961329-5994631 GCF_000147115.1 Myotis lucifugus | reverse complement strand
AGTTCGATCGCTGGCTATGACATGCGCTGACCATCAGGGGGGCGGCGCGGAACAAAGGAAGGCCCCGATCGGCCCTGATCACCAGCCAGGCCTAGGGACCCTACCCATGCACAAATTTCATGCACCGGGCCTCTAGTAGAGAAATAAAAATATCAGTGATCAATGGGCTGCCTCCTGCATGCCCCCCCCATCAGGGAAGGAGCCTGCAACCTGGTCATGTGCCCTGACCAGGAATCAAACTGGTGACCTCTTGGTTCCTGGGTTGACTCTCAACCACTGAGTCATACCAGCCAGACATAAGGTTCTTGTGATAAGTAAATTGAGTTGAGAAGATGAACATTTAGGTCTTGAAAAATATTTGACTCTGGGTACATCACTGATGACTTACTGAAAAGATTGAAGGATTTTTGAAAAGTTTCTCCCTGTGTGTCCTAATACACACTTCCATTGTAGTTTTGCTTGTGTGGGCAAGGTTTTCAATTTCTCAAATTGTTGAAGTCCATAGTAGGGATTGCTTTTAAGCAGCTGCCACTTTCTGCCTCTAGATGGAATGATGTGGGAAGTTACCATAAAAATTCTGTGTTCTGTATTGCTTAGAGGTTTAAGCTTTCTGGAAACTATCTGACCCACATAGTTCTTTAGTCAGTTAATTTTCTGACATTCTTTTAAGCATTTTGGTTCCATAATATGTCTCCTGTTCTCCACAGGGATTGTGGAACTTTATCAAATCGGTTTTTAATAACACCTCGAAGACAATATCCAATTCAACAGGCCCAATATTCCTTTCTGGGGGTACTTCCCACAGTGTCCTGGAATGGTTATCACAAGAAGACTGTGCTATCTCCTCATAATTCCAAGATGGTGTGCAGTCCAGTGACAGTGAGGATTGCTCCTCCTGATAGCAAATTGACTCGTTCTCCAATGTAAGTATTATTGTTGGAAAAATAGCTCCTTTTTGTGTCCACTTTATTCTTCTATGGTTGTTTCTCTGACAAGACAACTATAAAGCAAAAAAAAAAAAGTGCCTGTCTGTTTAAATGAGAAATCTCAAATTTGAGTCGTTGAACTGTCGCTTATTTTCTTGTTTTTTTGCCTTACATTGTAGCTTTAATTGCTAAGGGCATTTTCTGTGAATGTATAAATTACACTGTTGCTTGTTGGCTAGCTTCTGTTTTTCAGTGAAGACTGTGCTATATGACGTGGTAATTAAAATATCTTAAGGCTAGAATCTTGTCTTTCATTGCAGAACAGAGCAGTTACTCAGCTCAACACTGTCCTCACCATCAAGTAATGCTCCGGACCCATGTGCAAAGGAGACTGTACTGAGTGCCCTCAAAGAGAGGAAGAAAAGAACAGTGGAGGAAGAAGAACAAATATTCACTGATGGCCAGGAAAATAAAAGAAGGTAACAGGCTCAGCAGAGTACTAAACAGGCCTCCCACATAGATTCCTGTGATTTGTTGAAATGCAGATTACTCCCAAAAAAGATACGGAGGCCTGCTCCAGTTTGTGAGCCTTAGTAGGTCCCCTTCTTTGGCTTTCATGGAAGAGCTTAATAATGCCGACAGTAAGGCTTTAATGCTGTTCATTTCAGGTTTAGGCACAGGTTAGATAAATGTTAAAATTTACCTTTTCCCTAAGTATTAGGATAAGCCAACAACTATTAGTCATGTTAGCCTCATACTTTTGATACAGATGTGTTAAATTCTGTTTTTGAGAAAAAATGTTCAAAGGCTTGCCCTCCTAATCTTGTGTTGTTTAGTTATCTGGGTAACCACCAGTTTAAATGTGTAATTGTGCTGAAGGGAATGCTTGACAAAGAAAAGTGTAACTAGGGTAACTAGATCTATCAGTAAAGAGAGTAAAACCGACTTCATTCTTTGGTTTTCAATAACTTAAGGAAAATGAAATAAGGAGTCTATTTCCTGAGTATGGTAAGAAAGGAGTTTGAAGTCACTAATGAGAATGCAGAATTGCTTGTGGCTTTCTAAATAGTTAAGGATTCCACTCATTTTTTTAATATAATAAATTGAGCAACCACAATGTGCCAGAGCCTATTCCAGGTACTGCGGATAGAGCAGAGAACAAAACAAAGTCCTCTTGGGACCTGTTGGAGGGAGAGAAACGAAAAGGGGGAGGATATTAAAACAAGGTTCAGATTGTAAGTATATAGAAATTTTAAAAAATAGGGTGATAGAAATTAAAAAGGGGGGTGATAAATGTGACGGTAATGAGAAGGCGGCTTCTTTATTTGAGGTGGTCAAGGAATTGCTCTTCTTTACATGAGTGAACCCTTGAAAAATATCATCATTGTCCCTATTACCTAAACCAAATTATTTATATCCTGCAGGTTCAGGGTTGGCCATCTTTGCTACTTTAGATAACAAAATTAAGTAGAGAATATTAATCAATGCAAGTGTATTTATGTAACATAGGAAGATCAGGTTTGATGATAGAGATGTGATTTATAAGTGAGCAATTTGAGCTAATGTCACATAGTTAAGCAGGAGTGGCAGGAGGCAGGGGGTGTGGAGGTGGGAGAGGAGATAACTATTCTTATGGTCCCAGTAGGTTTTTCATGTTCTTAGGGATGGGTAGTTCTACTTGACCTAGCTAGTGAGTCTATAACTGAAGATTCTATAGTTATCCTTCCCATAATTGGAATAATCGGTGATTATGTGCATCATGCATAGGCCCTTCTTAAATGTGAGATGTAAAGTTTTTCCCTAACAGACTTGCCATATTAACCTCTAGGTCACTATGGGATGTGTGGATTGGTTCCTAAAGTGTTTTTTCTTTTGTTTTTAATTTGTGGATGGTAGGGTGTTCAATTTGTGATTATAATAATTAATACACTGAATAGTTCTAAAGGTTTTGATGTAGAGTAAGTCTTCACTTAACATTGTTGATAGGTTCTTGGAAACTGTGACAATATAACAAAATCAGTTTTCCCCTAGGCTAATTGATATAAACAATAGTTAAATTCTTATGGTATCTAATCAACATTATAATAAAATGACATTGAATGATATCATGTTATTCAAGGATCTGTTGTATTTTTATACTTTCCTTATTGCCAGACAGTCTTAGAATAAATTTACCTTTTGGAATCTTTGGGATTTAAAGCAACCTTTTTCTTATCTAGCATGGGACCTGTGCTCCATAGAAATAGTACATGGTCCCAGGAATATGCTTTAAGGGGAAAAAAAGTCATTTCATTTCATTGAGAGTTTTTTGATTTATCACAGGCGCCATGATAGCAGTGGGAGTGGACATTCAGCATTTGAGCCCCTGGTGGCCAATGGAGTCCCTGCTTCTTTTGTGCCTAAGTAAGTGAAAATCCATCTGGTTGAGTTATACACTATTTAGAAAAAGGGCATTGCCAAAGTTATTGTCCTATAGATGTTCCTCTTTGCTTTTTGCATTGCTTTATTTGTTCAAGTTCAAATCTTTGAAATCAGAGGGGAACATTTGAGTAACTTGCCACAATAACGCTCTTATAATTCCTTTTAATATTTTTTAATAACCAAGTATGTAAATAGAAAGATCACAAGGTTTGCACGATGGATAAAATGCAAAACTGAAATTTAAGATAAGTGATAAGTTTCTACATTTGAGTTTAAATACATTTGAAGAAGAAATGGATTGGAGGGAAAGTGGCTCAAAAATATGTGTGAAAAGACTTGGGGTAACTTATATGCTTAATTTGAGCCAGCGGTATAATATGGCTGCCAAAAAAGCTAACGTGCTCCTATTCTGTGTTGATAGAACAAAAACTAGAATGAGGCAGGTAAGTGGTAGTGCTGCTTTCCTTAGTTCTACTCCGATTGTCCATGGAATATTGTGTTTGGTTTGGTGTACTACACTATAAAAGAGGATATACACAAACTGAAATTCATTTTGAGTGAAGCAACTAATATGTTAAAGGGTGGTAGGGGTGGGTGAGGAGGGTTTGAAGGTACATAAGTACTAGCCCAGAAGAGAAAAATCTCAACAGGAATAAGGAAATGAGGAAGGGAAAGATAATGGCCTCCAAAAAACTGGAGGACTAACAAATGAAAGAACGAAAACAAAACATCTTGCTTGGTGTGGCACCAAATAGGATTCATGGGTGAAAGTTAGAGGAAGTATTTTTTCATCCAATATAAGAATAAACTGGTCCACGTTTGACATATATCACTCTAGGACAGGGGTGGCAAACCTTTTTTCTGCCAAAGGCCATTTGGATAGTTAATAACATCATTTGTGGGCCCACTTAAAAAGTAGCCTGCTATATTTGGTCAAACATTTAATTAACTCACCCCTAATGCCTTGGCAGGGTCAGACCAAGCGAATTCATGGGCCTTATATGGCCTTGCGGGCTGGACGTTCCCTACCTCTGCTCTAAGAGATAGTGTATTATCTATATTTTAATAGAGGTTGGATGACTATTCTATAGGAAGGATGTATAGGAATTTCTATTTCAGTTAGAAACTTAGAAAAAATGGTTGGTTCCTCTTAACTGATTTTTTTAACAGCTTTATTAAGGGATAATTGATATGTACTAAATTGTGTCTGTTTAAAGTGTACAGTTTACGTTTTGACATGTATACACATATGAAACCATCACCACAGTCAAGATAATGAACATAACCATCACTTCCAAAAGTTTTCTAGTGTCCCTTAGTAGTATCTCCCTCCAATCTTGCCCCCATCCCCAGGCATTCAGGAATAATGTTTTCTATCACTAGAGATAAGTGTGTATTTTCTAGAATATTATTTAAGTGGAATCATACATTTAATTTTCAAAATATTTGGCTTTCCCTTCTTGACTTTGTCAGATATATTTAAGAAAGATTTTGTGACCATGGATGAAACCTTAAAAGAATGTTGCCTTCAATAGCACATCTAACTATCTTTTTCCCTTTTATTAGGCCTGGGTCTCTGAAAAGAGGTCTCAATTCCCAGAGCTCAGATGACCACTTGAATAAGAGATCCCGCACCTCCTCTATGAGCTCCATGACGAGCACATACACAGGAGGCATTCTTAGCTCCAGCCGCAATGCCATTACCAGTTCTTACAGTTCTACTCGAGGTTTCTCTCAGGTACATTATTCTTGTGGGTGGCATGGGCAAAATGGATTCCCAGCATTAATTAATTGATTAGTCAGTGTTTAAATTCTGGGATTTATTTACCTTCTGTAATTGAAACATTGTTGCCGTCACTGGCGCTCCCAGCTCTGAGGCTGTGGCCGGCTGAAAGCAGGTATCTGGGGTTTGTTTAGCTTCTATAATTGAAACATTGTTGCTTCCGGAGCTCAGAGCCGGGCCGCGGCACACGCGGAACCTTGGCTTCCTCCATCACTGAGCAAGCAAGCCTCCTTGCTCGCTTCAGCTGCGTGGCTGCTGGCCGCCATCTTTGTTGGCAGTTAATTTGCATATCGCCCTGATTAGCCAATGGGAAGCGTAGCGGAGATACGGTTAATTACCCTTTTTGTCTTTTATTAGATAGGATAGACTAGAGGCCCGGTGCATGGATTCATGCACCAGTGGGGTCCCTCAGCCTAGCCTGCAAGTATGGGGCCAAAACCAGCTCTCCAACATCCCCCAAGGGGTCCTGGATTGCGAGAGAGCGAAGGCCAGGTGGAGGGACCCCACCGGTGCACTATCGGGGCCAGGAAGGGACTGTGGGAGGGCTCCAGGGCGTGCCCAGCCCGTCTTGCCCAATCCCTATCGGCCAGACCCCAGCAGCAAGCTAACCTATTGATCGGAGTGTCTTCCCCCTAGTAATCAGTGCGCATCATAGCAACTGGTCAAACAGTCAGACACTTAGCATATTAGGCTTTTATTATATAGAATTAGTTAATATCACTCCATGTTCAAATTGCCCTTATTACCCCAAACTGTCTTTATTACTTTGTATCAGGGACCAAAATTCAATTCATTACATTTGGTTCATATAATGCTACTACTTTTTTTCATGCTTTTGAAAAAACTGGATCATTTTGTCTTATAGTATTTCCTATATTCTGGATTTAGTTTGCATTGTCACTGTGTCATTTTAACATGTGCTGTATCCCCTGTTTTCCTTGTAAATGAGTAGTTGGATCCCAATTGCTGATTAGATTCAAGTTCAATTATTTTGGCAGAATATTGCATCAGTGATGCTGTGATTTCCTATTGCATCACGTCAGGAGCACCTGAAGTTTGGTTGCCTCCCTTTTGTGGTGTTAATATTGATCACTGTTGTTAGTCTGATACTGTCATTTTAAATTTTGTATGTACTTTTCATCTGAACATTTTAGCAGCCATTATAATGACACTAGAAGCCCGTTGCGCGAAGATTCATGCAATAGGCCTTCCTTCCCCTGGCTGCTGGCACCGGTTTTCCTCCGGCACCCAGGACCCAGGTCTTTTCAGTCTTCAGTCTTCACTCCAGCCGGAGCCTTCAGTCTTCGCTCGGCGCCTGCGTATGCAAATTAACCGCCATCTTTGTTCGGTTAATTTGCATAGTTGCTCTGATTGGCTGGTGGGTGTAGTGGAATGACACCAATTTGCATGTTTCTCTTTTATTAGTGTAGATTATCTTTGCCTAGGTCTATTGTTTTATTAGGTTGCAAAATGGTGATATTCTAACTTTTATCTTTCCCTCTATATTTATTAACTGAAATTCTATGTAGAAGAACATGCCCTAACTATAGGAATGACAGGATAATAAGAAGACATTGATGCCATAGCTAACTCTAAAGGTGACTAATGATGATTTTGCTGTTGTTGATTATCTTTATGAACTTCTGAAATTTTATAAGCATTTTATAATCCTCAATGTGTTTTATTCCTTTTGGTGCACAAAATTTTCCAATTTTGACCAGTGGGAGCTTTCAAATTGGCTCTTGTATTCTTTCATTTTGACCCCAGAAGTCTTTGATTGCTTCATTGTTTTTTGGCCAAAAACAAATGAATCTTGTACATTTAAAACCCAGATTGAAGTTGAAATTGGCTATTTTTCAAGTAGTCTTGGTTTTAACATTTCAAATTCAGATTTAAGATTACAGAATTTTTTTGGTTTTGTATTTTCACACCAAAAATGTCGGTTCATAATTACTTATTTGATTGATCCTAGAACTTATGATTTCAAAATAACAGTATCAATGTTCTTATTAACAGTAAGACTTATGTAATCAGCTTAAGAATTATTTGTGGTTCATTTGTCATTAGTATATATTCCTCAATGGATACTGGCAATATGCAATCAAAGTAACGTGTTTTGAAGTAATGTGAACTAATTGTTCTCACTTAGTTACACCACCAACTTGATATACCCTTGTACAATGTGAGGGTTATTGATGCAGACCCCACAGTAGAAAATCCACGTATAAGTTCAGTCAGCCCTCTACATCCACAGAACATATACTAGCTTCAATCAATGGTTGTTTGAATCTGCAGATGCAAACCCGCAGATTCAGAGGGCCGACGGTACCTATCTACATTTATTGAAGAAAAAAAAACATATAAGTGTATGTGCACAGTTCAAATTGTAGTAAGGCTGTTATTCAAGTTTCAACTGTAGTAAGGTTCATTTGTTTGGTATCTTTTAGCAATTTCTGTTTTTCTTTTTGATAGGTGAGGAATAGTATTTAATTTATGTCTCTTATGAGTAAGTTTGTGCGGCTTTTCATATGTTAGAGAAACATATTCCAAATGAACTAAAGATTTAAATATGAAATAGAAACTGTAAAAGTATGAAAATAGGCTTCTCACACATTGCTGGTGGGAGTGTCAATTGGTACAGTTCTCTAGAGGGCAGTGTGGTACTAATTATCATTATTAAAGATGCACATGCCCCTAGATCCAGCGGGTTTACTTTGAGGAATTAATCCTACTCAAAGACATATACAAAGATGTTGATTTTAGCATTGTCTTAATATCAGAAGCTTAGAAACAATGTGTATATACCTTTTCAAGGGGCTGATTGTAATGTACAGTTTTTCCATGCTTTTAAATACTATGCAACTATTAAGAATAAGGCAGTTTAATAGAGACTGATGTGAATGATCTCAAAAATATATTTTAAAAAAGCAAGGTGTTGTCCTGGCTGGTTTGGCTCAGTGGATGGAGCGTTGGCCTGCGGACTGAAGAGTCCAGGCTTCAATTCCGGTTAGGGGCACATGCCCAGGTTGTGGGCTCGATCCCCAATAGGGGGCATGCAGGAGACAGCCGATCAATGATTCTCTCTCATCATTGATGTTTCTATCTCTCCCTCTCCCTTCCTCTCTGAAACCAATAAAAATATGTTGATGAAAAAAGAAAAGAAAAAAAAGCAAGGTGCAGCTCTGGCCAGTTTGCTCAATGGTTAGAGCATTGGCCGTGGACTGAAGGGTTGTAGGTTCTTTTTCAGTCAAGGGCATGTACCTTGGTTGCAAGCTCGATCCTGGGCCCGGGTCCTGGGGCACATACGGGAGGCAACTAATGGGTCGCTCTCACATCGATGTTTCTCTCTGTGTGTCTCTTCCCTTCCCTTCCACTCTCTCTAAAAATCAATGGAAAAATATCCTCAGGTGAGGATTAACAACAACAAAAAAGCAAGGTGCAGAACTCTTATCATTTGTGCTGCTGTTTCTTTAAACTTTTAATATGCACAGAACAATTCTGACAGGATATTTTAGAAACAGTAACTTATTGAGATAAGAGGGAAACTTCCTTTTAACTGTACACTCTATTTATTGGAATTTGTAACATGTTCTACAAGTATTACCTTTCCTGATTTCAAAAAATGTTTTAGGTATAGATAACTGTTAAGTAAAAAGTAAAATTCCCTGATCCTGGCTCTTCCAGTCTTCATCTCATCTCCATGCCTATTATTAACATTCCTACTGTGTGTGTAAACACAGATAATACACAGAATTTTGGGACTGTTTTACACAAGTGGGATCATAGCATATATGCTTCTTTGCATCTTTTAAAATGATATATTATGTAAACTCTCACTTTTTTAATGGCTTTTTGTTTGTTAGAATACTTTGAGGCCCGATGCATGAAATTCGTGCAAGAGTAGGCCTTCCTTCCCCCAGCTGCTGGCACCTGCTTCCCTCTGGCACCTGGAACCTGGGCTTCCCTCATAGCCCTGGCTTCGTCCGGAAGGATGGCCGGTCTAATTAGCGTGTTATGCTTTTATTATTATAGATAACGTGCAGAAAAAGAAATATGTACAGCTCCATGTAGCCACCATCCATGTCAAGTAATAAATCATTTTCTATACCCAGAAGCCCCTCTCATACCTACTCCCAATCACTTCTCCTTTCCTCCTTTCTTCCTGAATATTAGTACTATTTTTTTTTCTGTTTTTGAACTTTATATAAAGGAAACAGAGAATATGCTTTTTGTGTGTTTATATTTTACTTGTGAGATTCATCTCTGTTACATGTAGCAGTAGGTCTTTCGTTTTCATTGCTGTGTACGGTTCCATTATAAGAAGATACCACAATTAATTTAGTCATTCCATTGGACATTTGGGTTTTCAGTTTGGAGCTATAATAATGTTGCTGTGGACATTATTGTGTAAGTCTTTTGGTACACACATATAAAGTATGTGTATGTTCAGTTTTAATAGAGGTTGAACAGTTTTTTAAAGTGATATTTCAGTTGATACTTCTTTTTTTATATATGTATATTTTTATTGATTTCAGAGAGGAAGGGAGAGGGAGAGAGATGGAAACATCAGTGATGAGAGAGAATCATTGATTGGCTGCCTCTTGCACGCTCCCTACTGGGGTTTGAACCTGCAACCCGGGGATGTGCCCTTGACCAGAATCGATCTCGGGACCCTTCAGTCTGCAGGCCGACACTCTATCCACTGAGCCAAACCGGCTAGGGCCCAGTTGATACTTCTACCAGTGCAGTATGGGATTTTGTTCCTATAGTTACGCATCCTCACTACCATTTGGTGTTGCTCTTGAGTTACTCATTCTGGTGGGTGTGAAGTCGTTTTTCATTGTGGTAATTTTGTTTCCCTGGTTACTAATGAGATAAATGTATGAACTGTTCACTGGCCATTTGTATATCCTTTTTCATGAAGTGCCTATTCTAGTTTCTTGGCTCTTTTCCATTAGGTTGTTTTTCTTATTTATATAACAAGTTCTTTATATATTCTAGATACAAGCTCTCTGTGAATTATATTTGTTTCAACAAATGAGTGTCCTATTCTGACTCATTCACTTTCTTATAGTCTTCTCATTTATGGTTTGTATATTTATTTTATGTACTGTTTAGGTATTTTTGCCTACCTAAAGTCGTGATGATATTCTCTTATGCTACCTTCTAGGAGCTTTATTGTTTTTCATTTCAAATTTTATCTATGATCCATCTGAAATTGATTTTTGTGTATAGTGTGAGCTAGGCATCAAAGTTAGTGTTTTTCCATATAAATGTCCATTTGACTTGCAAAATTTATTGGAAGAACCATCCTTTCCCTATTACTCTGCAATATCACCTTTGTCGTAATTTGTGTCCATATATATGTGGATCCATTTCTAGATTCTGTTCTGTTCCATTGGTCTATTTTTCTACTCTGTGCCTGTATTTTTCCCAGTCTGTACTACTCAGTCTAAGTTTTGATATTTAGTAGAATAAGTCATCCAACTTTCTCATATCTCTTATGCCTCATCAGAATTATTTTGGATCTTGGCCTTTTGCATTTCTGTATAATTTTAAAATCAACTTGTCAATTTCCACCAGAAAATAAAATACTTGCTGAGATATTGATTGGCATTGCCTTTAATCTATGAGTTATTTTGGAGGGAATTGACATTTTTACATTATTGAATCTTTTAATCCATGAACTTGGTGTATCCTTCATTTAGTTACATCGTCTTTAACTTCTCAGTGTAGTGGTTTTATACATCTTTATTAAATTTATTTCTAGGTATATGTTTTTGATGCTATTATAAAGAGTATGTTAAAAATTTAATTGTTGCTGATGTACTAGTATAGAAAACAACTGGGGTTTTTTGTTTTTTTAATCCTCATCCAAGGATATGTTTTATTAATGTTTTTAGAGAGAGGAACGAAAAGAAAAAGAGAGAAAGAAACATTAATTGGCTGCCTCCCGTATGTGCCCCTACTGGGGTTCGAACCCACAATCCAGGTATGTACCCTGACTGGGAATTGAACCTACTTTTGGAGTATGGGACAATGCTCCAACCAACTGAGGCAACCGGTCAGAACAGAACTTGTTTTTAATTCAGAAAATTTGCTTAATTCTGAATATTTATTTATATAGTCTTCAGGATTTTATATGTAAGTCGTGTTCTCTATAATGATGACATGATGACAGTCCCCCCTCCCCCCGCCTTTTTTTTACCCCAAGCCTTACATTGTTTGTTTATGCCTTACTGCACTTGGTTAATACCTCTAGTATAATATTGAACAGAAGTGAGAGCAAACATCCTGTTCTTGTTTTTCCTGATTTCAGAGTATGCACTTTCCATGTTTCATGTTATGTATGACGTTTGATACAGATTTTCTATAGATATTCTTTATTGGATTAAGGAAATTTCTTCTCCAAGGTTATATAGATAAAGAACCAATTTTAGGAACCACTCTATTACCTGTTTTTCTGTTTTATTAACTTATGCTCTTATAGGTACTATTTCCTTCTTTCTTTGTGTTTGATCTGCTAGGGTTTCTTTCTGAATTTTGAATATAGATTCTTAGATCACTGGGTTGTTGTTGTTTTTCAGCCTTTTCTCTTTTCTAATATACTTTTATATGTTTTTTTGTTTGTTTTTTAAGTTGATTGGGGTGACATTGGTCAACATGAACATATAAGCTTCATGTGTGGGTTTCTATGTTACAAGATCTGTATAGTGTACTGTGTGCCCACCACCCAAAGTCAAATCTTCTCCTGTCACCTTACATTAGGACCTCCCTCCCCCATTCCACTTGCCACTCCTGGGAGGTAACGGTGACTTGAAGCTCTGAATGATGGTCTCTTCCAGAGAGGTTTTATTTTTGCCTCTAGCAAGCGGCTAGAATAGAGGCCAATTACCTCTCTCCAGTTGGAATTAACATGATTCTGAATTGGTTGTCAGTTCTTATGAGGGCTTGTTTTTTCCTATTTGCCCTATATCCAAGTATGTAGCCTTTGGGATACCAACCAAAGCCTGAGGTGTTTAGGGCCCCTCTATGTTGGAAAGCCCTGAATTCCAGTTTTTATCTTTCCAGGCCTGAGGGATGCCAGAAGCTTTTCTCAGCCTCTCAGCGGCAGCTTTTACTTTTGAAATTGGCAGTCACCAGGAGGGAAAATGTAGGCCTAAGTGTGGGTCTCACCTCTTGGCTCCTCTGTCTTGTCCCTACAATGTCTCACCGCCTTGGGAGCTCTTCATACTACCATACCTTCTTCATACAGATGTATTTCACATTTTCTTCAGCATTTTCTGCTTGTCCTCCTCAATAAGCGATTTGGTCTAAAACAGTGGTTCTCAACCTCCTGGTCCTTTAAAAACAGTTCTTCATGTTGTGACCTAATCATAAAATTATTTTCGTTGCTACTTCATAACTGTAATGTTGCTACTGTTATAAATCGTAATGTAAATATCTGATATGCAGGATGGTCTTAGGCAACCCCTGTGAAAGGGTCGTTCGACCGCCAAAGGGGTTGCGACCCACAGGTTGAGAGCCGTTGGTCTAAAACAACATAGCCATTGCTTAAAACATGGTCAGATTGTGTTTTAAAGCACGCTTACTCCTGGTGAATCCACACTCACTGACACTAATAGCTCTTAGTAGGTGTTCTGTTGTAAGTAGTTACCTGTTGTTTTGTGATATTGGAATATATGGTAAGCTCTCAGAAGTAGATCTTAGGAAGGGGATAAAGTAATATGAAAGTTCTTTATGTTGAAGCTTCTCTTTGAAAGAAATGTGGCCTGGCTGGCGTGGCTCAATGACCAGGAGGTCACAGTTCAATTCCAGGTCAGGGCACATGCCCAGGTTGTGCGTTCGATCCCCAGTGTGGGGCATGTAGGAGGCAGCCAATCAATGATTCTCTCTCATCACCAATGTTTTTCTCTCCCTCTCCCTTCCTCTCTGAAATCAATAAAAATATGAAATAGTAAATATCCCCAGTAATCAATATAGATTTGGTGTGATAGTGTATACATTTGACTTAATGTATTTTTCCAGAGGAGTACTAGTAAATACCTAAATCTACAGCTTCCCAAACTAGAAGTTGTAGCTTTGTATTATAAAACTAGAGGCCCGGTGCACAACATTAGTGCATTGGAGGGCGGGTCCCTCATCCTGGCCTGCGCCCTCTCACAGTCTGGCTAAGCTGGCAGTCGGACATCCCCCGAGGTGTCCTTAGCGCTGCTGCGTAGGCAGAAGAGGCTCCCGCCACTGCTGCTGCCCTCGCTAGCCACGAGCCCGGCTTCTGGCTGAGCTGCGCTCCCCCTGTGGAAGCACACTGACCACCAGGGGGCAGCTCCTGCATTGAACATCTGCCCCCTGGTGGTCAGTACACGTCATAGCGACCGGTCGTTCCACCATTTGGTCAATTTGCATATTAGCCTTTTATTCTATAAGATTATTACAAATGTTAGGCTGTACCAATTATAGAAAGTGAACTGTCCTCCTACCTCTTTGTGCATGGCATTGATACTTCGTGTGTCTTACAAGACTTGTCATTTTTCAAAGTGGGCATTCAAAACTTCATATCCCTAGATTGCTTTTGTGACTGTCTTATTATTTCTTTATTTATACCCTATATTTAAGCCAAGCTAGAACATTCATTATCTTCTAAGAGCACTTATTATTTTCGTGCTTTCTTCCCTTTTCTTGTTCTGTTCTCCATCTGGAATAAGTATGTTTTATCAAACTGCAGACCATCTCAAATGTCACCTTCTTAGAGACTATTATAGTCATTTTATGCACTCTTTTCCAAATCATAAATTTCTTGATGGAAATGGTCTTGCTTATCTTTCCATTATTTGTAAAATCTAAAAAAGTAGGAAATTGGTAAATGAAAATTGAGTTGTAAAGCAGAACTAAATTGACTGCCATCATACATAGATTGACTATCTCTTTTTGTGACTTGCTTTGTTATATCTTTAGGCCACTTACTATTTTATATGTTCATTATATTTATATGAAGTTGCAAATTATTAATTTTGACATGTTGAGGATATCAACTCATCACTTTAATTGAAAATACTTGCCTTTTAGTTTGTTTATACGTTTGTTTGTTTCCTGCCTATATAGATTTTATTTTTAGATTATGGAAACATTAGTGTCATTGAAAATACAGCCGAACCGGTTTGGCTCAGTGGATAGAGCATCGGCCTGCGGACTCAGGGGTCCCAGGTTTGATTCCGGTCAAGGGCACGTACCTTGGTTGCAGGCACATCCCCACTGGGGGGCGTGCAGGAGGCAGCTGATGGATCTCTCTCATCAATGTTTCTGGCTCTCTATCCCTCTCCCTTCTTCTCTGTAAAAAATCAATAAAATATATTAAAAAAAAAAAAAAAGAAAATACAAATGGTGCAGAAGGTATACATATAGTAAAGTTTCCTTCCACATGGCAATATTTTTAACATTCTGTCAATTTTCTTTCTTTTGTTTCTGGCATAAAAAGTCTGTTTTCTACCCCATGTCATTTAACAACTTGTCAATGTTTTTACAGTTCTTTTGTTTGATACATTTTTTACATGTAAATTGCTATTGCATCAGGATTCTGTGTGTATGTACAGTTTATGAAGTAGAGATACGTTTTACCCTGGGGCACTTTATTAAAAATGCAAGGTGTGAGGCCCAAGATTGATTTATTTATCCCAAATGACCATCCTTTCTTGTTCTATAACTGAGAATAACATTTTAAAAAAATGTTATTTATTTCAGCATTTTTCTCAATCTAATTCTGAGCCTTGGGTTTTCTGATAATATTAGTCTATGGAACTCTTCTTCTGTTTTATCACCTGTCTTTGATTTTTAAATCTTTCCTTTCTTCTTTTGAACTTTTAAGCACTGTTTTCTCCCTTTTTGTGCTTATATCATGTAACTGTTACAGAGTAAGAAATCACTAGACGCTTCCCAGTAGGAAAATGTGATAGTTTAGTACCTTTGTGTTAGGCTAACGTCTTATTTGCAGGGTGCTTGCTCTTTGTCAGTTACTTTGCTGGTAGCCCCCTTTGAAGGAGGTGGAGATGAAAACAGACCATCTTTGCCCGAGCCAGTTTGGCTCACTGGATAGAGCGTCGGCCTGCAGACCAAAGGGTCCTGGGTTTAATTCCAGTCAAGGGCAATTACCTTGGTTGCAGGTTCCTCCCCAGGCCAGGCCCTGGTCGGGCGCATGCAGGAGGCAACCAATCGATGTTTTTCTTGCACATCAATATTTCCCTCTGTCTCTCCCTCTCTCTTCCACTCTCTCTAAAAATCAATGGAAAAATATCCTCTGGTGAGGATAAAAAAAACACACAAATAAACAGACTATCTTTGCTGCCAAGGGACTCTGCCTGGCAGAAGAGACAGATGTATAGATAGTTATCATATAATGATAAGTACCATAGATGTTGTAAAAGTCATAAATGTCATGACAGCATATTTTTAAAAAGTTAATAAAGTAAAGCTGAAAATTTAATGAAGGAAAACTAAGTTAGTTTATGGACTTGTCTTCACTAGAACAGTTTAATTTACTCTGATCATTTCTATAGACAATATAGAGTAAATTTATGCATCATAGCTCTAAGTCATTATTGAATTAATGTTCCTTTTTAATATATGCAAAAAGTACATTGATTCTTTCTACACTTAATAGCATTCCATTACTTTTCAGACTTTTTTATCCCATAGTTAATATTGGCAACTGACTTTCTTTTCAGGAGCCTTCCTTCACAAAGAAATATTTTTTAGTCACTTACAAAGGGGACTTTATATGCAGTATGAATAGAACCACAAAATTATATTAAAGGTTGAATGCTGAAGTATCACCTAATGTCAGTAATGTTACTTTTATTTGACTTTTAGCTATGGAAGAGAAGTGGTCCAAGTTCATCACCCTTTTCCAGCCCAGCCTCATCCCGCTCCCAGACGCCAGAGAGGCCAGCAAAGAAAATAAGGTAATCACTTATTTGCTGTGTGGATTATTGGTCAGGAAATTTACTTGACTCTTAGGCTTTCTGATTTAGAGAATCAAATAAATTAACATCTAGAAGGACAGAGAAGTACCCAGAAGAATTGCTCTTATTTTTACAGTTCTTTATGCACTGAGTGTAGGGCCTCTGGTTCTCTTCTGCTGTACGAGTGACCGGGTGTAAGAGTAGAATAGAGTGAGCAGAGTGAATGTCCGCGGGCAGTAATCTTCATGTTCTGACTGCAGCTGACCCTCCAGGCCTACCTACAGTCCACTAGAATGCCACTCTCTTAGGGATTCTATCTATGCCTAGAACACTCAGTAACGTGGGAGGTTGTAAGGAAGGTTTTGAAGATAATTGATTTGTGCTTGTTTTAAGACAGTGGTTTCTCCATGATTTCCATGAACTACCCTCCCTTCATTTCTGAGGGAATTTTCTTTTGACTTTTTTTTTTTTGTCCTGGCATACTAAGATCTCAGATCATGGTTGTTCTAGACTTTGGCCAGTTGGGAGTTGGGAGGATATGTTATTCAGTATTTGTTGTCAGGAAGTCTTTCTAAACTTAATTCTGTGTTTTTCTCCTACAGAGAAGAGGAACTTTCCCATCATTCTAGTCCTTCAACTCCATTAGTAACTGACAAGGAGTCCCAGGGAGAAAGGGGTAAGTTAATAAATAGGCAAGAGTGGCTCCTGGTGATAGAAGTGTTTATGGAGAATGTATAGACTAGTACCTATTCAAATCATACTTTCAGCATTGCTGTGTAGAGGGCCTGGTATATACAGAGACAGAAGTTCTGTACTTCAGAGGTTTGTAGTCTGGTAAGGGAGGTGATAAGCAAATGCAGTATAACCCAGGGTAACTGTGGGATGGGGATAAGCTTAGGTTGAGGTATCTGTGAGCAATCCAGGAATTATTGCCCAGCAGTGGTATGCATGCATCTGGAGTAAGTCTTTCTGTACAGCCTCTTGACTATTAGGAATAATCTTGTAAACACTATCCATGAGCCCAGACTTTGGAAGATGAAGTTTTCAGAGATACCCAGTGAAAACTTAGTGTTATTAGTGTTACAAATCAGGGGGTATAAATACACCTATCTATTTCTTTTTTTTTTTTTAATATATTTTATTGATTTTTTTTACAGAGAGGAAGGGAGAGAGATAGAGAGTTAGAAACATCGATGAGAAACATCGATCAGCTGCCTCCTGCACATCTCCCACTGGGGATGTGCCCACAACCCAGGCACATGCCCTTAACCGGAATCGAACCCAGGACCCTCCAGTCCGCAAGCCGACGCTCTATCCACTGAGCCAAACCGGCTTCGGCCACCTATCTATTTCTGGAAGAAAACGACTATATTTCTTTCTTTAGTTGTAGATACAACCACATGGAAGAAACAGAACTTGAGTAATTCCCCACCTACACCTGGCAGCTCTGGGCAGCGTAAACGGAAGATTCAGCTGCTGCCCTCCAGGCGAGGGGACCAGCTGACCTTGGTATGGTCTTGTCCATTTACCCCTGCCCACCTTCTTAGCTCCTCTAAGTCTTAGGAAGGCTAAATACAGGTTTCTCCCAGTTTCTTATGATTGACTTGACTTCTCCTTTTTCTGTTGGGTAGCCTCCACCTCCCCAGCTTGGTTATTCAATTACTGCTGAGGACCTAGACTTGGAAAAGAAAGCTTCATTACAATGGTTCAACAAGGTCTTGGAAGATAAGACTGGTAAGGAATAAAGATGTTTCACACTCTAGGGAGGATTTGGGGGTTTTTTGGTCTATCTCATCTGAGAAATCCATGTGGGTCCTCAGTAAATCTGGAGAAAGTGAGCGCTGAGGTTGAGGAGAAGCATTTCTAAATGAGTTATTCTGAGACACTGAGCATTCCCATGCCCTGCAATATGCCACTGGAAAGAATTCCCAAACCAGGGAGGACAACTGAATCTTCTTGTTCTTCCTTAGATGCTGCCTCGAGCTCAGTCACTGAGAACCCACCTACCACTCAGCCTTTTACTTTTACCCTGCCTACTGCTGGGACTGCTCCCTCTCCAACCTCTCTCCCAGCCCCAAGCACTAATCCACTGTTGGAGAGCTTGAAGAAGATGCAGGATTCCCCGGGCCTAACATCCTTCCCAGGTGAGTGAGAGAGCTTCCCTTAGAGCAGTGGTTCTCAACCTTCCTAATGCCGCGACCCTTTAATACAGTTCCTCATGTTGTGGTGACCCCAATTTCATTGTTACAAATTGAACATAATTAAAGCATAGTGATTAATCACAAAAACAATATGTAATTATATATGTGTTTTCCGATGGTCTTAGGCGACCCCTGTGAAAGGGTCATTCGACCCCCAAAGGGGTCGAGACCCACAGGTTGAGAACCGCTGCCTTAGAGCATATGGCATCAATCTTTGTTGAGGTTGAAGTAAAAGCATTATGCCTGTCAGTCAATGGAAATTATAAGGATTGAACTTATTCTGGTTGACCAGACCTGAGCTGGTGTAAGCTTAAGAGCTTCAGGATTCTGTAATCAGGAAATTTTAGGGAAGGGGAGCTGTAACACTTAAGCTAGGAGAAGCTTAGTTTTGTTAGTCAAATGGCTCTTGATTTGAAACCTACTTCCTTAGCTGCTCTGAGCCTTGCCGTCATCTGTAAAATGAGAATAATGCTTACCTCATGAGGTAGCGCTGAATTGTAAATGTGATTACATGGTTGAGATGTCTTGTCACGTGCTTATTAGACCAAAGGCACAAGATAATATGAATTATTTGTCCCTCTAGGTTTCCAAGGGTCTGTTGATTGTTCCAGCCCTCTGCTTTCATAGCACTTCATATATACACACTCCTGTTATTTCACTTAACATGCAGTAGTTGTATGTTAGCTCTCAGCCTGTCCCAGGGCTCAGGGGCAGAGACTGTCTCATTCATTGTCATATGCTCTGCACTTAGCATATGGTAGTCAAGTATAGTAAATCTTTGTTAGATGAGTGAGGTGTATCTAGGTTATTAACTGGACTAAGTTTCCACACATTTAACCCAATTAGGCCAAGTTTTATCCCTTTCTGTATTCCTTAAGACCTATGAAGAGTGGAAATAACGAACACTTCCTTGATTTTTAGGTAATGAATGCTTTAAGGGCCGGTGGTATAGATTTAGTCTTATTTGTTGACTGACCCTTAAATCCCCAGCACTGTGCTGGGTACAGGGAGGATACAAAAGCATTGACTATCATCGTGTTTGAGATATTCAGAATTCACTTTCTCTACTCTTCTCCCCAGATGATTCAGCTGGAGTGGCAACTCCTGTGGCCCATTCGCCTCCGAAGACACCCAGCCTTCTGGGCCCTCTTGGCTCTTCACAGTCAGCGCCCCTTCCAGGCACCTCCTCAGACTCCAAACCCACAGTATCTTTCTTGGCGCTGTCCCCTACTTCTTCCATACCAGTCACTGACACCACCAAGTCACCTCAGGCTGAGACATCTGCCCCATCCCAGGCCCAGTCTGCCCCAGCCCCCAGCCCCAAGCCAAGTCTTCTGTTTGGAATGCTGAGCACTCCCCCTGCTAACCCTTCTGCCTCTGCAGCTCCTGCTGTGTTTTCAGCATCTCCCATGTTCAAGCCCATTTTTGAGGCCCCACCTAAAAGCGAGAATGAGGGCCCCTTGCCATGTAGCCCTTCCAAGGTCACAACCACAGCATCTTTTAGCTCTGCCCTTCCCACAACTACCAGCACCTCACCCATCACTTTCAAACCTGTTTTTGGCAGCATGGGGCCACCTACATCTGTGTCCTTGTCAACTCCCTTCTCCTTCAATCAGACAACTACTGCAGCCACAACCACAAATGCCCCTCTCTTCACTGGCCAGGCCAGTGCCACCTCAACAGTGGCTTCTGCGACCACAGCCAGCACCTCTGCCGACTCAGCTTCGAAGCCTACTTTTGGCTTTGGTGTGAGCAATGTGACCAGCACCATGAACAGCATGACTAGCACCACCACTTCCACCTCCCAGCCTTTCCTCTTTGGGAATCCCCCTGCCGCTGGTGCCAGCTTTACCCCAGCCACAGGCTCCATATTTCAGTTTGGCAAGCTTTCTGCCATTCCTACTTCAACGACAACGACCACCACCACCACCTTTGGCCAGTCCCTACCCAGTGCCGTGCAGGCAGCCACCAACAACAGCACCGCTGGCTTTAGTGGTTTTGGCAGCACCCTTACAACCTCAGCCCCGGTCACCACCAGCCAGCCTACCCTGACATTCAGTAGCTCTACCACCCCAACATTCAACATTCCCTTTGGCTCAAGCACCAAGGCCCCTCTCCCATCATATCCGGGAGCCAACCCCCAGCCTTTTGGGGCCACTGATGGGCAGCAACAGGGAGCTACCAAGCCAACGCTTGCCCCCAGCTTTGGCAACTCTTTCACTTTTGGAAACTCTGCAACCCCAGCCCCAACTGCAACTCCAGCACCAACCCCAACCCAGCCAGCCTTTGGCAACACTGCGCAGTCAGCTTTTGGTGGTTTGAAACCCACAGCCTCTGCCTTTGGCACCCCTGCCAGCACCCAGCCAGCCTTTGGCAGCACCACAGCTGCCTTCTCCTTTGGTGCAGCCACCACTTCTGGCTTTGGAGCTACAACCCAGACCACCAGCAGCGGGACCAGTAGTTCAGTGTTTGGCAGCACAGCACCATCGCCCTTCACATTTGGGGGCTCAGCAGCCCCAGCTGGCAGTGGGGGTTTTGGGATCAATGTGGCTACCCCAGGCACAAGCTCTACCTCTGGAGCGTTCAACTTTGGAGGAGGACAGAGTGGGACCACTGGCAACACAGCCCCCTTTGGGGGAGGCTTGAGTCAGAACACATTGGGCGCATCCAGCCAGAGCACACCCTTTGCCTTCAATGTGGCCAGCACGCCTGAGAGCAAGCCTGTGTTTGGAGGTGAGACTAGGAGTTGATTTGGTCCGCTGTGCCAGGCACTGTTTTAAGTGCCAGCATAGTCTCCACTCTTATGGAGCTTTATGTTATGGTTGTGAAAAGACAGGCTTAAATATATAAATGTCAGATAACAATGTCTTGATAAAATACGTAATTACTGACTGTAGAGGAGCTAATTAGGTAATCAAGGAAGGCCTTTCTGACGAGATAAATTTAAGCCAAGACTATTTGTGACAGAAAGTGGTTGCAAGTGCAGGTGGGTAGGTGTGTGTGAGAGCTTTGCAGGCACAGGGAGAGCGCAAAGGCCCAAAGGCAGAAACAAGCCTGGTATGAACAGATAAAAGCAAGGTGTGGCTAGAAGTTTAAAAGTGTAGATGGTATGAAAAGAGGTGAGAGGTAGGCAGAATTGAAGATCATCCATGGCCAGGGTTTAAATGTTTGGATTTTAAGTACTAAGGGCAATCACTGTAGAATTTCAAGCAGAAGAATGAAGTGATTTTACTTGCCATATGAAAGATGAATGAGAAGTTTTGATCCTGATAGTTTATATTTTCTTCATTAGAGATCTTGGGGAGTGGATTACAGTGAAGTGTGTACAGAGGAGAGCCTCTTAAATAGTCATTTTGGAGAGTGGAAAGGAAGGTAATGAGAAAGTAATACAACTAACTGCCGTGCAGTTTGAGGGCTGGAAAATTGTTATGAATTTAAAGTGAGACCAGTTAGCACTGTTTTTCCCTAGCAACTTTCAGTCATTGAGGTATAGATCTAAAATAAGTAGGTAGCTGGTAAAACCCAACCTGTTTAAACTCAAGCAAATATAGCAGGAGGGGCAGTGAACTTGGAGGTCTTAATGAGATTAAGGAAATGCAGGACTAGAAACAGCTGGGAAAAGAGTACAGTAGTTGCAGTTAAGATAGGGGAGCTAGAACAGTTCCTGGTGGTGATAGGTGTAGGTGGTGGAGGTTGGATAGAGGAATAGATTGGGGTAGCAAGGTCTGGGCCTCAGGGATCAAGAAAGATACTTATACCACATTGGGCTGAGACAAGTACATGTGAGAGAATGCAGCCTTCCCTGAAAGGGGCTGTAGAGAAAGCGTCACTACTGAGCATCAGGATTCAGTGAGGGAGGGCAAGGGAGTTTGCTGATGACTGACCCCATGGGCAGATTAGGCAACCTACAGGGTGGATTGGAGTGGTGGTGAGTTTGGTGGAAGGCTCTGGTTTCTGGAGGGGAGGGTATAACTGGTAAAACCCAACCTGTTTAACAGGGAGAAGAGGAATAACATGATTAGTCCTGATAGAAGGAGGGAGGTAACCTAGTCCTTTTGGTGGCTGAACCAGAGCTAAGATGTCCTGTGGGGAATGCCCATACAGAGAGCAGATCTCTGCAAGGTTCATTACCATCTGCTTTGATACCCTCTGCTCATTGGCCTGGTCTCTACAGTTCTCTGCTTTTTCTTCATTCTAGGCACCTCCACACCCACCTTTGGTCAGAACACCCCTGCCCCTGGAGTGGGCACATCAGGAAGCAGCCTCTCCTTTGGGGCATCCTCAACACCCACCCAAGGCTTTGTTGGCGTCGGACCTTTCGGTAAGCTTGGCAAGTCTCTCTGTTGCCAGCATGGCCTGCTTATTCTTCTCTGAAGAGGGAGTAGGGTGGGGTGGGCTGGTAGCTTCCTGGCTCTCTGAGGCCTTCTCCGGAAAGTCAGGCTGAAAGCATGAGAAAGATGTGGCCAGATTGAGAGTCCAGCACAACCAAGGTTTGGAGTTGGCGGCAGACAGCAGAGGAGCCTTTTGGGGCTGAATTTCCTGGATCCCTGGAAAGCCAGGTAAAATTGTCTTCTGGGCCTCTCCCAGACTATCTGTGATTTGGGGTTTTGCCTTTTCAATAGGCCCCTCTCCCAGCGCAATTGATACAGCTTTGGAAGCCCCCCCCCTCTTCAAGCACCCACAGTCCTGTTGGCCTAACTTTCCAGAGATTGGGGCAACCAAAGAAATGCTTTCAGGTAGCAGCTGCCCTGATGAGATTTTGTTGAATCTTTCCAGGATCGACGGCCCCTTCATTTTCCATTGGTGCAGGATCCAAGACCCCAGGGGCTCGACAGCGACTGCAGGCCCGAAGGCAGCACCCCCGCAAGAAATAGTGTTTGTCCCTTGCCTCCATTCCACCCACCCCTTGCCCAAATCTGGACCTTGGTACCTGCTAGGAAGAGCCTCTAACCCATCAAGTTCCATACAGCAAACCTGGCTTCAGCCACCAGGGAGGTAGTAGCAGCCCTGGGGGCCATTTCCCTCTCTCAGAGGAAGCGGAAGCCTCAGGCCTCTTGGTGGAAGGGGAGGATGTGGCAGGGCAGAAGCCTGATACCTTTACTTGAACAGTTCCACTGGTGAGGCTGGAGAGAACTAAAGAAACATCTGTACATACTGTCCACTTACTTCCCTCACTTGTTTAGTATATAAGCTTAGTCAGGCAGCCTTCCTTCCCACCTTTTCCCCAGCGAGCCATCTTTGCTGGAGGGTAGTAGGTAGAGCCCTGCCCACCTCTCTCTCTGGTATGCATTTAGTGGGATTGGGGGAAATGGATTATCCCTAAAGCTTTACCTTGCTTGGCTTGGCTATAAAAAGTGGTTCTCTGGTCCCTTTAGGGGACTGTTTCCCCATTTCTTGCTTTGTCCCTCAACTGGCTCCTTGCAGGATCTATTGCTTTTTAAATGATCTTGAATCAAGCTTTGCCTTGAAGACCCCAGTGGATGCTGCTCCTGCTATTTCACTTCCTCTTGCCAAGTCTGAGTCAGTGTTTTGTCCCTAATCCTATCTGGCAGTTCGGCCCCTAAAAGCTTGGTGGCTCAAGACTGTTAGCCTGGCAGATCCAGGGGTGATTCCCTCACTCCAGGGAGGAAAGCTCTTGGAGCAGACAGGATGCCCACCGCTGCTTTCAGCTGCCTCCTCACCCACTATCCCTGCTGGCCTCATTGGGCACGTCTGCCTCTCTGGCACTGTATGTTTAAAGCCTTGTCCTGTGTTACTTTGTCTGATGCTCATGTCTATTTCTCTTTGAATCGAGTTTGGAGGAAGAATTGAATTGTATGAGTGGCGGCATGTTGGTAGTGCCGGACTTATCTGTTTCAAGTTTCTGGGACTTAGCTAATTGAATGTGGAAAGTAGCACCACTTTACGGCTACAAGTGCCAACTCCTGAATTTTCAAATGGTGTTTTGACTTTAAGGGCTGGCAGCCCAGGAGGATAGGGCCAAGGGGAAGCAAAGACCTCATCTCTTCCCTCTGCTGTTTCTCTCTCCTACCTACCTGACCTCACAGGAGGCTCGAACACCCCTAGTATATGTTAGAAAACCTAAATTAATGAGCCACACTTTCAAATTCTTAGTCGCCACCCCCTCTCCCCTCAACCCTTCCTTTCTTTGTTTCAAAGCCACATACCCCAGGCCTAAGAGCCTTGCTGCCATGCCCATCCTCTTTGGGAGAAGTATGAATGCGTGTGTCTAAATTAAAAGAAAAAATATTTAAACATTTTTTAACAAAATAAAAATTTATTTTTGTATTTAAGCTAAATTGCCTTTTAAATTCCTTCAAGCTTGGTTCATTGAGGTGGTTAAGTATAAATGCTGTTGATTAGGAATTAGCTGTATAGTTAAGTTATGCCTGTGTGAAGAAGAGGCTCTAGTGCTGTCCCAGACAGCTTTCCTGGGGTGACTAGAGCTCCTTCTGGACACATTATGTAAAATGTAATTCTTTTTTTTTATAAATAATGTGATGTAGATGTAACTAGTCCCCCTCACCCTTTTGTGACTGAGGTTGAAAGTTTTGTGGCAGGGGACTGACTGCTCCCCACCCCCTAGAAGAGCTCTGTTAATACTTAACTGTCTGTGGAGCTGAGGAGGGAGCCTGAACCTCAAGTCTCAAATACCTACTAGAATTGGAGGGGTGTGGTGGGGCACGGGCCTAGAAATCAAGCTTCTACCTATACCTTAAGTAAGGTAGACCCTCTTAGTTTTAGTACTCTAAGCTAGTTTACCTCAGTTCCACAGGCAGGGCAGTTGGTCCAGGAACCCCCTGAAGAGGGTTCCTGGCACAGCCTGAGTGTGAGTGTGTGTGTGTATGTGTACATGTACGTGCACTGGACAGGAACGGGAGGCTGGGACTTTCCATTACAAATAAAGACTTAATTCCTGTGAGTCTAGTTGGAATTTTTAGTATGAATGTGAGATTTTTCTCCTTGCTTATGTCATTAAGAATAAAAAAAAACTGTGATCTATCGTAGACCATGTCCTGCCTTTTATTTTTGTGGGTAGCACTTCTCGCAACAGCAAGAACATGGCTCTGGGAAGGTACGAAAAGGACGAGGCAATCCGCTCTGTCTTCCCAGCTGGAGAAACAGGGCTATCAATTTCCTTCCTATAGCAACAAAAAGAACAGAACCTTTCAAAAACTAAACTGATGCCTGGGGCTGGGGGCTAAGCCGAAGGGAGAACCAGTGTCATCCCTTCCTCCACCCAAGAAGTCAAAGTTTTGAGCACCTGCTTTGTGCAAGGTAGCATGCTAGGAGCAGCTGCTGCATTTCGCCGCCGCCTCTTTTTCTTCGGAGCTGGGCTAGGGCTGGACCTAAGTTCTGGTGCTGATACTTCGGCCTGTGAAACTGAGCTAGAAGAAAAGTATAAGTTAGATGTGTCCCAGTCTTCTATCATCTTCCCAGCAGGCCCCCTGCTCACCTTGGCACCTCTACCCGTTCAAGTACAGCAATGAAGAAGCCACCAGTGAGTGTGGTCTCAGGGGAGGCCCGGAGACAGTGTTCTGCCCCTGGAAAAGTGTTAAGGCCTCGGTGGGGCCAGGAGGGTAGGACAGGAGCTAACCTGTGGAGAAGAGCACACAGACTTCTAGGTAAAAGAGCAGCCCTCTCCCCTCCCCAAGACCCTAGTGGAAAGCCAACTACCTAAAGGTTCCCGAACTCTGCTGTAGGGCCTCCTGTACCACATCTTCATTCTCCTCTTGACAAAGGGAACACGTGGAGTAGACCAGGCGCTGCAGGGAGGGGAAAGTGAGCGCATGGCACAGAGCTCGCTGCTGGAACCCTGCCAGGGCACGCAAACGTTCCTTGCTAGGTAAACCTGTCCCAGGCTCCTCCAGCTGTCTAGTCAACATACCTAGGGAAAGAGTGTTTTCATTAAATTCATTCTGAAATCCCCACTTTATAAGAACATTTGCCCAGGGTCACAAGACAATTCGAGTCAGAACTAAATAAAGCCAAGACCTAAATGAACTGCTACCACTCTTCCACTCTAAGGCCGCTCTTGATCTGTTGGTCCCTAGGCTATGAATTCTCCCCATCTCACCAGAGCCACTACAGGAAGGATCCAGCAAAATGTACTGGACCTGACGATAACGCTGGTCTGAGGGTGAAACTGCCAGGAAGTCCTCTTCGGCTAGCTGGCAGCACGAGACTCCAGCCCGGGCCAGCAGAGTAGCCATAGACGCCAGCCGCTTGGCATCCAGGTCAAAGGCAAAGATCTTCCTACAGACAAGGCCAGAGTTGAGGTTAACTGAGTTTATACACCATCTAATGGACATTAAGTTGGGACATGCAGAAGGTAACATTTACACAGCCTGAAAGGACTAAGGAATTCACTTCTCACACCTGCAACCCACTGGGAAGCTTATTTGGGGGCTATACCAGGAACTGCTCTAAGTCCAGAGGGAAATATTTAAAGGAAAATCTTCCTTTCAGCCTTCAGACCTATTGGGAAGACGAGTTCCTTATTTCTCACCAGCTAAAGGATCCGACCCCATTCCCTCCCTTTGTCTGACCATGGCACTCACCCTTGGTTCTTCAGAAGAGCAGCCAAGTGACTGGTCTTATTGCCCGGGGCAGCACACGCGTCAATGACATGGGACCCTGGGGGCGGGGCCAGCAGCATGGCTGGGAGACAGCTAGCCTGGCAGGGCAAAGCACAACTGCTGGTGAACAGACTCCAAGCTGGTCACTTCTACACATTCTTTCCTTTTCCACCCACCGTCCCTACCTTGTCTTGTAAGATGAGGTGACCTGCTTGGTACAGTGGATGTTCATGCAGATCTGTTTGGGCAGGAAACACAAGCAGCTCTGGCAACAAGGGATCCAGAAGAAAACACTTCCCTTTGAGGGCCCTTAGGTCCTCAAGGCTGTCAGGGAACAAGAACCATTCATTCAACATTTTTTTAATTGTCCCATGCAAGGTACCAGGATGGGCATTTTACATGTTACCTAACATGTTAACTTCATTCATGCAATAAATGTTTAAGGCTGAACTAAACAGGATAATAAGACAGAGTCTGGGTTCTCAGACCAGACTCTGGTTTCAGGATCCCACCTCAGCCATTTATCAGCAGTGGAAGCAGGAGCAAGTGCCCTTATCTCAGGCTGTTTGCACTTTTATAAAATAGTAGCTGTGAAGATTAAATACATTAATGCATGCGAAATACTAGGTGTACTGGTTAATAATGCAGATTTTTTTCCAATAGATGGAGTTACACATGTTGATATATATGCGATTTGATATGTATGCTATTTTGTTGTATTGACAACAAGCTTCAAACCATCATATGTCAAATTTGCTGAAGGTGTTAACATCATAGATATTTTTACACTTAAAAGTGTCGAATTTCATGCCAAAAAAAAGCATTTGCGGGAAGTTTTAATCCACTACTTTATTTTGAAGAAAAGTGCTGCTGAAAGTTTCATATACTTCGGGAAGCTTATGGTGAACATGCTCCATCTCAAGATACTTGTGAACGCTGGTTTAAACGCTTTAAAAGTGATGATTTCGATGTGAAAGACAAAGAACGTCCAGGTCAACCGAAAAAGTTTGAAGACCAACAATTACAAGCATTATTGGATGAAGATGCGTGTCAAACTCAAAACAACTTGCAGAAAGATTAAACATTGCTCGGCAAACAATGTCCAATCATTTACAAGCAATGGGAAAGATTTTAAAGCAGCGGTTCTCAACCTGTGGGTCACGACCCCTTTGGCGGTTGAACGACCCTTTCACAGGGGTCGCCTAAGACCATCCTGCATATCAGATATTTACATTACAATTCATAACAGTAGCAACATCACAGTTATGAAGTAGCAATGAAAATAATTTTATGGTTGGGTCACCATATGAGGAACTGTATTTAAAGGGCCACAAGGTTGAGAACCACTGTTTTAAAGGAAGGAAAATGGGTGCCACATCAACTGAACGAAAGACAAACGGAAAACCAAAAAGTCATCAGTAAAGTTGCTTCAACGGCACGAAAGAAAGTCTTTTTTGCATCAAATTGTGACTGGCAATGAAAAGTGGATTTATTTTGAGAATCCCAAATGCACAGATCATGGGTTGACCCAGGTCAACCATCAACATCGACTGCAAGGCCAAATCGTTTTGGAAAGAAGACAATGCTCTGTGTTTGGTGGGATCAGGAAGGTGTGGTGTATTATGAGCTTCTAAAACCAGGTGAAACCGTGAATACTGATCACTACTGACAACAAATAATCAATCTAAACCATGCTTTGATCGAGAAACAACTAGAATGGGCCAGAAGACACGGCAGGGTAATTTTGCTTCATAATGACGCACCATCACACACTTCAAAATCAGCTAAAAACATTAAAAGATCTTGCCTGGGAAGTATTAACCCACCCACTGTATTCACCAGGCCTTGCTCCTTCAGATTGCCACTTGTTCCGATCGATGACACATGCACTTTCTGAGCAGCACTTCAAAACATACGAAGAGCCGAAACCGGTTTGGCTCAGCGGATAGAGCGTTGGCCTGCGGACTGAAAGGTCCCAGGTTCAATTCCGGTCAAGGGCATGTACCTGGGTTTCGGGCACATCCCCAGTGGGAAATGTGCAGGAGGCAGCTGATCGATGTTTCTCTCTCATTGATGTTTCTGGCTATCTCTCTCCCTTCCTCTCTGTAAAAAATCAATAAAATATATTAAAAAAACAAAAACAAAAAACATACGAAGAAGTGGAAAATTGGGTCTCGGAATGGTTTGCCTCAAAACAAGAAAAGTGCTATTGGGACGGTATCCACAAATTACCTGAAAAAAGGGGAAATGCGTAGCTAGCGATGGACATTACTTTAAATAAAGAACTTTTGATGTTTCTCTTGAAATTAATGTGTTTCCTTTGATTACAAAATCCGCTATTATTAACAGGTACACCTAGTACTTAGAAAAATAGATGGCACAAATTAGGCACTCAATAAATGTTAGCCGTTACTGCTAAAACAACCTTAAGGAGAAGTTATTTCGGGGGGAATTGGACAGGGAAGGGTATGTGTAGGGCAGATAAGTATTGAGCTGACTCCTGATGGATGAGTTAGTAATGTGAGAAGCTAAGATGAAAACTACATTCACTAAACTCTGTAAAGGAGCACTGTCCACTCCACCCTGACCCACATAGAAACAGGCCTAGAGAATAGTGTCCCAGTTCAGAAAGCTATCAAGCAGCAGAGCTGGAATTCAAACCCACACACAGCCATTCTCTACTCTACCTCCCTGGTTTCTAAGCAACATGCTCCAGGCAGAAGGGGGAACACCTAAAACAGATGTGGGGGAGGGGCAAAGGCGCTTCCCAGAGCTGTCAGAGGACAGGGGAGAGGTGGGAAAGCATCAGAGCAGAGAGTGGCAATCATTGTGGGAACAGCAGGTGCACAGAGTGGCATGGCAGATGGGCCTGGAGAGGAAGCAGGGGGGACAGTACAATGGCGAGTCAAGAGAGGGTTTTCAGCAGGGAAGTAACACATCGGATATGGTTTCAGATCTTTCGGCAGCCAAATCAGGATGAGTGCCTAAACCTAGGTAATGTCCAGAAGGACAAAAAGAAAGGTGTAGATTTGAGAAAAATGCTGAAGGCAGAGTAGTGAGTGACTGGAGGGAGAGGAAGAAAGCATCTAGGATGACTCAGTGTCTGGTTTGATCAAATGAGTGCATAATTATACCTGCTAGGTTAAAATAGGGAATGCAGAAGGTGCAAAGTTCAGGGATACAAGGATGGTTCAAATTAATCAATGTGATACAGCACATTAAGAAAATGAAGGCTTGCCCTAGCCAGTCTGGCTCAGTGGATAGAGCATTGGCCTGCGAACTGAAGGGTCCTGGGTTCAATTCCGGTCAAGGGCACATGCCCGGGTTGTGGGCTTGATACCCTGTGGGGGCCATGCAGGAGGCAGCCAATCAATGATTCTCTTGTCATTGGTGTTTCTATCTCTCCCTCTCCCTTCCTCTCTGAAATCAATACAAATACATTTTTTAAAAAATGAAGGGTTTATCACAAAAACTCTAAATAAAGTTGGTATAGAAGAAATGTACTTCAACATAATAAAGGCCATATAGGACAAGCCCACAGCTAATATCATATCAATGGTGAAAAGCTGAAAGCTTTTCCTCTAAGATCAGGAACAAGACAAGGCTACTTTTAATCAACAGTATTGGAAGTCCTAGCCAGAGCAATTAGGCAAGAAAATAAAGGCATCTAAATTGGAAAGGAAGACGTAAAATTGTCATTATTTGCAAATGACATATATATAGAAAACCCTAAAGACTCCACCAAAAACCTCTTAGAATTAGTAAACAAGATCAGTAAAGTTGCAGGATGCAATATCAATATGCAAAAATATGGTGCATTTCAATACACTAATTATGAACTATCAGAAATTTTAAAAGAAGCCCATTTATAATTGCCTCAAAAAGAATAAAATACCTCAGAATAAATTTAACCAAGGAGGAAAAAGACCTGCACACTGAAAACTATATAAGATATTAATGAAAGATATTCCATGCTCATGGGTTGGAAGAATCTATGCTAATAAAGGGTAATATGCTAATTAGACCAGACATCTTCCGGATATTCTTCTGGATGTCCTTCCGGACAAAGTCATGGTTGCGGGGCAGAGACAGGGGCAGTTAGGGGTAATCAGGCTGGCAGGGGAGAGCAGTTAGGGGGATCAGGCCGGCAGGGGAGGGCAGTTAGGGGCGACCAGGCAGGTAGGTAAGCAGTTAGGAATCAGCGGTCCCGGATTGCAAGAGGATGTCCAACTGCCGGTTTAGGCCTGATCCCACAGGCAGTTGGATATCCCCCGAGGCATCTCGGATTGGAGAGGGTGCAGGCCGGGTTGAGGAGAGACCCCCCCCCCCTCCCCTGTGCACGAATTTCGTGCACTGGGCCTCTAGTATTGTTATGATGTCCATATTACCCACAGCAATCTACACATTCGATGCAATCCCCATCAAAATTCCAGTGGCATTTTTCAAAGAAATAAAACAAATAATCCTAAAGTTTGTATGGAACCACAAAAGACCCAAATAGCCAAAGTAATCTTCAGAAAAAACAACAAAGCTGGAGGCAGCACGCTCCCTAATTTCACACAATATTACAAGACTATAATAAAACAGTATGGTATTGGCATAAAAACAGACACATGGATCAATGAAACAGTACAGAAGGCCCAGAAATAAACCCACACATATGTGATCAATTTATGACAAAGGTGCCAAGAATATACAATGGGGAAAGGACAGTCTTTTCAATAAATGGTGTTGGGAAAACTGGACAGTCACATGCAAAAGAATGAATGAAACTGGACCATTCCTTTATGCCACATACAAAAATCAACTCAAAATGGAGTAAAGACTTGAATGTAAGACCAAAAATCATAAAACTCCTAGAATAAAACATAGGTGGTAAGCTCCTTGACATGGATCTTGGTAATGATATTTTGGATTTGACACCAAAAACAAACAAGTAGGACCACATCAAACTAAAAAGCTTCTGTACAACAAAGGAAACTATCAACAAAATGAAGGTACAACTTATTGAATGATAGAAAATAGTATATGCAAATCATATATTTGATAAGGGATCAAAATCCAAATCCAAAATATATAAAGAACTCAATAGCTAACAACAACAACAAACAATCCAATTAAAAAATGGGCAAAGGATAATAGACATTTTCCCAAAGAATATAAACAGATGGCCAACAGGTACATGAAAAAAAGGTTCAATATCACCTCCTATCTGCTAGAATGAGTTATAAAACACACAATAAGTATTGGCAAGGATGTGGAGAAAAAAGAACGCTTGTGCACTGTTGGTGGGAATGTAAATTCCAAATGGGAAACAATATAGAGGTTCCTCAACAATTTAAAAACAAAACTACCATATGATCCAGCAATTTCACTTTTGAGTATTTACCTCAAGGAAAGCACTAATTTGAAAGATATATGCACCCCCATGTTCACTGCAGCATTATTTACAATGGCCAAGACATAGAAGCAGCCTAAGTGTCCATCAATGGATGAATTAAAATGTGACATACACATAGTGAAATATTATTCAGTCATAAGAAATACCTTGCCATTTTCCTTCTTTCCTTTTTTTAGTGTAAGTTGGATGGACCTTAATGGCAAAGTCAGAGAAAGACAAATACCATATGACCTCATTTATATGTGGAATCCTAAAACAAAAAACCCCCCAGAACTCATAGATACAGAGAACATATCTGGGGGTTGGGGGACAAAATGGGTGAAGGGAGTCAAAAGGTACAAATTTCCAATTATTAAATAAATCATGAGAATGTAATGTGCAGTATGGTGAATAGTTAATACTGTACTGCATATTCGAAAGTTGTTAAGAGAATAAATCTTAAAAGTTTGTATCACAAGAAAAAAAATTTTTGTAACTGTATGGTGGTAGATGTTAACTAGACTTACTGTGATCATTTTGCAATATATACAAATATCAAATATATACATTTCACTGTACCCCTGAAACTAACATAATGTTATAGGTCAATTATACCTCAATTTAAAAAAAAATACTGCAAAATAATCCAATAACTTGTTTAAGCATATTTTTTGGAAGAATTACTTTTAAATCTTGAATTTTGAATAAATGTTACTGAACAACAAAAAAAGGTGCAAAATTCAGAGGATGGATGAATTCAGTCTGACATATGCTGAGACTGTAAAGCACTGATATGAACCTGAGGGTATGAATACAAGAGAGAAGTCTAGACTGGGGGGCAAGGATCATCAGGTAAGAATTAGGAATTAGAGCTAGAGAAGAAATTGAGGGATGGATACATTAGAACAGTGGTCGGCAAACTCATTAGTCAACAGAGCCAAATATCAACAGTACAACGACTGAAATTTCTTTTGAGAGCCAAATTTTTTAAACTTAAACTATATAGGTAGGTACATTGTTATTAACTTAATAAGGGTACTCCTAAGGCTTAGGAAGA
>NW_005871093.1:5893752-5960683 GCF_000147115.1 Myotis lucifugus | reverse complement strand
CTCACCTGGAAGCCCGGCCCTGGTAGGAAGAAACCTTGTCTCCTTGAAATAATCGATTGCATCATCAGAGCAGGTCTTGAGCGTGTTCACCCGCACAAATCGAGGCACCTGGGAGGCTAGGAAGCAACCAGCCATCAGTGGGCAGGAACCTGCCATTTGAGGCCTGATGGCTGCCCCCACCCCCACAACTCAGCTCACCTGCGCCAGGCCGCATCCCACTTCCAACAAGTCCTCATTCCGGCTCACACCTCGATGGACCTTCAGCCGGGCCAACTCGGCCTTCAGCCTGGCCTGGTGTCGGTTCAGCAGAGGCTTCCATCTGCCCCCGCCCCCTCTAAAGCCTCTTCCCAGCAACAACTCATACACCAGCACCTGGAGATGGAAAGACCAAGAGGTAAAAACAAAACCCTCAGCATTCCTGCCTTCCCGCTCCATAGCGTTGGAACTGGAAAGGCTAAACAGATCACCTGTCGAGGCAGTAACGGGTGAAAGTGAGGTGCCTTGTGCGGATCACACAGAAATTAATGGCAGATGGAGGATCTGAACCTGAAGCCTTCCGCTCACCAGCAGAGCTCAAGATCGCAGCCCTCCTCCGCGTCAACATCACCCTTTGCTTTACCTAAACCGCCCCTGCCATTGCTACTTCGTACTTTTGCTCTTGTTTACTCTTTCACACAGGCTTGAAGTTAAAGCGTTTTCATCTCACCTCAATTCCCAACTCAGAGGCGCGTCCTCAATTCAGAGGCGCTACGGCCACACGGCGGCCCGGAGGGAGCTCGGACCGGGTTCGGAGGGACTCACTGCCCCGCCCCCGCCCCGCCCCTCGCCCGTCACCTTGGCCAGGTGCGGCCGAAGCTTCTTCTCGGCGCGTCTTCTCGGCGCGGAGGAGGCCGGCGCTGGAGATGACCGAGTCCAGCACCGCAGAGTAGCGCTGCGTCTCGCACACCAGCGCGTACAGCTGCTTCACGTTCTGCGCGCGGCCAGAGAGACACAAGCTGAGGCGGGGCCCGGCCCAGGCCAGCCTCCCGCCCAGCCGAACCCCGCACCCCGCACCCCGCACCCCGCTACCTGGAAACTGCTAGCGTACACCAGTCCTTTGATGGAGCCCTGGCGGCTCTCCACACCAGCCAGCACGGCCGCCGCCGCCGCGTACAGCGCCATGCACCACTGCCGCGCGCCTTTACGGTTCTGTCGCAACGTCGCGGCCGCCCCGACTTCCGGGGTTAAAGGGCGCAGAGGCGGGGCACCGGAAGCCCCAGTGCCGTGGGAGCCTCCCAAGGCGGATGTCCGTATGTTAGAGTAGGGAGGCGGGCCCTGGGAGCGCGTTTCTCCACTTCTTGTTAGGGTTTCACTTTTTTTTCTTTCCATTTTTGCCGATCTAATAGCAAACAGTGGGATTTTACTGCTGTTATTAAGGTTGAATGTCTTCATACTTATTGGTCATTTGTACTTCTGTTATCATAACACTAGAAGCCTCATGCACGTTTTGTGCTAGGGCTGGGGCCTGCTGCGGGGCCACCTCTGCCTCCGCCCACCCCAGCTTCTTGGGGAAGGTCCTCTGGTCTAATTAGCATATCACGCTTTTATTATTATAGAAGATATTAATGTGTTGCCCTGGAAGTCAGCTCACTCTTACGCCATCTTTCCCTTAGTGCCCTTTATATATTAACATTATATACTGACAACGTAAAAAACATTCAAGCCTGTAGAGAATTTTTGTGAGTTTATTTGAGCCAAACTGATGACAATTGCCCGGAAGTAGTCTCAATGGATTGAGAATATGCTCCAGAGAATGGCAGTTTTGCAATTTATTTTATACATTATAATCATAAGAGGAAATATAAGTGGTTTACATGAAATCATTGATGATAGGTTAGGGAGGCAGGAGAAAGCAAAGTGGGGAAACCTCTGGGATTGGGTAAAAAGTAAAATGATAGTAATTCTGAAACAAGTGTATGTGTATTGTAGAATTGAGCAAAGAAGTAACTATATTTTGTTGAGAGCCAGGCTTTTTTAAAAAAATATATTTTATTGATTTTTTACAGAGAGGAGGGGAGAGGAAGAGAGTTCAAAACATCGATGAGCGAGAAACATCAATCAGCTGCCTCCTGCACACCCCAACCTCCTGCACACATCGCAACCAAGGTACATGCCCTTGACTGGAATCGAACCCAGGACCCTTCGGTCCGCAGGCTGACGCTCTATTCACTGAGACAAACCAGCTAGGGCGGGAGCCAGGCTTCTTGTGCTGAGAGAAAGGAGCTACAAATATAAAATGGTGAAAGGCAAGAATTATACAAAATGGCAATTTTCTCCAGTCTGTCCACAGGAAGGATATTCTCAATAACACTTCAGTGGCAATGAGCACACCTAGATTCCAGATCTTGGGTTCTAATATCACTTCCCACTAAAAAGAATCAGGGGTCCTTAGTAACATGGCTGAGTCCAGGGCTGGGCCTGGGAGAGTAACCTGGACCATCTTGTGCCAGAAGTAAGAATGTGCCCAAAGAATGGCAGGCACAGAAGCCAGCTTGAAGGAGCTCCAACTGACCAAATCCAGTACAATCTGAGCATAAAAATAAATTATGATAAATTATTAATGAATTATAATGGACTATAATTCATTAATAAAATCAGAATCCATGGATTCATATTGACAGAAATAAATAAAAGTAGAAGGAAAGGCCCTTACAATAAAATGTTAAGTAATAAATACAGAAGGAATGATTGTTTTAAAATCACTATATGGCAATCATAGCAGTAATTTGATTCAGGCAAGAGCCATCAATTACTATAAGAAACAGGATATTCACATAACTTCAAGTAATCTCTCCACAGGTTACTTTATTTAAAACAAAGTTGGGAAAGTAACTGTACAGTAGAAAAAGTTGGAGGACATGTCCAGGACTCGGTGATCAAAATTAACATTGCCAGCCCTAGTCAGTTTGGCTCAGTGGCCTGCGGACTAAAGGGTCCTGGGTTCAATTCCAGTCAAGGGCACATGCCCAGGTTGTGGGCTCAATCCCCAGTAGAGGGCATACAGGAGGCAGCTGATCAATGATTCTCTCTCATCATTAATGTTTCTATCTCTCTCTCCCTGTCCCTTCCTCTCTGAAATCAATAAGATATTTTAGGGGAAAAAAGTAACATTGCCAATATGGGAGCAAGTCACAATCTCCGACCAGTTGGTAGCATCACTTCCGCAGTATTCCTGCCATCTATGCATAACCTGAATCAAATGAAGTATTAAACACACCCAAATCGAGGGACATTCTACAAAATAATTGGTCCCATCTCTTCAAAATGGCAAAATTGAGAGGACAAAGAAAGACTAAGACTGACCCAGATGAAGGAAAGCTAAAGAGACATGACAACTGAAATGTAACTAGTGATCTTGGATTGGATCCTGGACCTGAACTAGTCTTACAACAGAGGACAAGGAGGACAATGGGTGACATCTGAATAATGTCTGTAGGCTGGATAACAGTGTTTTATCAATGTTAATTTCCTGATTTTGACACATTTGCATTGTGGTTATATAAGAGAATGTCTTTGATTTTAAAAAATTTTTAATTAAAAAAAAAAAAGATCTTGCCCTAGCCGGTTTGGCTCAGTGGATAGAGCGTCAGCCTGCAGACCGCGAAGCGTCCCGGGTTCGATTCCGGTCAAGGACACATGCCTGGGTTGCGGGCTCGATGCCCAGTGTGGGGTGTGCAGGAGGCAGCTGACCGGTGATTCTCTCTCATCGTGGATGTTCTATCACTCTCTCCCTCTCCCTTCCTCTCTGAAATCAATAAAGATATATATTTTTTTTAAAAAGATCTTTTGATTGCAAACACTAATTCTGGCTAGCCAAACAGAATTTATTAAATAGGTGTCTGTCTGAAGGCAGGAAGATGCACACAAAAGAGTAGTTGAGGACATTTTAAAGAAGGGACTGGTTAGAGTTAAGAGAACTTACAGGGGATGGTGCAGTACTCAGGGCTAGCAGCAGCACTATTCACCACCAGGCCCGAGGAACAAGGAAAGAGTAACAGAAGGAGGGAGCCACCTGCCAGGACTCTTAAGTAGAGGGAAGCTGCTAACCCATAGCCCAGCAGGCAGGAAACCAGGAAAATAAATACCTCAAACCCCCTCTCCTGCCCTTGGATCTCCTGCCAGTCCCTCCCATCAGCTGAGCCCAGCAGAAGCCAAAGAGTTTTGTGTTCCATCAGGGCCAGCCTCCCAGGACACAGAGCAGGATGAAGAAGAGTGGAGAGTGACTTTGGAGGGGTGACACTCCAGCCCAGTCCTAGGACTGAAGGAACTGCTGCATAACCAAAAACAAGGTCTGAAAGGTTTCAAGCACACAGCACCCAGGGCCAGCGCCTGGCAGATTCAGCCAGTAAGATACAAACACTATTTGATTCAGACAGTTTATTACTTACATCGAAAGCAGAAGGAAAATTAGCCAAAAGTGCCAGCTCCAGGTGGTCCTTGTTGTACACACAAAAAAGGATGCCGTGGAAATCAAAGGGCTGATGACTGCAACACCAGTTGTGGGATATGCTGTTGCTGAGGGGCCAGTTCTACACTCCGCTAAGCTGTTTTGTAGTCTGCAACTCTACTTGGAGGGAGATGGAGCAAAAAGCCTCATTCTTCAGCAGGGCCTAGGAGGTGATATCTCCCGATAGTCTCCTGTGAGATAAGGAGGTGGGTGGACATGGCCTTGAGGTAGCACCTCACAAGCCTCCCATCCTCTCTGTTCCTGGAGGATCACTCAGGCTGTCAGTCAAGCCTTTGCCTGTGTGGCCTATGTGGATACTTGCCATGGCACCATAATGGAGCTCTTCCCCATGGAAGGCTCTCAGGTGGCTTCACAGACCTCAAGTCTGGGGAGCTCTCTAAACTTTTAGAGTCTAAAGCACCAGGTCTCAGGTGACTGGGTCCTCAACCATGTTCTCTCTCCCAGTGTTCAGATTCTTGGGAGAGACAACATCAGTTGTGGCCAGGAGCAGGCTCACCATGAACATTCATGGGCTCTGGCCCCCCTCCATGTGCATGGCAGCTTTCAGGGATGGGCTGAACCCCTGATTGGTTCCAACTTGCTTCTGCTTTAAAGTAGTGTCATTTCCATCTCATCTCACTGAGAGGGAAGTCAAAAGAGTCTTTAAGGACAGAGCAGTGATGGAATGGTTGATGTGACTCTAACCACAGAACAATGGGCAGTGGGTAGAAGCAAGCTCTGGCCCCACTAGAGGTTGGAGACCCAAGAATAAAGCAATTCTGTACAGTAATTAATATTTGCAAATCATTTAAAGAGAAATATGGATGGGAAGGCAGAAGTGGGTAGAGGTGAGCAAAGGGCAGGGAAAGGGGGAATACCTGCAATTTTGTCAACATTAAAAATAAAAAATAATTTTTTAAATAAAAAGAAATAAATAATGTCCAATTTCTTGTCTTTGAAGTTATTTTAAGTTCACAATGATAATGAAAAATTATGTATGGGAATGTTTCCACCCTCAGTTGGAGGAGTAAGCAACAAGCATGGTAGGAGGGACCAAGGGAAGCCCAAGGCCCAGTTCTGCTGGTTAAGAAGCAGGTTAATAATCTAACAATAGGTAAATAAACACGCGGTTCGCTGATGGGGAACTGTGGTCCTTTTCTCCATATCACTAAATGTTTCCAGGGTCACAGAGGCATGAAGACCTTCCAAACAGTAAAGACGTAACCTCTGTTTGCTGGACCCAACAGAATCCCTGGAGTCCCCATGCCCAGATGGGAAGGGCCTGTGAGCAGGCAGCCCCATGAGCACCCCTACAGCTTGGTGGGCTGTGGAGAGCTGAGATGACTGGGCCCGCTGGGCGGGGGCAGCACCATGGGCAGTGAGTTGCTGCCCCTTTCATGCCAGCATGTGTCCAGGATGGGGTAGAGCTTGCCCTGGAAGTCAGCCTGGAATGTGTAGAGTGGTCGCAGGTCATCTGGGCGGTCAGCATCGAAGAAGGTGAGCTCTCCCTGCTCATAATGCAAATAGACGCCAATGCGGTGGGGGTGTCCGGCCACGGGCAGGGGCACCCTCGGGCAGCCAAAAGCCTCATACACCCGGCCCTCCTTCAAGCCAATGAGCCACATGCCATGCTCTGGGGACTTGCTCAGCTTGCCCTTGCGACTGGCTGTGCCCTTGATGACTCCCAGGCGCCAGTCGCTCTTGATGCCCACCACCACCTCCCAGTAGTGGCGGCCACAGGAGAAGCCCCTGCTGGCCAGGACACAAGTGCTGTAGTCAAAGCGCTCAGGCTGGCTGGCACACCGCTGGGCCAGGAGCCCACACTGCACCACTGTGTTGCCCTTGGAGAGTTCCAGGAGTGGGTGGGCGGTGGTGGGATCCAGCTTGAGAGACTCCGGGGCTAGGAAAGATCAGAGAAGGCAGTTTTCAAAAGGCAGCAGACCCTGCCCCAAGGAAGGTTGATTGGAGGCCCTAGCTCCTCAGAAGAGGAACTGCAGTGGCCTAGAAGGGACCAGGCACAGAGTAGGCACCCTTAGGATGTTGGCTGAATGAATGAATGATGCCTGCAGGGTAGAAAAAATAAACAGCTGTGAGCCAAGGCCTTCTTGTAAGGGACATGGTACAGGCCTGCTTCAGGTGGAGGTGCTGATGGAAGGACCTGGAAGACAGCCTGTCATGTGTGGTCCACAGCTAAGCTCCCCAGGTTTTCTGGAGAATCCATAGCAACTGCACTTGGTTTCTTTGATGCCCTAAGCAGCCTATTCAAGGACAAACTCGCAACTGACCTCTTTGCTAGCTGCCAGCTAATCAGTTTACAACAAAAATGTGCAAACAACATTCAGAGTTCAAAGAACATGGTTTCCCCCCCCCCCTTTTCTATTATATAAACCTTGTATGTCTTTGTTGGATGAAATCAGTCTATTGATTGATTGCCTTTATGTTCCAGTAATGAAAACGTTAATGAAATGTCTGAGTATTTTTTGACAAAGTAACAGCTACATTTATTAAGCACTAAACTACACACACACACACACACACACACACACACACACACATACACATACATACACACACACATACACACACACATTTATAAATATCAGCCTAGCAAGTGGGGGTTAATAGCCCTTTACAAGTGAGGAAACAGAGTCTCAGAAATTATACAACTTGCCCAGTTAGTAGGAGATGGAGCTGAGTTTGACCCAAACTTTGGTGGAACCCCATTCCCGTTCTCTCCCCACTAGCCCATGCAGGCCTCCCAGCTCTCTGTACTTTATACCAGCAGCCCTCAGAAATGAGGATGGGATGGGGCCGCACCTGGCAGAACCTTGCGGAAGAGCCTTTTCCACACAGTCAGCTTGATGTCAGCCTGGTGGAGGCCTGGTTTGAAGGAGATGGGGTTGAACGTGCTTTCCAAAGGTCGGGCCGGCTGGAGCTCTGCCCTGGAGGCAACAGGGTGCAGTGTTGGCAGAGCTGCGTACCATGCACCTACCCACAGGCAAGTCCATTACAGTTCAGCAGGCTGTGCACTCAAGATGCCCATCATTTCCTCCCTCCACCTCCTTCTCCGAGGACCCGCCTCCTTCCTGGAAGGGGAAATACTCTACATCAGTGGTCCTCAAAGTGCAGGTCCTAGACCAGTAGCATCACCTGGAAGCTTGTTAGAAATGCAAATTTTCTTGGGTAGCACCCCAGACCTGCTGAATCAGAAACTGAATACTGGGGCCCAGTGTGTTAATGAGCCCTCCAGGTGATTCTGGTACATCCTAACATTTCAGGACCACTTCTCTGTAATGGATGACCCTGATACAGAGCCAATCAGATTCTCTGTCCATTCATTTAAACCAATGCTCCCAATCAAATTGTCCCGGAAACTAAAGAAAATCTGAGGCCCTTGCCAGGAAGCTCAGTTGGTTGAACATCGTCCCAATATGCCAAGGTTACAGGTTCAATCCCTGGTCAGGGCACACCAAGAATCAACCATTGAATGCATAAATAAGTAGAACAACAAACCGATGTTCCTCTCTCCCACCCCACTTCTTCTCTCTCTCTAAAAATCAATCAATAAATGTTGAAAAAAAAAAGAAAATTTGAGAAAACGAAGAGACTCATAAATGGGGTAGGAGAAAGGCTCAGAGACTGCATGGACTATTCACTTGTTGGGACTAGACATGGATTCGATCCCTTTCCACAAGCCAGAGTGCAGATCAAGGCCCCTCATTCTGACCATTCTCCCACCTTATTTCCCGTGTCAATCTGTGCATAATCCACAGCCCAGCAATACTGAACTTCTCATAATACTCCCAAGTCCACATACTACTTTGCCCCTTCAAGTAGTATGGCTTGGCTTGCATGGCAAACTCCTGTCCTCTCCCTTGTCAGCTACCCCACCCATACACTGTCTTTGCCAATCTCTCTCCACAGTCACCTCCTCCTCGGTGTATTTCTGTAGCTTCTATTGTTCTAGGTACCCACCACGACGTAACCACAGTTCACTGGCCACCTCCCACCAGTCTGCAAAACCCCTGAAGGCAGGGACCTGACTTCATCTCTGTTTTCCCTGGCCCCACTACAGAGCCAGATGTGGCCAGCTGCTCCTGAGGCACTGGTGACACTGAGGGGAGGAACTCATAGAGAAGAGATGCCTGTGCCCGCAGCCACCAGACCCATGCTGAGAGCATCCTCCCAAAGTTATTACCTGGAGGCCATGGAGTGGTACTTCTGGAAGACAAGAGAGAGGTAGGTTAGGGCATGGTAGAGGCTATACAAAAGCCTTTACTTAGGAAGGGGAGGCTTTTGAGGCCCTGGGGGCTTTAGCCACTCACCCGGATGAACTCATGGTGATTCTCATTACCAAACTGCTCTAGCACACATTTGGCTTGGACCAGCCGCTCCCGTGTGCTGTGGGCCTGCTCCAGCTGCATGTCCAGGGAGGCCAAGAGGCCACGGGTGTGACCTTCCACCCCTTCCAGGCAGCGGGCTTTCTCCTCGTCCACTAGGTGGTGCAACTCCTGGAACTCACGGCGGATCACCCAGCTGAAGACATCGGATTCGTTCTAGAACAGGGAGGTCCTGTCATGGCTGGTACCCAAGTCCCTGGGCTGAATCCTGCCCACCCCTTCACACTGTGCCTGGAGGCCCCATGGGGACCATGGGAGTGGGCAACAGTGGCAGGGCAGAGGCAGGGTCCCCAGATCCCATTTCAAAGCAGTGGCTCTGCTTTTGCCGTCTTAACTATTATGTGTGCAAGTAAGATTTTGCTTTATCACAGGGTTTTAAAACTGAAGAAAAGTCTGAAAAGCCCCAGGAGAGCAGGATTTGGAGTGAGATAGCCAGGCTTCCTGTGTGACCTCGAGTTTATCTCAGTTGATCGGGGTGATGCTGCCTCCTTCTCAAAAGTGAGGGATATTCCGGGGATACCACTGCTGTTTCACAATCACCTGCAGGGCCTGAGCTCCGCACCTCCCAGCCCCAGTGTGCCTCTCACTGAGGAAAGTCAGACAGCCAAGGGGAGCTTCAGGCCTCTCCATGCCTGAGCTGCAAGGTACTGAGGAGGCACCCCACAGACTGTCAAGGTCAAGCAGACACGACAGGCAGGGGCTGGGGCGTCATGCCCACACTTTGGGTGTTTACCTCTGGGACTTAGCTTCTGGCTTATCTCAGTCCCAAGGACTCCAGGAATACAAGCCAACTTAGAAGCAGTCCTGACAACTGGGTTGAAGTCCCCTGAGATTTGCACCTTCCCCACCCTGCCCTGGAATGCTTTGAATGCTGGCTTTATATGGAAGGCATGGATTCCTGTAAAGGACAAATGAGAACTGGGCTCCGTAGGAGAGGGAAGGTGGCTGGTCCCAGCGTAGGGGCAGAGGGAAAGGGCACTCACAACAATCCGGGTCCTATTGTTCACCAGCTTGCCGATATGCTCATCCACCTTCTTCTGCTCCTGCTTCAGGTCAGAGATGAGGGTTGCAAGCTCCTCCTGGAGGCAATGTGCCATGGCCCCCGTGAGTGGCTGACCCCTTAGGCTCTTAGCTCCTTGGGGCCAGCCCTGGGCCTCACACTTCTAGGGAGCATCCCAATGGCCACTAGCACTCCCAGTGCAACCATTTAGGCACCAGAGCTACCCCAGGTGCCTACGATTGAATAATTACGATTATTCAAGAATGTTCCATACAGATGGCAGGAACTGCCCAGACAGCAGAGGAACTCTAAGTCACCCCTCTCCAAGACATGGAGAGAGATGCTAAACGTGTTACAGCCACCTGGAAGTCACCACACAACATCCAAGAGAGGTGACTGCCGGTCTCAAGCCAATACTCCCTGCATGGAATGCCACCTGTAGGGTACCCACCAGGTAAACTCTCCAGTCACCAGGAGGTCCAGAATCAGTGGGCATTTGATCAAGAGTCATTACAAAAGGGCTGTCCCCAAGTGAGGCCAGTAGTGCATGTGGTGGCCCAGGTTATACCTGGTGAGTTCCCAACACCTTATAAAGATCTGAATCCATCCCTGGCAGGTTTGATCTGAGCCTCGATTTAGGGGCTCCCAAGGGTGAAATAAACTCACTTCTCCTGGGATGCTCTGGCCCCAAATCTGATCTATCCTTAGGAGTCCAAGCAGGACCACCTAGACCGCCATCTAGGCTGCACTACTTGACTAGGGCCCTGTGGGTTTATGCCCATGGTGTGTACTGACTCTCGCTTAGAAAGTTCCCATGGAGAAGTCGCCCACAAGAGCCTTTCAGAAAGGGAGCTGGGTAAAGAATAAATGGATACAGAGACCTTGCTCTGAATAAGGAAGCATAAAATTTCACAGCAACCCAAGAAAGGGCATTCCAGTGGTAACCCTCATGAGGCAGAGAGAGATGGGACTAGTTCTTCCTCAGCAATTGGGCCACAGTGAGGGGAAACACAGTTGTGAAAATAAATAAAGTATCTCAAGATCTCAATCAATAGGAGAAAACAGGAAAGCATAACAGGGATCTGATAAAGAAACATAGTTGAGTCACATCACACAGAAGAATCTTGGGATTACAAAAAAAACCATATCCAAAACCAGGACCCAAGCTGGGCCCTGACTCTTTGCCAGAAATGATGAGCAAGCTCCCAAGTGTTTCCTTCTCTCCCAGGCAGCTGTCTGCTAATAAAACATGGGTTCCATTTCATTATATTACTTCTCTGTGGGAACCTTCTAATTGGATGTCCTCCTTCCACACTTCCCCAAAACTACTCTTGCCAAGGTAACCAATTCTTACTGTTAAAGCTGACACTTTTGAATCCTCAGCAGACATTTCACACAAGTGATCTTGTTCTGGTTAAAATGCTCTGTTCCTCTGATTTCCAGGAAGCCACATGCTTCCTCTGTTGATTCTTTCTGTCCCCTTCCTCGGGGTTCTCTCCCTCCTCAAACCTTAAACCCTGGTGCTCCTTGGAGCATCATCAGTGTCTTCTCTTATCACTCTGCAGACTCTGACTCCCAATCTCTTATCCCCAGCCTCGCTCTCCAATTTACCCCTTTGGCAAAGAGATAGGACTCCATCACAACTCTGCTTAAAAACTTCTAGTGCCCAAAGCACACCACATGGTTCTCTGAATAAACTACAAATCTCAACACATGTCACACAGGTCTTTCCATGACCTGCCCCATCTGGCTCCCATCTCGCTCTCCCTTGGGCTTAATGCAATGACTTATAAATCCTCAAATGTGCCATGCTGTTTGCCTCCTGGGCTTTTGCATGTGCTGTCATTACACTTGGAATGCTTTTCCTCCCCTTCTTTTCTTATCTCGTCCTCCTTGTGATTCAAGTCTTGGTTCAGTAGTCTCCTTCCTCCAGGAAGCCTTCCCTGCCCACCTGAGACCATGCAGGAGCCATGTTCCAGGAAGTCTCACCTGGAGACTATTTAACTTTGACAGCAGCCCCTGACACACCAGACATCCAGACTGTGAACTCCCCCAGGGCAGCGTGCTGTATGATGGGCACTAGCACATCACCTAGCACAGACGAGATGCCCAGTAAATGCCTGTGGGGAGGCGGGGCTGGCGGATGACCTGGCTGGCCCTGCCTGTTTCCTACTTGTCTCCCAGGGTTGAAGAAGCAAAGAGATGCTGCCCAGAGCACTTAGCCGCCTGCCTGCAGATCTCCATGTTCTTTCTTTTCCTGACCACCTCACTTTTTTTTTTGGTCATTCCTCGAGTGTATGCCCACTTCCCCTCCAATACCAGGCCACGAACCCTATAATAATTCACTTCCAAGTGCCCTTCCTGCCCTTTCTTGATCTGTTGGCAGTGCGAAGAAAACTGGCCTTGGTTTGAGTCCTAGCTCTGCCAGCCAAGCTGTGTGACCTTGTCTGCGCCTGTTTCCTCGTTTGCAAAATATAACAATCCTTCACCAACCTTAGATCAACATATTAACCTAAGATGGTACCACTATTGTTATTGTTGCTATTATTATTATTATTATTATGTTAAATAATGATCTGCTAGACCTGAGGCAAAGGTCAGGAGGGCAGGAATCCATTGATTCCACAAATACATTTTGAACGTTTACTAAGCCAGGCACGGCTCCAGGCACAAAAATACCCCAGGGAACAAAACAGAGTCCCTGTCCTCCTGTGCCTGAGAGTGCAGTCCCAGGAGCGTTCAAGAAACCAACCAGAGCTACAAAGACAAACAAAGCCGAGATGGGCTGGCGCGTGACGCAGGGGCTCTCCTGCTTTAGAACCACTTTAATCCCCAGCACCTGCTCAGAACGTGAGGGACGGAATGAATGCCCCGAGTTCTGCTCCAGGATAGGGCTGGAGAGAATGCGCTGTCCCAGGACCCTTCTGCGCCGGGCGATGGCGCCAGATAGCGCAGAGGCTGGGTTCTGTGGGCCCCCCGGGTGACCTGGCTGCCGCCCCCCAGCAGCCTCGGGGCCCACCTTCATGCGGCTGTAGACGGTGGAGACCGGCGTGACCCGGTGGTGCTGGTGGGAGCCCAGCAGGCCGCAGAGGCCGCAGATGAGCTCCTGGTCCTTCTCGCAGAAGAGGCTGAGCGGGTTCCGGTGGTGCGCGCAGACCTTGGGCTCCGGGTCCCGCGGGAGTCCCAGGGCTTCGATCACCCGCGCCAGGGAGAGGTTAGGCGGGGAGCGGCTGCCGTCCACCTCCTGCCGGCACACAGGGCAACGCAGCTCGGAGTCCAGGTGGCAGAACAGGGACAGCAGGCAGCCTTTGCAGTAGGAGTGGCCGCACTGCAGCATGAGGGGCTCCTTGAAGATCTCGAGGCAGATGGGGCACTGCAGGCGGTCCTCCAGCTCCGTCATGCTCACCAGCCTCGCCATCCACCCTGCGGGCTGTCGCACAGGGGCCTTTCTGAGCGGGCTCCCTCCACTCCCTCTGCCCACAATTCCCTGGAAGGGGCCTCGGGAAATTAGAGGCCTTACAGACTCCAGTCCTAGATTCCAGTCCTGACCCTCTATAATCTTGGGCCTGTTTTCCGTCTTTAAAACAAAGGGCTTAAATTGGGGGGTGTGGGGTGTACTTTGAGATAGATGATTCTAACTTATTTAAACTCAGATTTGGAGGTAAACATGGAAGGGGCCATCTGCGGCATCATTTAGATGACAAATAATGCGAGCTCCAGCCTCGGCACGTGTCCTGACCTGGAACTGGACAGCAAAAACAAGCAAAGGTGCTTCCCACCTTCTAGATAAGTGTTCAAATTGGTGAGCAATGTTGGAATCATCGTTGTAATAGAGATTCTTGATTCACCCTTCCCACATCTCCAGTGAGACCCAGAAATCTACATTTACATTAGACACTCCCAGATCACCCTAAAGCAGAGTTCTGTCTTAGAACAACAATGTTCTGGAGAGTCTGGGACTTAGGAAAGCTGTATCTTAATCTCCCACCCTGTTCCTCCTTGAAAACTGATTGGCTCTAAAGACAGAAGCACGGAGCTAGAAGTCGGCAGCAGACTAGAAGTCGGCAGCAGACCCAAGGAGAGCCCCCCCCCCGCCCCCCCATGAAACTTCCTGGCTTCTTAGAATCCACTGAGCCTCCCACCAGGGCCTCAAACCAGCATCACTGACCTGATTGGCTTGGCCTCTTCTCCCCAGGATAGAATAGCAGGAGCAGAGACCTGAGGATTGCAGCTGGATGCTTGCTCCACCACCTTGTCACTACCCTTTCCTCCTCCTCTTTCCCAGCAACACCCCCATGTCCTCAAGGTCACCCAGAATCAGGTGGAAACTGGGCCACATCACGGGACTGGGGAGGCGGCCTTTGCTGGGCCGGCTCTGATAACTGTAACATTCAGGTGCTTGCTTTGGCCAGGCAAGGGGAAGGGGGACAGACAGAGAGACTGGGTACCCATTCACACCTTACAGACCCCAACGGGACAGATCTGTGCTTCAACACAATCTTTCTGAATCTCTCTTTTAAAGATATTTTTATTTACTTATTTAGATTTTTTAATTGGGGTATATCTTCTAAAAAGAGCACAAATCTCAACCACACACTTAAAGTAAACTTAATATATACTCACTCTCCAGATCAAGATACAGAACATTTCCAGAACCTCCCACGTGCCGCCCCCTAGTCAGAATGTCTAACAAGAATAGCTGCTCACATGACTCATATCACTGCAGATTCACGTGGCCCAGTTTTGAATTTCAAATTAACAGAATCATATAGTATGTGCTTGTCTGTGTCTAACTTCTTTATTCAACATGCATTAAGAACTTTTTTATATGAAGTCTTTCAATGGTTTAAAAGTTCAGTGACATTTTGTTATACAGTTAATAATATACTATGTGTGCTGGATATGTGATATGCAGGTCATAAGATACTATACATACCCCAGGGGTGTGGTGGGAATTACTGGTTGGAAAGGATAGGGTGAGAGGCTTCCAGGAGTGTTAAGAACAGGAGCGCTAGAGCTCCCGGTGGCAGGGTCTGGGGAAGCGGCGGCAGGCGCCATGTCTGCCTCGAAGGTGGCAAGAAGAAGCCCCTAAAGCAGCTGAGGAAGCAGGCCAAGGAGATGGGTGAGGCGGGTAAGGCAGTCAAGCAAAAGTAAAAAGAGGAGCGGAAGAAACTCAAGGAACTAAAGCGAAGGCTCAGGGGAAGGGTCCCCTGGTCACAGGTGGAATGAACAAATCTGGCAAATAGTGAGCTGTTCCGTGTGCCTGGGGCATTGGTGATCCTCAATTCCATTCCTGTTTTAACTTCTGGATTCCCTGTCATACCATCTGTTGCCATCTAGAGCTAGAATGAAGTGTTGTCTTGGAGCCTATGGTATATTTAAGAATTAACTTTTGTAAATAATAATAATAATCATGCAGTGACTCATCTCTTTAGTTCTTTTCACTCAGTCATCTCAACTTAGCTGTGAGGTCAGAGTAAACCCAGCCCAGAACCCTGCCAAAGTGTGTTCTTTGGTCTTTGTTCTATCCCAAATTCTGTACCACCTGGAATTAAACCAGAGAGAGAGAACTCTAGAACAGGAGCTCTATAAAGGTAGAGAGAGAGAGAGAGAGAGAGAGAGAGAGAGAGAGAGAGCTCTAGAACATCAGGCCACAACTCCCACAGACCTAAGCACCCATGTCTGCCAGCAGGAGTGGTCTCCACCCCAGTGTCAAGCAAGACTAAGGTCTGGTATAGGCAAATAGACAGCTAATTTTATTTGTTAATTCAAGAAATATTTATTGAGAACCTGCTATGTATCAAGCATTGAGCTGGGTATCCTATATAATAAAGTGGTAATATGCAAATTGACCCTCACACCCTCACAAGATGGCTGCCTATGACCAGGCTGGCAGGGGGGTTAGTGAGGGACAACCAAACGACTGAACAAGCAGGCTGCCTGGGGTGACCAGGCCGGCAGGGGGGCCATGAGGGGTGACCTGGCCAGCAGGGGCGGCAGTTGGGGGTGACCAGGCCAGCAGGGGGGGCAGTTGGGGGCGACCAGGCCGGCAGCGGGGGGGAAGTTAGGGCCAACCAGGCAGGCAGGCAAGTGAGCGATTAGGAGCCAGCAGTCCAGGATTGTGAGAGGGATGTCTGACTGCCAGTTTAGGCCCAATCCCCGGGATCGGGCCTAAACTGGCAGTCGGACATCCCCTGAGGGGTTCCCAGATTGGAAGAGGGTGCAGGCTGGGCTAAGGGGACCCTTCTCCCCCCCCCCCCACCCCCCCGCACAAATTTCGTGTACTGGGCCTCTAGTTAGGTATATATTAAAGAACAAGACAGACAAGGTTTCTATCCTTTTGGGGTTTATGATGTATGGAGGTAGGAGGTATAAGGTCATAAATAAGTTAATATAATAGTTTTAAATGCTATGCAGGAAGTAAGCACTGTGGTGGAAAAGGAGGATGGGGTGACAGGTTGTATGAGGTGCACTTGAGCAAGGGCAATGTCTTTGAGGAGGGATGGTTGAGCTGAGGCCAAAAGGATACACAGAAGCTGGCCACCTGAAAGGATTCAGGCGGGTAGACTGGCACTGGGTCAGCAAGAGCAAAGGCCCCGAGGCTGGAAAGCACTGAGAGAGGAGACCTGGGTAGCCGGAACATAGTAAGGGAGAGGAAATATCAGAAGATGAGGCCAGCGAGGTTGGCAAGGAGGGCTGTGTAGACTAGGGCAAAGGTTTGGATTTCATTTCAAGGGCAGTGGGAGCTACTGAAGAAACCGGTTTTAAGGCAAGGGAATATCATCTCATTTATATTTTTTAAATATCATTCTGGCTGCTGTGTACATAATGGATCACAGTAGTGTGAGCACTTGGATGGATGGCTGATGAAGCCGAATGACTGATACGCAGAAGAACAATGTAAACAAAAGACAAGGGGAATCCAGAGTCAGAAGCCTGAGGACATCCAGGTGGAGGAACTGAGTAGCCCAACTGGTCCACAGACAAATGTCTAGGCCGGCTGCAGAGTTTCTGACTCAGGAGTACATGGATGGGCCCAAGAATTTGCATTTGTAACAAGCATCGATGCTACTTTTGAGAACCATTGGAAAAGGCAGTTGGATACAGGCACCTGGAACAGTGGCACTTGGGAGGCTCTAAGCTAGCCAGGTATATGCCACCTGTTTATAGCACATCCTATATAATAAAAGCCTAGTATGCAAATTGTCCCCTTGACCGGGAGTTTGACTGGGAGTTCGAACCGCAGTTTGACCAGGGGGCGGGGCCGGCTGGAAGCCCCGGCTGGCGGTGGTGGCAGGCAGCTGGGGGAAGGGAGGCCCCGGCTGGCAGCCAGCAGCCGGCAGCCACTAGGAACCCTACCCATGCATGAATTTCGTGCACTGGGCCTTGAGTATTTAAACAAATGGTTGGAAATCTCTTAGGGATTGAAAACAGAGAAGGGCAGGGATCCAAGGACAGCCCTGAGGTTGCTAACCTTTAGAGGTCAGGACGTGGAGGATGACTGAGAGGGGACAGCCAGGAGGTAAGAGGACCATCAGGAGAGTGTGGTGATTGGAAACTGTGGAGCTAGAATGCCTCCCCCCCACCCCACCCACCAAAGATATCCAGGCCCAAATTCCTGGACCACTGGGAATATGTTACCATAAAAGGCAAAAGGGAATTTGAAGATGTCATCACGGTCATAAACCTGAATTATGCAGGTGGGTCCGATTTAATCACATAAACCCTTAACAGCAGAGAACTTCCTCTGCTGGAGTCAGAGAGATGCTGCAGAAGAGGAAGCAAGAGGACTGCAAACCTAAGGACTCAGCACCCTATCGGGGACTCTGGGTGCTGGGGCCCCTATGGGAGGATGGAGAGAAGCCTCCAAGAGCTAAGGGCGCCTCCTGGCTGGCAGCCAGGCAGGACACGGGGCCTCAGGCTCAGAGCTTCAAGGATCTCCATTGGCCAACAACCTGCACGAGCTTTGAGGTGGATTCTTCCCCAAAGCTTCCCTCGGGCCCATGCCTTGATTTGAACCCAATGAGACTGATGTCAGGCCTCTCGCCTACGGAAATGAGAGAGGATAAACAGGGGTTGCTTAAACAGCGAGGTTTGTGGCCATCTGTGATGACAATGATGGACAGCGAATATTGATGCCGAAAGAAAAGTGTTTAAAGGTCAGAGAGGTCAACTTCATCAAATGCAGTCAAGAGGCGCCTGATGGATTTCAGTCTTCTGTAGCGGAGCAGGGAAAGGTGGGTTGAACAGAAAATGGGGGGTGAGGAGGTAGAGACGGAGAAGTTAAAAAGGCCTTTGCAGCCGAACCGGTTTGGCTCAGTGGATAGAGCGTCGGCCTGCGGACTCAAGGGGGACAAAAGGGGGCTTGTTCCTTTTATGGTAGGAGATTTTCCTGTACGTAAGAAGAAAATGATCCCGTATTCGAGGCAGGACCGATGCAGGCGGGAGGGGGAACTGAAGTGCATGAGGAGACACGAGCGGGAGGGCCCGGCTGGAACCCAGGACTGTTCTCCCTTTGCACCCGGAAAGCGCAAGTGCAGCACGGATTTTGTAGATCTGCTGACGGAAAAGTGGGGGGCACCCGCTTGTCTTCTCAGGAACTGGGCAGTTTGACTCTAAAGCCCTGTCCCGGCCTGAATTTCTCGGAAAAACGAACGAGAAAGAAGGAAGGTGGAAATTCTGGGGCCTTGTGCTCACCAGCGTGCTCCGGCCACGTGACCCCACTGCGTGCCCCTCCCCCTCACGTGCTGTTGCCACGTGCTGCACGCCCGGTCACGTGCCCGGCCACGGCCCGACAGCCGACAGCCGAGAGCCGTTGGCTGCAGTTGGCGTGAGGCCCTGAAAGGAATGCCCGGGCCCGGGGCAGGCGGCAGGGCATAAAGGGCGGCTGGCTGCAGCCTTCGGGAGTTCCCTGGAGTCGCGGGCACGGGGCAGGTGTCTCGGGAGCGTCACGTGGACATGGTGGGGGACACCCGGACTCCGGGCGCCATGCGAGTGGAAGGCGCCCCCGGGCAGGTGAGGGCCCCACGCGGGCGAGTCAGGATGGGGCGCGGTTGCCACGGTCAGTGTGGGGGCTCTGAGTCTGTGTTTCTTCCCCGGAAAGTCTCCTTACCAGAGGCTGAGCCAGTGGATGCTGGACATCTCCGGGGACCAGGGCGTGCTCAAGGACGTCATCCGCGAGGGCGCTGGCGAGCTGGTGGTGCCGGACGCCTCGGTGCTAGGTAGGCCCGCTCTCGCCCCCGGGGCCGCCATCTGTCCTGGGCAGCTGAAGGCGCGGGAGGACTGGCGGCTTCCGGGCACTTACCTTGGGGGGAGGGGAGGCACCTGGCTTGGGTAGAACATGCTTTGTTAGAATTAGATTTTTTAAAAATATATTTTATTGATTTCTTACAGAGAGGAAGGCAGAGGGATAGAGAGTTAGAAACATCAATGAGAGAGAAACATCGATCAGCTGCCTCCTGCACACCCGCACACCCCCCACTGGGGATGTGCCCGCAACCAAGGTACATGCCCTTGACCGGAATCGAACCTGGGACCCTTGAGTCCGCAGGCCGACGCTCTATCCACTGAGTCAAACCGGTCAGGGCCTAATTCTGTTGCTTTTGTGTGATAATTGAAGAGACGTGATGTTACGGAGGTGAGGGTATTGGTCCATTTTTCTGTGTCTGTGCCCTCTGTCCTAGTGAAATACTCTGGGTACCTGGAGCACATGGACAAGCCTTTTGATTCGAATTGCTTTAGGAAAACGCCCCGACTCATGAAGCTGGGAGTGGGTAAGTTCACAGGAGGAGCTGGAAAAGAAGGAGTGTTTCGGGGGCATTGATGAGGGACAGCGCGCTAGGCCTGGGAAACTGTCCCGGGCACAGGTTCTTTGGGTCGGTTTTTGGAGGCTGGGTTTTTGCTAAACCAGCCAGCTCTCGCCTACGTTTCCCCTTGAGACCTGGGTATTAGGGAAATGTCCTACCTGGCAAGGTTATCTTTGCATCCTGACCTAACCATTGGGCATTGTGTTCTTGTTTGTTTAAACATCTGTTGAATGCTTACTACCCACAATGCACGCTGAAAAGAGAGAATGTACCCAGGTGATTAGAACACGGGAGCCGGTGTGGTGGTGGAGATTGACTCGTGTTCAGACAACTAACCTGGTAGAATCGTTTAAGTTCCTGGGAGGGATTCCCACTGCTGCAGGAGCCCTTAATGAAGGCATCGTTAGTTCCAGCTGGGAAGATCAGGGAGGGTGTCCTGGAAGAGGCGGCATTGGAAATGAGCCCTGAAGTTTGAATAAGATTTCAATCAGGCCAGACGCTGGGCATGGGGAGGAAGATGTTGCAAGAAGAAAGAACTGTGTGAACAAAGATGTAGGGGCCAGAATGCTGCAGAGCCTAAAGAAGTTAGAGTTGGAAGGGTGGTGGTAATGGGGAATAGGCTGAAAAGTGAATTGGGGCCACAGTGCAGAAAGAGATTTGGACGTAAGGAGGAAAGAAATTGATAGCACTGGAACAGGGTACTGGGAGAACTTCAACCAAGTTCTTTGTCCCTTCTTCCAGATATTACCCTTTGGGGCATGGAGCTGGGTCTTCTGACCATGCGGAGGGGAGAGCTGGCCAGGTTTCTATTCAAACCACCCTATGCCTATGGAACACTGGGCTGCCCGCCCTTGATCCCCCCCAACTCCACTGTCTTATTTGAGATTGAGCTAATTGACTTCCTGGATTCTGCTGAATCAGACAAGTTTTGTGCCCTGACCGCCGTAAGTTCTGGAGTACAAATGTCACACTTCATAGAGAGAGGGTTGGGTTTGTGTTTTTGGTAATTATCATGCCACGCTGATGCTCCTCTGGCCCAGGTTCCACCCCTGAGGCTCCTGGGTGGTGGTGGCGGCGGTGGTGTTCCCCCACTTCATACTCTGTCCTTAATGTTGGCCCTTAGATGTGGGTCACTGTGCAAGGCCAAGGCCAGGCTGTGGGTTTGTTATGGACCAGCAGTTTGAGTTGATTTTTCAGTCAGTCACCTTTGCCTACTTCTCTCTGCAAGATAGTGGGCATTTGCTTCTCAACATTAAGGTTGGTTTCCAGCAAGTGAAGCCTTGGTAGTTCATAAGTAGTGTGACCATCTAATTTGTTGTCCAAGCCAGGACACTTGAGAGTGAAATGGGCTATTAAGTGGATAGGATACCAGGACATCAGGTGTAAATGGGATAATCCCAGGAAACGTGGGACATATGGACTCTGTTCTCATAATTTAAGTGTTGCCATTTCTTTGTTGCCTTTACTTAACCCTTCCTATAAAGGTAGGGCTTCAAATCTCGTTAGTAGTCAGAGGCACACTTTGTCATTCTATCTCACTCTGACTGTATATGTGATCTTAGATGTCCACCCTAGATTTACATCTGTATCTGATGTCTCCCCAGCTAAACTGTCAGCACCCCAAGTGAGGAATCTTACCTTTTTTCATCTTTACACATAACAGGTTCTTGCAGATGCCTGGGTCCCACTTCTAGTATACTGATTTAGAATCTCTGGGTGGGGGGGGGGGGGGACAAGACATCTGCCTTTAAAAGGAGGCGCTATGGATGATTTTGATATGTACCCAAGGTAGTGCATTGTGGCTATAAAGACCAGTATGGCCAGGGGCAGACCAAGACCTGTTAAATTTTGGTTGATAAATAGTTCTGATTTCTGTGCTTGACAAGTTCTATCAGTTTCTAATTCCATGAAAACTGCTGCTTTAGGGAATGTCTCTGGGAGGACTATAGAAGGTCTCCTTTTGGCTCTAGCTGTGAAGTGGGGGCGGTGATAACACCGAACTGCTGTGGCTTCTATTGGAATTCACACAGATGACCTGGGCAGAGGCACCTAGCCCAATGCTTGGCACACATACGGCAATAAACAAAAGTCCATAATCTGAAGAAAAATGGAACAGGTGTAATTATACTGACATTGTGGCATCGTAGCTTTCAGTTTTCTTGTTGGGTGTCCTTATCTTTGGTCCTCAGGAGCAACAAGATCAATTTCCACTTCAGAAAGTCCTAAAAGTGGCAGCTACTGAACGGGAGTTTGGCAACTACCTTTTCCGCCAAAATCGTTTCTATGATGCCAAAGTGAGATATAAACGGGTAAGAATGCTTAAGAAGTGTGTTTAGATCCTGAAATTTTTCTTGTTTAAAAGACATAGATGTTGTCTCTTTAAGAAAAATGTCAGTAAATCCCATTAACCTTCTCAAACTAGATAGCTGGGAGAGGGGACAAGGTATTTGGGGGAAGCCTGGTGTTCTGTGTCTGCTACTAAATGCTGACTACATAGGTGTGTTCAGATTGTGAAAATTCATTGAGCTGTACTTATTTTTGTACTTACCTATGTGTGTGTATGCATCTCAGTAAAAAGTAAATTATCTATTTACTAGAGGCCCAGTGCACGAATTCATGCACGGGTGGGGTTCCTAGGCCTGGCCAGTGATTGGGGCTGATTGGGACTGATCGGGGCCAGCCACCTGGGGGAAGGGGATGGGGCGGGGTGATGAGGAACCGTGGGAGGTTGGCTGTGGGAGCACACTGACCACCAGGGGGCAGCTCCTGCATTGAGCATCTGCCCCCTGGTGGTCAGTGTGCGTCATAGCGACTGGTCGACTGGTTGATTGACCAGTCATAAGGGTCGCTTAGGCTTTTATATATATAGACTAGAGGCCAGATGCACGAAATTCGTGCAAGAGTAGGCCCTCGCTGCCCCGGCTCCCCCAGCCGCCTCGGCCCTCACAACCCCGGCTTCCTCTGTAAGGTCATCTGGATGGTCGTCCTACTGTTCAGTCATTTGGTCGATTTACATATTATGCTTTTATTATTATAGATTTATTTATTTATTGTTAATCCTCACTTGAGGATATTTTTTCATTTTTTTTTTAAAGAGAGAGTGGAAGGGAGAGGGAGAGACAGAGAAACATTGATGAGAGAGAGAGAGACATTAATAGGTTGCCTCCCACATGCACCCCGACCAGGGCCAGGGAGCTTGCAACCGAGGTATGTGCCTTTGACCAAATTGAATCTGGTCTCCTTCAGTCCACGGGCTAACACTTTAACCACTGAGAAAACCGGCTAGGGCAGTAAAAAGTTTTTTAAAATTCTCATCTTAGAATTATATTAGGTCTTCTATCAACTGATTTTCCACCCCTCTGAGAAGTTTCCTATCTGACAGTGGAGATTCATTTAACTCTCTGAGGTGACTCCCTTCTCGCCAAGTTTTTTATTGTGATTTGGCTTCTTGTGTAGGTTATGCTGACAGGAATTCGCTGTGCTTTGTAACTCATTCAGTAAATACTATGAGCACTTTCTGTGTTCCAGACTCCGTGCCTGAAGTTCTCAAACAGGGCAGAGTTTAAAATCTAGGGGTAGTCTGATTTTATATCTCATTTGCATATGAGCCTAAATCATTCAGGATTTGCACTCAGCTGCAAGCAACAGAATTCTGGGAAACTTCTTTAAGCAAAATAGATATTTACTTTTTCCTCACATAAAAAGGGTGGCAGTCCAAGGCTGTAGAGCAGTTCGATGAAGCCACCAGGGATCCAGGCTCCTTCTGTCTTTCTGCTTAGCCACCCTTACATGTGTCCTGTTTTTCCCCCCAAGATGGTCATTCAACTTGTAGCATCACATGAGTACCTGGGCAGAAAGAAGAGAGGGGAGAGGAGTCTGGTGTGTTTGTATATTACTTCCCTTTATATTTCATTAGCCATGTTAAATGGACAGCCCTTAGCTGTATAGGAAGCTGGTAAATGTACTTTTAAAATTAGTACTTTGCTGCTTTGGATGAAATGGAAGTGGTTAGGAGAAGAGGAGGGGAATAGATATTGGTTACGCAGCTAACAGTATCTGCCACATTTGGCTTATGTGAATATGCTTCAGAGAGAGAAAAGAGGAGAGCATGCATGTGCCTGTCTTTTGGAATGCTGACAAAATCTGGTTCTTACACTTGGATAGTACAGATTTTGTCTCACAGTTGAATCATAGATACTATTCATAAAGTTTCTTGAGAGCCTGCTTACTTGAAAAATTTTTTTCTCTTGAAAACAGACCACTCCTTCTCTCTTATTTCCTGGGTCTGATCCCCTGAGGCAGTCACTTTTTAATTATATCTGCTGTTTTTATGATATTCTGAATTTATAAATGACATGCTTTAGTTGCTCTTTCAGACATTTTTTTATTTCTCATTACAGAAGGTGAGGCTTTAGTTCTCACTTCTACTTTCCCAGTATTGTCATAATTTTAATTTTTTAAAATTGATTTTATAGAGGGGGAGAGAGAGAGACATCAATCCATGAACATGAGATGTCTTTCCATTTATTTGTCATCTTTAATTTCTTCCAACAATGTTTTGTAGTTTTCACTGTACAAGTCTTCCACTTTAAATTTATTGCTATTTATTTTATTCTTTTGATGATACTATAAATAGAGGTGGTTTTTTTTGTGTTTTTTTGGTTAATTCTCACCTGAGGATATTTTTCCATTGATTTTTAGAGAGAGTGGAAGGGAGTAGGAGAGACAGAGAGAAATATTGATGTGAGAGGGACACATTGATTGATTGACTCCCACACTCACCCCAACCAGGGCCAGGGATCGAGCCTGCAACCGAGGTATGTGCCCTTGACTGAAATCAAAGCCGGGACCCTTCCGTCTGAAGGCAGACACTCTATTCACTGAGCCAAACCAGCTAGGGCTGGAGTTATTTTCTTTTTTTAAAAAAAAATATTTTTTTTATTTATTTTTCACAGAGAGGAGGGGAGAGGGATAGAGAGAGAGTTAGAAACATCGATGAGAGAGAAACATCGATCAGCTGCCTCCTGCACGCCCCCCACTGGGGATGTGCCCGCAACCAAGGTACATGCCCTGGACCGGAATCGAACCTGGGACCCTTGAGTCGGCAGGCCGACGCTCTATATGCTGAGCCAAACCAGCCAGGGCTGGAGTTATTTTCTTAATTTCATTTTTGGATTGTTTATTGTTAGAGTATAGAAATATAGCTAACTCATATATTGACCTTGTATCCTGAAACTTTGCTGAACTAAATTTTTAGCTCAAAAGGATTTTTTTGTGGATTCTTAGGCTTTTCTGTATATAATATTGTCACTCCTCTTGACCACCTGTCTTTCCTCTCCACAGGCCTTGTTGCTTCTCTGCCGGCGATCAGCACCCCCTGAAGAGCAGCACCTGGTGGAAGCCGCCAAGCTTCTTGTTCTCCTTAACCTCTCCTTTACATACCTGAAGCTGGAGCATCCCACCAGGGCCCTGCACTATGGAGAGCAGGCTCTGATTATTGACCAAAAGAATGCCAAAGCCCTCTTCCGTTGTGGACAGGTGAGTTGGAGGACAAGGACTTGAGAACAAATGCCTAAGCAAAGGTGGCAATGGTGTTCAACTTGGGCAGTGCAAAAAATGCTCTTTCCTAATTATGCTTTTAAATTCTGTCATTTGACAGGCCTGTCTCCTCATGACTGAGTATCAGAAGGCCCGAGATTTTCTAGTCCGAGCCCAGAAAGAACAGCCCTTCAATCATGACATCAATAATGAGCTGAAGAAACTGGCCAGGTGAGACCTGTGTTTGCACTTCTGCTAACAGAGAAAGAGAGGTATGATGATGCCTTACGGTTCTGATCTCTCCACCTGGGGATGTTGTCCAGCACCTGTTATGAGGCAGCGCCCCCTAGAGCTAGTTGTTTGAAGTGTTCAATACTCTAAACCAGCAGCTCCTAGTGGGGAAGTGGGACCAACTCCCAACTACATCTGTCTGGATCATTTTCCATCCCTAAAGAGGAGGGCTAATGTGATTTTTAAAAGGGACTTGTTCTTCAGATACTCTTTCTATTTGACACCAACTGTTCTCAACTGACTGCAGAAAGGTGCCTTATAGACCCTGGTTTGATCTGAAATTGATCTTTCAGGTCTGATTCATACCCATAGGGTGTTTTGTTATCCAAGTAATATATATATACACACCAGTCTTTCAGTAATGTAACTATTTATTTATTTATTTGTTTGTTTATTTTAATCCTCACCTGAGGGTATGTTTTTTATTGATTTTTAGAGAGAGGGGGAGTGGGGGAGAGAGAGCAAAACATTGATGTGAGAGAGAAATATCAATCAGTTGGTTGCCTCCTGTACAAGCCCTGAATGGGGATCGAAAGTGCAATCTTTTGGTGTACGGGATGATGCTCCAAGCAACTGAGCCACCCAGCCAGGGCCAGTAATGTAACATTTTATGATTATAGAAATTTCATGTTCATTGTAGAAAATTTTGAAAATATCAACATAAATTTGATATTCCACCACCCCATAATATATACACCATTTGTTTGTTTTTTAATATATTTTTATTGATTTCAGAGAGGAAGGGAGAGGGAGAGAGAGAGAGCAACATCAACGATGAGAAAGAATCATTTATCAGCTGCCCCCTGCATGCCCTCTACTGAGGATCGAGCCTGAAACCCAGGCATGTGCCCTGGCTGGGACTCAAACTGTGACCTCCTGGTTCATAGGTCAATGCTCCACTAAACCACGCTGGCCAGGCTACATCCACCGTTTTTTAAGATGTTTTTGTTGTTGTTGTTGTTCAGTATTGGTGAATTTCTCTACTCCTGTTAACATTAAACATTTAATCCAAATTGCTTAGTTAAAGCTTTCTTGAAATTAAAAAAAGCTGATGTATGTGTACCTCTTTATATTTGGATCCAATTGTATTTTGGGCCTTTTAGAACTTTCCAACAATTTCCTTTCTGCTATTTATAAGTATCCTGTCAGGATAAATGTAGAAATTTTGGAATCTAACCATTCTTTAGCAAAAAAAATCTCAAGATAAGTTAGTGGTTACTCAGTGTGAGGTGTCACCTGGCAGCTTCACTGACAGTGGCTCCTAGCCTTCAAGGCTGCCATCTTTTCAGAAATGGGCTTTTTGTCCAAGGGCTTCCTTAACAGCTCTTGGGAGCCTCCACTGTCTCACCTACCTCTCCAGTATTGCTTCCACCCGCTCCCGATTCAGTTTAAAGCCCACTGAATTTTCAGTGCTTTTGGAGCTGAGTGGAGAATTCCAGCCACCAGATGTCACCTCCTACAAAGACAGATCTTCTCTAACTACTGTGTATTTCACTTTACAGCCACTACAGGGACTACACAGATAAAGAGAAAGAAATGTGCCATCGAATGTTTGCTCCTTGTGATAATGGCTCTACAGTAGGAGAAAAGTAAAGGTAATAAAAGGACTAAAGCATAAAAGGATTTTGTCCAGCAAATATAAAAATGTGGTTCTCATCAACCCACCAGTGGCTGTCTACAGCTGAGGATGAATGGGAGTAGCAAAATTCCTATTGAAGGTAGTGACACAAGTCTAGTGCAGAATGCACACACTGTGGGTCTTCTCATAGAGAAGATCATAGAAAAGTTTGGAAAGTCCATCCAGAGCTTGTGGATAAGTTTTTAGGTTTGTGAAGCCTTAGGCTTTAAAATGAAAACAATTTTTTCATATTTTATGTTAATCTCTCCCTCACAGAAGCTTGGAACATGAAAATGTAATAGTCATTAATGTGATGGTTTATCTGAGTTTTGAAATGAACAGTAATACTTCTCTTATCTGGTTTTTCCTGAATGCCTCCAACTTCACTTTACATCTAATACATCATTTAAAAAGACTACATTCAAATGTCAAGGGGTAAGCATGAGCAGTGACTGAAGCTTTGCTTGCTATTAAAATTAGAGATTTGAAGATTTTAGAACCAACAGGGAGCAGAAGTTCACATTTCTACCACAGCATTTACCTTGTGATTTAGCAGGCACAGGGTTAAGGTTTCCCATGAGTACATGAGATAACCCTCTCGTCTGGTTTACTATTACTTAAGAAAATTAATGGAAACAAAATCACCTGCCTTAAACACCTGCTTAGCTGGTAGATAACTCTGCTCTCTCTCGAGAGAAGTTAAACAAGGGACAACAAGAAAACAGCTGCCCAACGGGCTCTTGGTGATAAATCTCTCCTTTGTTGCTACCTACATCCCTCTACAAAAGAGGCTTGAGAGAAGAAGGCAGTGAAAAGGCCTATTCATCCCAGACTTTTTCACAGGTGATCTACAAACTGCTGCTGTCTGCCCTGTCAGAAACAACCTATCAGTATCAGAAGTAAATGTGCCTTCCTCACTGACCCTGACCCTGTGACCCTGGCCTTCAGGTCTTTCAGGGACATTGGAGTATTTGAACTGAGATGTGAGCCAGAGGATTTCTCTTACTTGGCTGCTGTTAATGTCCAGTACAAATGGAGGCCGGTGGCTTTTTTTAAAAAATATATTTTATTGATTTTTTACAGAGAGGAAGGGAGAGGGATAGAGAGTTAGAAACATCGATGAGAGAGAAACAGCTGCCTCCTGCACACTTCCTACTGGGGATGTGCCCGCAACCAAGGTACATGCCCTTGACCGGAATCGAACCTGTGGCCCTTGAGTCCACAGGCTGACGCTCTATCCATTGAGCAAAACCGGTTAGGGCGTGGCCGGTGGCTTTTTGCAAGACATTTTAGACTGTGACCTGGTATATTCTGCCATTTAATGAATATCCAGTTCTTCCAGGGTCCATCCTAGAAACAGATCTTGGAAAACCCAGCAGAGCAGCAAGTTCCCTTTCCATCATCTTTACCTCTCAGCTTTCTCCGTCAATCAGATTTTTTGGAGCCTAATGATTTTTAGATGCTATCCCATGCATTTCTAAATCGTGAGTGTTTTTCTTATCATCAGCAGTGACTGGGGTCTAAAGTGGTTATGATTGTCATATTCCTGTGCTGTTGTAGTTGTAACATATTGTGGCTTTTGTGTCATTGGTATTTTTCCTACTCCACCTTTTCCTCTGTTGTACTTGTGCTGAGTTAGTCACTTAAAATGTCTAGGTTTTTAGATTCTTTTGACAATATAATTTTAACTGAGTAGGAGCATTTAAAATTTGTTCTTCTCAGATGTTAGGTATTCCTGACTTGTCTTCATCTTGTCTCCTAGTATATTAGACAGTTACCTTGGTGGGTTGAGTGTTCTAAGCCTCTGACTGTAATAGACTGAATTTTTTTTTTAGATCAAAGGCCATGTCTTTTTCATCTTTGTATTTTCTAGTACCTGGAACTATGCCTGGCACATGATTAGCACTCAGTAAATGTTGGTTGGATCAAGTGTAAAATAGCGGAAATGCTAGACCAGTCTCTTTGAAACCATACCCCCCAGGCTGGCTCTTGTATTGGCTGTCAGGACTGTTGTTTAGTACCAGTGACAGAAATACATCTTTATCTAGCATCAGCTAAAAAAGAGAATTACAGAAGGGATCCTGGGGTAGCTCACTGAATCAAAGGAGGAGTTGAACAACCAATACTCAAGCAGGTACCTGCAGTTCTGAGGGCCTCAGGGTCCTGATCTCATTGCTGCTTTATTCTCTTCCATTATAAGGAGTGCCCAGACATCCATTTGCACAGTCTTTCTATTTAAGAGAGGGCTCTCCTTATCCCACACCTTCCTCCTCTTCTTGTACCAACCATAGCTCCAGTTTGAAAATCCTAAGGCAGGACTCTGGCCTGGTTTCAGGTGTGTGGAGTCCCATGAGTGGCACCCCTTCTTAGCACCACAGGTTAGAGGAGCAATGGTTGTTTGAAGAAGGTTGCTGCACCCCAAAAGCAAGGGGATGAAGACAATGGGCAAAGGGTAAGAGGCCCATCAAAGGGTATTTAACTGTAGCAGCCACTGTTCTGCTGAGTTGTGCCCTTTAGTCTTGCTGTTACAGAGCGGTGGGTCATTTGCCAATTTGGTGAATTAGGAATCTCTTGCAGCTCCTCCTGCTAGGAGCTCAACAGTGGAAAGAGCAAATACATCCATAGTTCTGCCATCACGTCTTTTTCCTTAGTTTGGATTTTCAGAGGGCATGGAAAAACACAGACCTCTGCATGGAAGTGTTCCTGGGGGTAATCTAAAAAGTCAAGATGGTGGTCAGTGTGTTCACTCATGTACATCAGAAGACCTAAAGTTTTATAGGACCCCTCCCCTAGCTAATATTTGATAAGCTGCTTTGAAACTGCTTTCCCTGTGGTTTGCAATGCAGTGTTCCTGTTTATATATACTACATTCAAACTTTCATAAATGGACATTTTCTAACTACGTACTTGGTTAAGATTTCACATATATCCATCCATAGTAGTGATTTTACCAGGGGCATCAAAGAGCTTTTGTAACAGATGCTGTCATAGCTGGAAACATTTGGAATAGTGTTCTAACTTTTTTCTTTTTTTATTGAATTTTATTGTTGACAGTATTACAGATGTCCTCCAATTCCCCCCCTACTTAAACCCCTCCTCCCATCATCCTGAATGAGTGAAGAAGAGGGTCCCACTGCACCACCTCATTACTCCTTCCCCAAGTACCTCTTGAGAACTGGTGGTTTTCACATGCTCTGGCAGGTGCTAGGTGGCACTGCTGGTCTGCAGGGGTGGTGCTCTAATAGGGAGGACAGGATGATCAGTTGGATCACAGAGTACACAAGAAGAGTGCTATGATGGGCAGCATCCTGACCAGAGAAAAGCTTTGCTGAGGCAGTCCTGAAGCTTCAAAGGGTAGCACTGGGCACAAGGAGGGAGTGGGGGGTGTGTGTGAATGGACAAGACAAGGAGTCCAGTGCTGAGGTCAGTTGTGGACCAGGTATTGTCCTGGCATTTCAGTCTTTTTTGGAGTGTGGACTGTGTTCTATAGGCATCAGAGGAGGGGAAAGATGTGATCAGAGTTGAGATGATCTGACAGGCTCATGTAAGAAGGGGCTGAAGGGCTGTGTTGGAAGCATCAAGTCTGGCAGGTAGAAGATGTTTGAGAAGTGATGACAGCCTAGAAGTAAAAGCACCAGCAGAAATGGAAAGAAGACAGGAGTATGAGGCCTCCCATCTAGAATGGATGGGAGGTGCTTTCAGTCAAAAGAATTCTAGTGGCAAATGAGAACTTAGTTAATAAAGAACGACCATAGAGGGTGTACAAGGTGACCTATGGGCAAAGGTGGAAGGAACTGAAGCTATTTATTCTGGAGAAGAGAAGCTTTAAGTGGTATGTGTTAGCTAATGGAACGAAGTGGCTTGGAGTGGAGAGTATGCAGAATTAGGAGTTAGAGATGATCACAGTGAACTAGGAGTGATAGAGAAATCTTCTGGAGGAGAAGGCAGAACTTGAGTGAGTTCACAAGGCTAATTGGTAGGCTTGGCTAGATAGAGGGAACTCACCCTCATGGTTTGTCATATTTTATTTTAATGGCATTGCTCACCATTTATTCATTTTATTTTTAATGTGTTTTTATTAATTATTGTCAAAATATATATTAAACTTATTTTATATGCCAGGCATTCTTTTGTATGTTTTATGTGGATTGTTTTTAATATAACATCTCTATAATATAGATATCTCCATCTTATAGATGATGAATTAGACATGAAGAAGCTAAGTAACTTGCCAAGGTTACAAAGCTAATAAGCGATAGTGCCAGGGATTCCAACCTTGGCAGTCTGGCCCAGGCCACCAAGTTGAGGAAACAATCAATACAAAAGGGTTCAACAGAAAAAACCAATTTTAACTTGAGCTTCTTTTGGGGATTCTTCCATATAGCTAAATATTCTGTTTGTATTGCCATTTCTTGATTTTTATCAGTTTTGGACATGTGTCTATAGACTTCCTGCTGTGATATGATATAGTACAATCTTTTTCCTCCCTTTATAGTTCTACTAGAGGCCCAGTGCACGAAATTTGTGCAAGAGTAGGCCTTCCTTCCCCCGGCTGCCGCCACTGGCTTCCCTCTGGCACCTGGGACCCGGGCTCTGCTCCGGCCGCCTGCAGGCACCCGGGACCCGGGCTTCGCTCGGCCCTGGCTTCATCCAGAAGGACGTCCGGAATGATGGCTGGTCTAATTAGCATATTACCCTTTTATTAGTATAGATTACTACTTTTAGGCCTTCTATTAGATTCTTGTAATAAAAATTACACTCATATTGATGTTTCTGATTTTGTAAGCTAAAGACAGTATTTTCTATACTCCACTTTGTATAATGAGAATATTACTAACTAAAAAGCCAGTGCTATGCTTTTTAAAAATTTTTAAGCTTTAAATTTTTCTTCAATTTCTAATTGAATTTCTTTTCTTTTCCTTGATTTGTTTGCATTTATCCTTTTAAAAACCCAGTGGTACTACTAGTATATAGTATGCATCTTTCTTCTCAGGGAGCTTCTTCTTGGAAATTTCTATGTTAGTGTAACAATCTGCACAGATTTCCTATAGGCTTGATGCATAGCTGCCATTCTGGGACTTCTTTCATCTCCTGGGTTGAATCCACTGTTTCCTAGATACCTTTTTTTGGTTTACTTCCTTGTTCTGGTATTTTTAGTAATATTTTAAAATGAGATGTAAAGAGAAATTTTCTAACTCCTTATATGCCCAATTCACACTTACATTAAGGATATAAAAATATATATACTAGAGGCCCGGTGCACGAATTCGTTCATGGGTGGGGTCCGACTGGCCCACCCTGATCGGGGCCGATTGGGCTGGGCCGGCTGCGGGGAGGGGCCATGGGCAGTTGGCCGGCCTGCCCCACCCCCTGGTCAAACTCCTGGTTGAACTCCCAGTTGAGGGGACAATTTTCATATTAGCCTTTTATTATATAGGATATACATATATGTACATACTAGTAGCCCATCACGCGATATTGCGCGCAGTAGGCTGCCCACCGCTTCCACAGGAGCCAGCGGGAACCGCAGCGTGCCGCAGGGAGCTGCGCTGCTTCCACGGGAGCCATGCGGCTACCTTGGGAGGTAGAAGCGAGCTGCGGCACCTACGGGAGGCGGGAGGGAGCCGCGTTCATTCCGTGGTAGGCAGTGGGAGCCGGGAGGGACCCATGCCGATTCCATGGGAGGCGGGAGGGACCCACACTGCTTCTGCAGGAGGCTGGCCCGCCATCTCCTCTCCGGGCCTGTGCTTGGCCGCAGAGGCCCCCCGTCCCTGTCCATGTCTGCTCCAGCTCCTGAGCTGGGCGTGGCGACGAAGCAAGCATTCCGCCAGGCTGCTCACGCTGCCCACTCTCAGCGGCTGCCCCCCTCAGGACTGGGGGACTCCAGCGGGGCTGAGAGGACTGGGTGCCGCCATCATGTGGCTATGGGCACCGCTATCTTTGTGACAGTGATGGTTAATTTGCACATTACCCTTTTATTAGATAGGACCTACTAGAGGCCCAGTGCACGAAATTAGTGCAGGGGTAGGGTTCCTAGGCCTGGCCGGCGATCGGGGCTGATTGGGCTTTCTGGCTGCTGGCCGGGGCCTTCTTTCATTCCGCGCCGCCCCCCTGGTGGTCAGCACATGTCATAGCGAGCAGTCGAACTCCCAGTCGGTCAAACTCCCGAGGAGACAATTTGCACATTAGCCTTTTATTATATAGGATTCTTGATTCATCTAAAATTTCATAGTAATATGTCAAGGTACCCCCAGATGCTCAAGTCCTTTAGATAGGTACCTCAATTCTAGAGGCTCAAGTTCTTAAAGAGCTAAACAATTCTTCAGTAATATTTTTTTAATGACACTTTTCCCTTTTTCCCTGTCCTCATGTTCTGGGTCCTCCTACTGGCTGGATGTTGGACCTCCTGCAGGAATCCTCTATATTCTTTATGTCTCTTTAAAATTTCCTCTCCCCCCCACTTCTGGAAATATACTTCATTTTTTAACTCTTCCATTTTTTTTTTCATCTCAGCAATCAATTATATGAATTCATGAGCTCTTTTTAGATTTTCCTTTTTCATAATATCCTACTCTTTTCTCCGCTCTTTGTATAAAAAAGGGGGGAGAAAATTACACAAGTAGAGGATAGTACTAGTATAATGATTCCTCCATATACTCCATGTATTTAACTTTAACAATTATCAACATAAAGTGAATGTTTTCATCTGTGACCTGACCCATTTCCTCCCCTAGCCCCAGCACTGCTGGATTAATTTGAAGCAAATCTTAGTAATTATATAATTTCATCCACAAGTATTTCCCTACGTATCTCTAAAAGGTAAGGACCATTCTCGCACATTTTCACTTATTCCCTGAAATGTGTATTTTTTGGCTTACGTGCCTTGACCTTTCTCTTGTCAATGCAGACTTTCCAAAATGGTTGGTGTTTCTTGGTTTTCTATTCACATTTAAGAATAAAATGACTGAATAGGTGGGGACCAACCAAAATACTTTGGGATCCTTAGATATGAGAAAGAAGAGGCTTTGCACTGAGTATCAACTCTTACACCATCTTCCCAAATTTTCCTCAGGTGGATTATTTTTCCCTAAAATAGTGGATACAGTGCTATATCATTTCAATCTGTATTTCCCAATTTCTAATGAAGTTGAGCATATTTTTATATAATTATTGGCTATTTATATTCTTTATGCAAATTGCCTATAGATATCCTTTGCTCACTCTTCTTTTGAGTCTTTTTTTTAATATATATTTTATTGATTTTTTACAGAGAGGAAGGGAGAGAGATAGAGAGTTAGAAACATCGATGAGAGAGAAACATCGATCAGCTGCCTCCTGCACATCTCCCACTGGGGATGTGCCTGCAACCCAGGTACATGCCCTTGACCGGAATCGAACCTGGGACCTTTCAGTCCGCAGGCCAACGCTCTATCCACCGAGCTAAACCGGTTTTGGCATTGAGTCTTTTTTAATTGTTGATTAGTAAGAACCCTCTTCTAAGTAAAGGAGATAAATTAAATGTCTGTTATGTACGTTTAAAATTTCCCCAGTAAATGTTTTGAGTATTCATATAGTTATACATGTCACTGTTTCATGTGGAATTCACATTATGCTTACATTTAACCTATCTATGGAAGTAAGCAGATGGTCTCTAATTAGAGTGCACAGGAGTGCTTGGGGTACAGGGTTTCTTAACAGTTCTTCTAGAGTCTGAGCATCATTCTATGTCTATAGTGTTTGATAAGGTTCATAAACCTGTTTAATTTCCCCAATATTCTTTTGAGGAAGAAATAATTATTTCATTTTACAGATTGGGGGAAGAACAAAAAGCTCAGAGAATTAGACCCTTTTACTGTGGAGTTCTTTATGCATATGTGTAAACAACTGACCATTTTCATTTGGTTTGAAATGTAAATGCCAGATGATATCTGAAGCTTTAAATATATTCAGCTTCTTTCTTCAGTTGGAGTATTACCCCTTCGGTGGCCATTGGTTTTTATCCCTCTCTTAGATGTTTTGGAATTTACTCCCTCTTCTCTCCTTTCCAATTTAAGAGAAGCTGAAGCCTTTGGGCTGTAAAATTAAGAAGATTGAGCCATATTGCTTGGCCAGCTTCAGGAAAAGAGTATCTGAAGAGACTTTAAAAAAATGTTTTCTGGGAAGTCAAAGCAGCTCCCAGGAGGCTTAGATAGAAATAAAGGCCAGGCTGGGGAGAGTGCACTCCTAGAGTTGAGATTCTGGAGTTTAGTCCTGGTTCAAAGAGTTGGCCTGAAGTGAGCGCTGGAGCTTCAGGCCCCACAGAGGTTGGTGCCAATGCTAAGGCTGGAGGTGTCCTCTGGGGTCAAGGGTTCCTATGTTCCAAAACAGCCTTCCTGTGTCTGGGCCCAACTGTTTAGTTGCTAGGAAACTTTATGGGAGCAGATCATCATCTCTCACAGTATGTGACTAGATCTAGGCAATAGTCAGTTGATCCCCTTTTCCTCAAAGAGATAAAGAAGAAACTCTTAGATGGACTGCTGAATCTATAAAGATATTTTATGCTTCCCAGTTAGACTCATTTGAGTTCTGAACAAATAATAACTTGTTTAATTGTATTTTTAAATTTTTATATATTATTAATTCTTCTGATTTTCTTTCACTGCATCTTCACTTTTTTTTTTTCCTCCTCAAAATGGAGTTGTATTTTCTCAAGGGTAACTGGGCCAGGCAGGCATTCTCTTGTTGTCAGATGATGTCCGTGTCATTTTCCAGGCAAACTTTTAGACACAGTCTCTTGATCTGGATATCTGTGAAATGCCTTTTCTCCCAGCTCAGGAGGTGTTATTGAAGTCATCCCTTTGTTGTGTGACTATAAATAACTGCACTTAGGTTGGCACTTTTTCATTATACCTCTCCCCGGGAAAGCATTTCCTCTGGTAGAGTTTCTTTGGCCCCTTTACCTCTCTCTGCATCCTCACTTGGTAGCTGTAATGAGCTCCAAACCTGCTTCCTACTAAAGTTTATGTTAGTGGATCCTGTGTTTTTTGGTATCAGTGAGGGCTACTTAATTAAATTTCAGGAGATAACTAGATTCCTTTTTCTACACGTCAAAATCAGTATTGAAGTACCCTTTACCATTCATAAAAGGGTTAAAAGATGGAAAATTTGGCTTCCCAGTCTTAGCTCTCTAGCTGTGACTTTAGCCAAGTCATTTAACTGCTCTGGGCTTCCGTGTCATCATCTGTAGGATGAAGTGATCAGAGCTTTAAGGTTACAGTGCACTTCCCTTAGGTTCCATCAGATGATGGCTTAGTCTTTTTAATTTCTTGGGTTCATAATTAGGTGCATAAGCCCTGCCTCCAAGCATATGTAAGCCCAGACAAAGATTTAGGTTAATAGGGAACAGACAAATGGTAAAGGAAGTGAGCCTAATCAATGTGTAATGAACATAATGAACATCAAGTGAGTGTCTTAGTGCCTTGAGCCACATGAGGGAGAAGATAAGGAGTCGTAGCCTAGTTTTCCTGACTACCCTCTGTATGGTTCTGCCAGAGAAGTCACAGACCCAGGATGAAGCTGAAATGAACTGCAATGAGCCTAAGAGTTTCAAGAACACAGAGAAGGGTTTGCAAATCTGTTAGACAAAGGGAGCAAATAGCTATAAGCAAAAATTGTCTCTAGCACAGAGGACAAGTGTATGTTCACAAGGATGTGTTCTGCCCTGTTATTGTGACAGCATCTACAGTCCTCATTGTCACAGTCCAAACAGAAAAGGCTGTGACAGATGCAGGCCTTTGTTTTGTAATTCTTTTTGACATCCTGATATGTTGTAAGGTTTGCACATTGGCAATCCACTAACGTAAACCTTATTAGAAAGGTTTGGAGCTCATTATGGCTACCAAGTGAGGATGCAGAGAGAGGTGGCTGGAGAAATAATTGGTTATAAGGGGAAACGACTGGAACCAGGAGACTAACACATCTAAGATGAGGGCCTGAACACAGACATGAGGTGAATAGAAAGGAGAGAAAAAAATTCAGGGACTATTTTAGATGGCAGAATCAAACAATTTGGTGTTGGGATGGGGAAAGAATCAAGAGTGATCCCCAAGATGTCCAGATTTGATAGCTGAGTCAATGGAGGTATTTCCAACTGAAGTTTGGGTTAAGGTATTTTTAGTTTGGGGCTTGAACTTGAGGTGCCTGCAGGACATCTAAGCAGAAGTGGCTAACAGACAGATACGAGTCTGAGGGTCAGAGAAGAGGGCTATCCTGAATGCATGTAGCAGCCATCAGTATATGCCAGACAGTAACATCCAGGTATGTAAATGAAGTCACCCAGGAGGAGGTGTAGAAGGAGGAAGACAGAGGGCCAAGGATAGAGCCTGGGAACACCAACATGTAACTGAAAGAAGAGGTCAGGAACCAAGAGAATGAGCCACCATGAAAACCAGGAAAGTAGAATAGGGGGTTTAATTGGGAGTCCTTAGTGGGTTTCAGGGATCCACGAATCCCTGAATGATCATGTATATATACAGATTCCATTGCTGCCATCAACTTCCCAAGTGGGGTCTCTGACACCAGAAAGGGTAAAGAACCTGTAGAGGGCCAACTTTCAAATTCAGCAGCACCAAGGATTTGAAAGATAAGGACTGAATAGTAATCATTGGAATTGCCAATGTGCAGCTAATGGTGACCTGTGGCAACAGTGGAGTGGTGAGAACGAAGGTAAGACTGCCCTGGGTGAGTAGTGAGGAAGAAGTGAGAAAGTAGGGAATTACAAGGCAGTGTTGCTGGAATCAGCCTCATCAGATTATCCTGGAGGGCTGGTTAAACTTCCAGGGTTTCTTCAGATTCAACAGGTTGGGTGGGGGAGCCCAAGAATTTGTATAGAATAAACTCTCAGGGGATACAGACATAGCTAGTCTGTGGACCACAATAACGTAGGCTCCTTTATCAAGATGTTTTCATGAGAGGAGGAGACATGGTTGGATGTAACTATAGAAGCATCTATATAAAAGCCTAAGTGACCGGCCGACTGGTAGCTAAGATGCACACTGACCACCAGGGGGCAGATGCTCAACAAGGAGCTGCCGAGCTGCGGTGACTTGGCAGCTGTGGTTCTCGGGTGACACACCCAAAACCAGAGAGGAGGGAGCCCGATTTTGGGGTGCATCACCCGAGAACCTCCCTCTCACAATCCGGGACCCCTCAGGGGTTGTCAGAGAGCCAGTTTCGGCCCAATCCCCACAGGCCAGGCTGAGGGACCACACCGGTGCACAAATCTGTACACCGGGCCTCTAATATTAAATAATGTAAACCTTGTTTTGAAATAAGGGTGGCTGATGGGTGCTACTTTTGACCCCTCTTTGACCATATACATATCCTGTTGCCTTGACTATGGCACTGTGGCAACTAACAATCATAAGCTGACAGTTGTCATCAGAGGAAGTGCAGCAGGGCTGTGCTGTGAGTCCTGCCCACCCCCTAGTTGGGGTAGAGGTCTGGAGAGCTCTCTTGTTCACTTTCAGCCTAAAAAGGGGTGGTTTCAGGGGACCACTCAGAGAGCTTGATGTGTGTTTCTAGCAGGTAGGGAACACCACCCTGTGACTCCTGACTCATGTCAACAGTGAGAAGAGGTAGAGATATGTAGCCAAGGGAGGGACAGGTTGCAGGGAGGCTGAGTCAGTGTGGAGCAGGCCACAAGAGTGCCAGGGCCTAGCTGGAGAGCAGCAGGTGAAGGGAGAGACAAGTAAGAGTCAACTTTGAACAGTGGCCTGGCAGGAGCAGAAGGGACAGGATGGAGGACCAGACCGGCCAGAGGACACAGCCAACTGGAGGGATGGCCAGAACATCACATCATAGAATACAAATGGGCTGGGGCTCTTTCTAGAATTCTTCTTTCTCAATTGGAATTATGTGAGATACTCAGACTATGTTCTTCCAATTGAATACTGTGTTTTGAGAAAGGGAACCAAGTAAATGCTTCAGGGAGGGTCTATGAATCTTTGCCTTTATGTACAATGTTTGTGCATTTTCTGGGATTTGGAAAAGGGATCCATAGCTTTCATCAGTTTTTTGAAAGGGGTCTATGACTGTAAAAGGTTAAGACTCATTGTTCCTGGAATAGGTCTGAGAGTTCACTCTGGTTCATTGTAGGACTGGAGGAAAGTGCTGTAGGATGGGGCTGCGAGACAGGGCAGGGCTGGTACACGACACCGTGGGAACTCTGCTTACCCTGCCCTGATTCTCAGTTCTTTGTCCTCGGATTTCCAACATAAACATCCTGGGCACTGCTCCCTCCGGCTCATGGTTCCAGGATTACATCACTTCTCTGTCTTCTCTGTTACATTTTCACACTCTTCTTTGATTACTGCTCATTATTGTGGACACTGATCATATCGTTGCTTGAGTTTCTATTTCACATTGTGCCTTTTCCCCAGGCCTGGGGTTTGCTCTCATTGGAAGCAGCTTGTTTAGTATTCATATATTCAGCTGGCATCTGCCCTGTTAGACCTTTGTCTGTATTCCCTGCCTAAGTCTGACTGCTTTTGTCTTTGTAGGTCTCAGGGCTTATCTTCCTTTGAGCCATGGATACATGACAGCTTTTTTCTCTGACTTTGTACTTCGATGTGCTAAGATTATTGGACTTTCAAAATTAAGTGTAAACTTTTCTATTTTGACACATTTTCACTTATGCTAATGTGTTACTTTTTATCAGTTTCAACTTGAAAATTCACTAACTGGACCTCATAAAATTTCAGTGTCTGATCTTGGAGGTTATCTCTGCCCATCTGCCTTCCCGGGAACATGTTCAAGCTGAATGAATATTGATTACAGGTTTATTTCTAAAGTCATTTCATGGAACACAGACTAGATTGAAACAGTTTTTTTTTGTCTCACTCGGCTATTATTAAACTTTTAAAACCTATTTAAAGGTAGAAAGACTAGCATGACAATCTGCCCTTGTACTCCTTACCCATCTTTGACAATTACCAGCATTCTGCTGCTCTGTTCCTCTACCCTTCCCTGCAACTTTCTGTCAGTATTTAAATTTAAACATGCAAAATTTTTTAAAACTTAAAATACACCCTAACTTGTTTGGCTCATTGGATAGAGTGTTGGCCTACGGAGTGAAGGGTCCTGGGTTCAATTCTGGTTAAGAGCACATGCCTGGGTTGCGGACTTGATCCCCAGAGTGGGGTGTGCAGGGGCAGCCGATCAGTGATTCTCTCTCATCATTGATGTTTCTATCTCTCCCTCTCCCTTTCTCTCTGAAATCAATTAAAAAATATTTTTAAAAAACACACAACTTAAAATACTACACACTTATAGTTTAAACAAGGTAAAAGTAAACACCCCAGTACCCAAGCCCACTTTCTGAGATAACCACTATTGATGTTTCATATGTGTCCTTCCTAAAGGGTGTTCTTTTTGGTGTTGTTTTTTGGTGAAATTTGAGAATGTGGGTGTATATGTAATCTTCCCCATAAGTAAAATGATACATTTTGTTGTGTAATATATTCTCTAATGCATTTGGGGTATTTTCAAAGTCATTACACAAAGAACTACTGTACTTAAAAAACAACAACGATTGAGTAGCAGTCCATCCTAGAAGGGCATCAAAATACATATTTTTAACAATGATAAATAGATAGGAGGCAATATAGTTATCATCATACCTGAGTTTTCTGTGGTATTTATTTAAATGTTGTATCACTGGGTGGTGATAGGTATATCTTCAACTGAACTAGGTATCGCTAAATTGATCTCTCAAATGGCTATACCGATTTATGTCTCTCTCGTTGGTGTCAGTGATCTCTTTCCATGTTTGGTCTTCATTGTACTTAGACTTTTTAGTATTTGCCTGTTTGGTACATATGAAATGGCATCTTACTAGAATTAGCATGTTCCTGATCAGTCATCTTTTCACACACAGAGTCAGCATATAAATTGCCTGTTTGTATCTCTATAACCAAACACCTTTCTGAATGTTCTAGTTTTCTCATAGTTAGGTCAGGTTGGTTCCTGGATATTCTAGACACATGGTCATCATATGCAAATAACGGTAAATTTATCTTCTCCTTTCTACCACTTAACATCTCTTCATGTGTTCAGAGCCCATCTAATCATGTGGGCTAGTGCTTCCAGACAGTGTTAAATAGTGGTGATGACTGAGCCACCTGCACCTTTCATGACTGTAATGGAACTGCCACTATTATACTGTCAAGCATGATGCTGACTTTTGGTTGAGATATAATCTTTTAATCATGTTAAGGAAATGGTTTTTTATCAAGAATGATTGTTATTAGATGCCTTTCTATCACCAAGGTAAGCTTTTTTTAACCATTAGCCCATTATTACGGTTTATAATCTTGATTCTTTGATGTGGCAGGAATAGAAATACTGTGCATCTTTACTTGGTTGCTTTAGGAGAGCAGCACAGTTCCTCTTATACAGAAGAACAGTTCCTTTCCTAAGGAAATGCATTGATGGCACATTTTGTAATGAAAGACCATTAAACTGAGTAGGAGAATTTGAAGCAAAAGAGAACTAGATTTCTTCTTCAGCATAGGTTAACAGGAGTTTCCTTTTGTTTTCCTCAAGCTGCTTGATGCCTGAGAGGGAAGAGTTTGGGTGACTTTGGACTTGGGAAGAGAGCAAAGGAGGAGAGCCCAGGAGCTCCAAGAAGAGGGGCAGAGGGCCCAGAGCTCGAGGATCATCTGATGGGAGGGAGCCCTAGCTGTTCGCATTTCTCCTTCTTAACTGACAATAATGTTTTTTTGTTTCATCCTACTACTTGTATCGTTTTATTTTTTATGTTTAGATTTTTAAGCATCATCAGTTTATTTACATTCTTAATTTGAAGTAGGGATCTAACTTTCATTCAAATGTCTAAATAGTTGCACTAAAACCTTCTGTTTATTGACTTAAAATAACATATAATACCCTGAACGAAGAGTTAAAAAGTAAATTAATTCATCCTTCATTTTAATGATACAATGAGTAGTGCATGTTTTTACAACAAAAGGTTGGCATGAGTAGTGGAATAATTGAATTTCATTAGTAGTAGCATGATTTTTCCACACCAGTGTTCCAATGGGCCTCCCTCACCTTTTACTGACTTTGTGGCTTGAGTTCTCTCTTGGTTCACCAGTAGGTTCTGGGCCTGAACACTGATGTCCTGTTGGAACTTAAGCTGGACAACAGTTTCAGGGGGTCAGAGGGAATATCAAATTGGTTTTGGCCCCAAAGCTGACATTTCTCAGTATGACTGAATCAGAGATCATCATGAGATTACTGCCAGCAAATTGTTTCTCCATGAGTATCCTTGAGGTAGGACAGGAAGATGTTTCTGATGTTTCTGCCCTCATGCATCCTGCGTGGTTTGCCCTCACCCCTCCTCTTCTGGGTGCTCAGCAGAGTACTTCAGTGCTTCCCACTTCAGTGGCTGGGTGGCCCTCATTCTAGTCAGGTGTATGAATGGACTGTGTGCTGGAGCCCTCAGATGGCCTCTCTAGTGTGGTCTTAAAATAGTTGGAATTATGTGGCAGCTTGGATTTGTGGACAAATAAATGAAAAGTGAGGTACCAGTTTCCGAAAGCCTGGATGAGGAAGCTGGCACAACATCATGACTTAGTGTATTGGGCAGAGCACTCTGTGAAACTGCCCAGATTAAAGGGGCTGCTTTTGTTGCTGCTGTTCCTATGCCCCTGCAGTCTCTTTCTCACAAAGCAGCCAGACAATCTTGTTTTAAAAAGTCGTTTCTCTGTTCAGAACCTCCAGTGGCTTCTATTACACTCCAAGTAAAAACTAAGGTCCTTCTTGATGCCTCTGTGACCCTGCATGACTTGACCCCTTGCTGTCACTCCAATGTCATTTCCTCCACACTGGCTTCCTGGATGTTTCTCACACATGCTGGTCTGTGTTCCTGACTTTTGGCCTTTGCCTCAATATCTCTACAGCCTGGGAAGCCCTTCTGATTATTCACAGAGCTCAATCTACTCCAAGGGTCTCCTTAGAGAGGTCTCTCTGGTTACTTTTTGTGAAACAGAAACCTATGTCATTCTCTGTCCCCATAGCCTACTTATTTTTCTTCATAGCACATTTTTTTTATTCATCTCTTTATCCCACTAAGAAGAGTTCATAAGGGTGGTGACTTTAAGATTTGTAAGTTGAATTTCACTGGTACCGTATTTTTCTATAATTTATTATAAAGGCCAGCTAATAAAGGCTTAATCAGCAGAGTGCCATAGTATTTATAGGCAAGAAAACACTCTTCACACTAGATTTAAGTGAGAAGCACGATGGACAACTTGGGGAAGCGTTGATCTCCCCCTCCTGCTCTGCATTGTGCCCACCTGCTGCCGCTGATGCCCAAGGGGCAGAGAGAGGGGAGTGTCACGTTTCTCTCCTTACCTCAGAAACTGTTATTCTGTAAGAAGAGGGTGAAGGAAGTATTCTTACTTAGACCCCCCAGCTTCCAGGATGGCCCAGACAGCTGATCACAACAGTACACCAGTGCTGAGAGGGCTCATCCAGCCAGAACCCTTTGTGTACCAGCATTTTACATGGCTTGAGGGCCAGCCTTGGGCTCCAGGGGAATTGAGGAGGAATGGTGGCCTGTCAATAACTGCAGAACTATCAACAGGCCATTATAATAGCCTTCATTATGTACCCTCATTGTATCAGCTCAGTGAAGTACATGTCATGCACATTTTATAGATGAGGAAACAAAGGGTGTGTGACTCAGCCATGATCACAGGACAGGAAATAGTGGGGCCTAGGAGACCCAGATCATCTGGTTCTAGTTCAGTGGTTCTCAACCTTCCTAATGCGACCCTTTAATACAGTTCCTCATGTTGTGGTGACCCCCAACCATAAAATTATTTTCGTTGCTACTTCATAACTGTAATTTTGCTACTGTGATGAATCATAATGTAAATATCTGATATGCAGGATGTATTTTCATTGTTACAAATTGAACATAATTAAAGCATCGTGATTAATCACAAAAACAATATGTAATTATATATGTGTTTTCCGATGGTCTTAGGCAACCCCTGTGAAAGGGTCATTCGACCCCCAAAGGGGTCGCGACCCACAGGTTGAGAACCGCTGTTCTAGATAAACCACAGTGTCTCTTTGCCATCAACATGGGTGTGTGATCTGTCCATGTGGTAAGATGCCAGTTATAGCTGCCCATGAAAGATTTGTCTGGGCGTCTCATCTGGTTACATCCTGAATGGCTTGTGCTGCCCCAGTGTTTGTTACAGGTATTTGTAGTAGCCCATTGAAAAGCAGCTGCATAGATGTTTGGCTCTTTGGGGGTGTTTTCACATCCTTAAATGGTGAAGGAAGTTACTTCTTGTGGAACTGTTGAGAAAGACAAATGAATAAAGCTTTATTGCATTCAGAAATTAGTCACTTATTTCAGGGCCTCATCTCAAAAATGAAGAAGTTGAATTGGATGATTTTAGCATCTTTCTGTTCTGACTTTCTGCAACTGTGTCCTGTGTTCTTGATTTGAAGTTTCAAAGCCACCATATGAATTGGTAACAATTTCCTAGAACCCATCCAGTAGGGGCTGTCCAGTAATGGCATCTGTTCCCTGATTTCTACCTAGTGTCATCATTGCAGACCCAGGACCAGTTTGGGCTCCCTCTAACTCATGGTTGTGACCACGGGCAGCACCTTCAGATTGCAGTGGCTCAGCTTCGGGATGACTGAGTCCCATGGTGTTTCTAATTGCTGTGTTTGATTCCTAGATTCTTCAACTAACTACAAGCAAGAGAAGTGAGGCTGCTGGAGTTCGCCATTGGTTTTGGGGTGGGGATATCTGTTTTGGAAAGAAAGAACTCCCCAGGGCACACTTTGTCACATTGGCCTGCTTGGAAGAGGGGCTGGAATTCCACAGCCCCAGGCACTGCCTCATCTCTGAAGCCACTGAACCGAGTTTTCACAGGTGCTGTTTTCTGTTTCACATTTTCATACACACAGTACATAGTAGAGAAAGTGTCTCTACTGACAAGTAGAAAATGCTATTTTTTAAGGCCGTTTCTTGGTTGTTTTATTTAGTTGTGTGTGTGTGTTTTTTTAATGGAATTAGTTCTTGGCTTTTCTCCCAGTCCCAACCCCCCTTCCAGCTGCTAATGTCCCTGGGTAAATACAAATAGAGATTGCTGTGTGTATTTTATAGTGTTCTCTGTTTTGAAGAGGGAGAATTATGTTACAAATGTTTTTGTTGTAAATAAATAAAACACTTCCTTGTCCTTGCAAAATCCAGTATAAATTTAATTGTGTGAATTCAACTAAACTTGTAAAGTCAGTAGGTGGGGTAAGGGGCAGCCATTCATTAAGACCAGTTGGATCAGCAAGAAGGGTTATTGGGTTTGTTTCTAGAGCCAGAACTATTCTTTTCTATTAGCCTAATAAAATGCTGTGCATTTGGATAGGGGTTCTCTTGAAACCAGCAGCCTTCTGTGGGGAGCAGTTTCAAGACAGTTAATTGGAAACTTTGGAGCCAGTCAGTCCTACTGCACTTGTACATCCCAGAGCTACCTAGACACCTCTCAGGGCTGGGGCTGACTCCCTGGCAGAGCAGCCTTGGTGCTTCCTTGGCTGGCTGCCACAACCCTGTCATTTGGCTCCGCTTCTGCCTCTGCCACCCACCCCACAGTTGTGTGTTCTCATCTGCAGGTAAACTGCCTAGTCTTTCCCACAACACCCACACTGCCTCGGATCCTTTTATCAGCCCCATGCCCTCCCTCTTAACCCTCCCTGACCCTCGTCTTCCCTTCCTGGCCAACCTTCTTCAAGGGTGTTATCTACACTGGCTTTCCCCACTCACTGCCAGTTATTCCCTAGCCCACCATCTCACCCAACCCCCTAGGCCAGGAGTGGGCAAACTTTTTGACTCGAGGGCCACAATGGGTTCTTAAACTGGACCGGAGGGCCGGAACAAAAGCATGGATGGAGTGTTTGTGTGAACTAATATAAATTCAAAGTAAACATCATTACATAAAAGGGTACGATCTTTTTTTTTTTTTTTTTAGTTTTATTCATTTCAAACGGGCGGATTCGGCCCGCGGGCCGTAGTTTGCCCACGGCTGGCCTAGGCAGTCTAATCCAGCAGGCATTTCTCTGTCTCTAGTCCCTGAATTTCTAACCTCCCATACTCTTGGATTTCCTCCTACCCCTTGGGCCACCCTTTGGTTTCACTCTTTTCATTGCCACCCCTCCAATCTCTCACCCTTCAAAAAAACACTTCAGAGCATTTCATATGCAATTTAGACAATCAATGGCTGAGTTTTAGACAAGTGATCCAACCAGACCTTGGGCTTTTCTGGAAGGCTGGGCATATTCCCTGACTGGAGAGGCACCTGGTCTGTGCCCCACCTTTCAGTGCCTCACTTTCTGACAGGATCTACTTAGAGAACAGAAGTCAGGTCCTTTTAGAGCAGGCTTGGCCCTGCCTCTCTGCCTGGGGAAGGAGGGTGAAGGGGGTACTGCCCAGGACCAGGGTACAAAGAGGCCTGCCCAAGAGACTCCTGCCCTTTCCGGGTGCTTCCTTCAATCTGGGTTGCTGGAATGATAGCCTCAGAAGAATGGTTTATTGTAGAGGCTGTACGAGCCTTGCTGATGGTTCCTAGCTGTGTACCTCCAGACTTGATGACCACGGCTTGGGTTCACCTAGTGTCAGAAGTCCCTTAGTCCCTCCAGATTCAGGAGAGCCCAAATCAGAGCCATCTCCTTATCCCACACTCCATCCAGTCAGCTCTGCCAGCCCTATCCAGCAACCAGCAAGGTTGTTCACCCAACGGCTGTCTCTTTCCTCTTTAGCTTCTGATGTAGCCGTACAGCCAAATCAGTCTAAGAGTTAACCCTGCCATCCTATGTGGCTATCTGGTATCTTCACTTGTTAGCCTTCGCTGACCTCTTCTGCCTCAATTCTTGCCACTTGACTCATTTCCCAGCCTTGCCTCCACCAGCAGTGGGGCTGACCCATCACTGCCCATCCTCTGTTTGGCTCCTTTCCAGGCTGTATCTTGGAGAAGAGTTGCTGCTAGAACTTTAGCAGAGGAATGTCATGAGATTGGTGTTTCTGGAGGTTTACTCTGGGGTAAAAGCTTTAGGGAAGGCAGTTTGAAAGTATTAAAAGTTTAAGAATATACACTCTTCAACCCAGCAATCCACTTGTAGGACTCTGTCCTTCAAAACCATTCCACTTGTGAGCTAAAAGCATTGCACAGGGTAGATGACAGGGCAAAATTGGAAACAACTATAAGTCTTTCAGAGGGGAGGGTGAGAAACAGCACAGCACAGCTGTCCTACGGACACTTGGTGGCTTTTAAAGTCTAAGATAGAACCTGGAGAATAATACACGGAATCTGAATATAATGATGTGTATAAATAGAGAAAGGACTGAAAGAATGGGCTCCAAACTTAACAGTGGCCACTCTGGCGAGAGCAGCATGGGAAATAAAAGAGGCTTCCATGTTTTGTTCTGAGGACTTCTGTATGATGTTTAAGATGTATCTGTAGTTACTGGTGCAATTTAAAACTTAGAAGGAAAGGTAACTGGCTGCAGTGTAAACCATGGAGGATGAATTGGAGGAGCAAGACAGGGCTATGCCTGCAGGAATGTGGTGGGCAGCATGGATGAAGAGCACTTGGAGGGAAGACCATCTGGCTACCCCTTACCCACCACACGTGTGTATCTCAGTGACAATGTCTTCTGCTTCTACCAGGGGACATGTGGCCCCTGAAGAACAAGGAAACCAGCTTGTTTGTTGATCTCCAAAAAAGAATTTCTGAAAGGGCTCCCCACTGAGGTGGCAGGATGTGGCAACGAAGGTGGCTTTCAGGTGGCATTCATCTTATTTAGTCACATCACACAGTTGGTTCTCAGTAAACCATTTTGCACCTTACATGGGTTTGGGGGTTTATTCCCCCTCTTAACCTCCTTTACCCCCCCACCCCCTGCTGCTCTTGCCAGAAGTGGCCACTATTAAGTTTGGAGTCCATTCTTCCAGTCCTTTATTTATACACATCAATGTATTCAGATTCTGCGTATTCTCCCGGTTCTATTTTGGACTTTAAAAGCCACCAAGTGTACCCAGGACAGCTGTACTACAGAGAATAGAGTTAATTATTCCCCTCAGTCATGGCACATTACCATGCCAACGTGTGCAAGGCCCTTTTATTTATTACTAGAAGCACAGTGCACGGATTCATCCACCTATGGGGTCCCTGGGCATGGCCTGCGGAGATTGGGCCGAAACTGGCAGTCCAACACCACCTGCCACTCCTGCCTGCCATGCCTGCTCATCCTGTCCCCCACCCCCACCCCATGCCTGCTGCGGGCTCCCGCCCAGTCAGTCCTGATCAGGAGACTGCTATGAGCCCGGTGTCTGGCGCCGGGCAGTCAGCTGAGCAGCACTCCCACTGTGGGAACACACCACCAGGGGATGGCTCCTGCGTGGAGCGTCTGCCTCTGGTGGTCAGTGTGCATCATAGTGAATGGTTGACAGGTTGATTGGTCAGTCCCTTAGGCTTTTATATATAGAGATTCTCTTGTATCCCCAAATCCTCTCCCATAGGCAACCATGTTAAGGTGTTTCACGTATGTCTTTGTCTTGGATGCATTTTTACAAATTGTGTGTCAGGATGTGTTCTGAAGCCAGACTCCCCATGGCATCTTGGGCAATGTGGTATTAGGGTGATGTCAGCTGCCATCTGTGGAGCCATCCGGGGCCCTCACAGCTTTGCTTCAGTTCACTCTCCTGACAACTCAGTGAGGCAAGTGGCAGCACCTGCTCTGACCAAGGAAGGAAAAAGCTGGTTTAGAGAGGTTAAGAAACTGACACAGAGCAACCGGCCTTTCCTTGTCAGAGCTGGACTGATCGTATGGAGCTTCTAGCTCTCCCAAGAGTTTCGTCATCCTCACCACACAGCCTGGTGCTCAGCCCCTCCTCTGGGAGCCTTGTTTTTCTTACTCCAACCCTCTCCTCCCTGGAATCTAACAGCAGCACTGACAACTTACTATCTCATTTGATAGAAGGTGGTTGGGTTCAGGGGAGGAAGGATTGCCCCAAGTCATGCAGCTAGAGCTGAGTTAGGACCCGGTTAGAACTTGGAACATGGCCCTGTCCACTAAGTGGTCAATGGCCTCTCCCCTCTCTCTCTATCTAAGGCCAGTCACTGTCTTTGGAGAGAGGATTTGAACTTTTCCCTCCCTACAAAAGCCAAAAGGCCCAGACTGACTTTTGCTGAGCAAACTGAGCAACAGGTGGCGACATAACCCACTTTTTGCTTTCTGGGCAAGCCAGGTGGCCCCAGAGAAACTATGGCTCACCTGTGCCAGGGCAAGTGACCTGGCTTGTGGGCTCTTTCTGCCCAGTTGCTCACCATGCTCATCAGTAAAGACTGATCTGTGCTGGGTGTTGAGACTCAGCTCCAAGAGTCCAGCCCTTGTACTCAAAGAGTAGGAACAGGCAGCAAGTGTAGTCAGTCATAAGCACAAAGCTGGGAGGGGCCCAAAGGCTTTGCAGGGAGGTGACTAGAGCAGGGTTGTGACAATGGAGCCTGCAGGGTCTACTCCAGGCATACAGAGCAGAGGGAGCAGAGGCCTGAAGCACAATCCTGCCTGTGCATTTCGGAAAATGATGTTTTTTCTCGTGGAGAGCATGTGGGCAGACAGAACCAGATTCCAGAAGGCTGTGTGTGCCAGGCTAAGGACTCAGACCCTGCTGTCAGCCTTGGGGCGTCCTAAAGACTCTTCTTCCCTGGGCGAAAGTAGTCCTGGGGACTCCTGTTCTCTCAGGCTCAAGAGCGGGGCTGGCTGCAGAGAAAGGCTGTGCCTTTCCCTTGGCTCTTTGTCTCACCTGCCCGTGTTAAGAAGCTTACCTTGACCTCCCTCATTGCTTTGGTCGACTTAGTCATTATAGTGACACAATAATGGTGAGCAGTCAGACTTAATCCAAAGCACAGGTTAAGCAAAACACCTGTGTTTGCACACATGCTTTTGCCTAGAAGGCAAACATTCTAGAAAGAGACAGAAATGTCAGCAGATAGCAATACAATTCTATATAATAAAAGCCTAATATGCAAATTGTCCCCTCGACTGGGAGTTCGATCAGGAGTTCAACCACTCACTATGACATGAGCTGACCACAAGGGGGCGGCGTGGAACATGGTGGGCGTTGGCAACACAGCACTGGCAGCGGGTGGTAGTGGAGGCCCTGTAGGCCCCAATAGGCCTCATGAGAGTGGGACTGCGGCAGGATGGTGGACCAGGTTAGCGGGTGGCGCCAGGCCAAGGTGGGTGCAAGCGGGGCCCCGATCACCCCACCGATCGCCCTGCAGATGGCGACCAGCTGAGGGAGCCAAGTGGGGGCCCGATTGCCCTGCCAATCATCCCGCAGATGGTGACCAGTGGCAGTGGCAGGGGTTGGGGCCACCGCCCAGCTCCCAGGCGCTGAGGGAGCTGGGCGGGGGGCCCGATGACTCAGGCAGAGGGGGGCACATGGGGGCCTGGGGGCCCAGATGCTGCCCAGGGCCCAGAGGTCAGCTGGGACCTGCCCTTCCACGACAGACACTCAGGCTTTAATCACCAGCCAGGCCTAGGGACTGCACCCATGCACGAATTTCGTGCATCAGGCCTCTAGTATGATATAAATATTGTAATAAACCAAGAAATGTTTTATTTTTTTATGAAGGTGATAGTCTTCATAAAGCTTCAAACTAAAAGTACAGGTGGGGGAAGATGAGTCAAATCTTCATTTTCCCTCATCCTGCTCCTTTTTCCCAGCTCCCTCCTGCTGAGCTCACCCTCATCCCTCAGATCAAGGGTAGAAAGGCCCTTCTAGGGAGGAGAAACATTCATACCCAGGAAATACACCATCCAAAAAGGGAAAGGACTTTGGGGGTGGCTTTGTGGCTGCTCTTTGAGAAATCCCAGGGAACAGGAGCAGCACCAGGAGACAGGCTCCAGACAAATGGCTACTTTGGAAAAGAGGCCACATGGCTCAGAAAGAGCCCCAAACGTACTCCTGCCAAGAGACTGGGCATCCACGTGGTGACAGGTGTCGCTGCACGCTGGCTGAATCTGAATCCACATTCCTGATGCAAAACCACCCATTGGTTTCTAAGAACCTTTGTGGTAAATTGTGAGATGGATATGCTGGACTCATCTGTTCTTGCCAAACTCATTTGTGTTGGGTTTGGTTTGTATTGGAAGGACTTCAACGTAGCACATGAGACCCCCACACATACAGTGTACCTCAATACCCTCCGCATAGGGAAAATGAGAGCCACTTCCCTCAAGCTGCAGCTGCTCCTGTCCCCCTGCCCAGGGCCCTGAGCAGTCCTCCCTCCTCCCACTCAGCCTCATCCCATCAGTCACCACAGCTGAGGATTTTGCCTCCTTAATGTCCCTTGTATCACCCTCCTGCCTCAACTCTTATCTCTCTTCTCTGCTTGGATCAGACACTAAGGACTTCTCACCTTGATCACTGCCACACCTTCCCAGCCAGCCTCCCCAGTCCCAGTCTGGGCTCCATCAGCCTTCCCCCAACTAGCCCTGTCCTACCCTGACTTCCGTAGCTACCAGTAGCCTTTGAGATAAAGTTCAAACTCCCTAATTTAGCACAGAAGGCCTGGCCCCACTCCAGCCACTCTCTGCCAGGCTCCCTCCCTTCCAGCCACAGGGAACCACCTATGGTTCCTAAATGTTCACACTACTCCACACCTCTGTGCCTCCTCATGTGCTGTTCTCAGGCTGCATTTCCACGCCTAGCTTAAGACAGGATCCTGAGTGGAAGCCCCCCAGGTTCACAAGCCTACAGTGTGGCAGGACTGGGAGTCAAGACACAGTGTCACACCCTGGCCAGTGTAGCCCAGTTGTTTGAGCATCGTCCCATGCACTGAAAGGTAACTGGTTCAATTCCCGGTAAGGCAAAAAATCAATGTTTTTTTCTCTCTCTTCCTCTCCCTTCCTCTCTCTCTCTCTCAAAAAATAAATAAATAAATAAAACATTTTTTAAAATAAAAAAAGGTACACGTGCCCAGCTAACTATCAGCTCCCCCAACCATGGTGAATTCTCTGTCTCCAATCCAGCAAACAAAATCACAGAAGCTTTCTTTTTCACTTGGTACTAAAATATTTTTTCTCATGTTTTTAAAAACCATTTTAATTTCTTTACATGAAAACCATATAAGGTCGTTAAAAATACATGCATAAACTGGAGAGAGGAAAAAAAATTAAAAAAACCTTAAGCCCTGACCCGATGGCTCAGTTGTTTGGAGCGTGGTCCGGTACACCAAAAGGTTGTGGGTTCAGTCCCAGTTGGGGCACTTAAGGGAGGCAATTGATCAATGTGATCAATGTTTCTCTCTCACCTCTCTCTCTCCTCCCTTCCTCTCTCTCTAAAAATCAATAAAAACACATCCTCGGGTGAGGATTAAAATAAAAAACCTTAAGTTCTACTTTCTCCAGGCAGCCTTCCCTGAACAGCTGTGATAGTTGCCTCTAAGATGCCCAGGCCCCTGGTTCCCATCACACCACAGTCATTGGATGGTCTGGCCTGACTTCCCCAAGGCTGTGAGGTCAATATTTCACCTGACTTTGGTTCTTTACTCCCCAGCACAGTCAGATAGAGCCCCAGTTTGTTGAAAGAATAAATGGATCTCACTTATATGTCCACACCATCCCTTGAAATCCTATGGACAAGTCAGAAAGATAATGCAGAATTAGTGGCTTAGCATGAGTTCCGCATTTGTCTGCTGTGTCGGGGAAATCTGGTTCGAGGGCCCTTGATGAAAAAGAAAAGACAAACCCAGGGTGATTGTGAGCTCAGTAAGAGCCATGGGGTGCAATGACTGCTAAAAAGGACCGGGAAAGTGCTGATGGGGGCAGGCTGGGGACAGCGTCCATCAAGGCAGGTGGGGCCCCGTGGCTTGTGCCGGCTCACACCCTACTCACAGGACCCCAGGCAGGTCTTCAGGCTGCAGATCTGAGGACGGTCACTGACCCAGAGAAGGCCAAGGGCACGTGGACTAAGTTGTGCTCTGTGCTTCACTTCTCTGCCTGAATGATGAGGCTACCTCTCTCCATTTCAGAGCCAAATCCAATCCTCAGGGTCAGGAGAGCTCTAGGGGCCACAGCAGATGCAACTACTTTGCTGGAAATGCAATGAGGGTTTCAAACTTAGTTGTGAATAGTTGTCAAGACTGGGAGGCCTGAAGACCACTGCAATGTCAGCCCCCTCTTCTCATGGTCCCACTCCCCTGGGCACCTGCCCATTGTGCTTCTCTGCTAGGGCTGTGCACCTCCACCCCCACTTCTCATGCACCCCTGCCAGGAGCCCAGCCACACAAGGGCCCTCCCTCCCATAGGCCTTGAAAGGCCCATTTCCCCCACCACACTTGGCATTTGGTGTGTAAAGCAGACGCCGAGGTAGGCTGGCCCCTGTATGGGCACAGCCGATAGCTACCAGCCATCAATAGCACAGTGTCCCCCAGCACACAAAGAGCCTTACTCAGGCTCCGTGGAATGGATGTGAAAATCACCAAGGTGCGTTTCCAACCTCAAAATTACTCAGCAGCCCTTTCCTGCGTCACTGGTTCCTTTTTTGATTCCATGAGGAGGCCCTTCCTAACCTCACCCTTGACTCTCAGGCCCCCTTCCTTCCCAAGTACCTCCCCCCGCCACACACACACACACACACACACACACACACACACACACACACACACTCCTCTCTCCAAGCACAGTGACCTGGCCTCCTCCGCCACAGAGAAAATAAAGGCCATTGAGCATGAAGTAAGGCCCCCCCTTTTTCCTCACTACTACCTCTTCTGTATTTACCCACCTCCCCTCCTCCCCTGGGTCCTTGGGGGTAGAAATGCCCACCCCTTGCCACTTTCTGTGCAATTGATCTGGCCCCATCAGGCTCACCAGCCATCCTCTATTTGTGGCACAGGTTTCTTCCCTTCTGCCTCCAAACATGGCCCAGTCTCTCCTTCCTAACAGAACACTCCTTAAACCCCGGCTGGCTCCTTTCCCCCAGAGCCAGACCCCTTTTATTTTAGTCTATTTACTTCTTGAAAATGTAATTCATTTGATCAATCCTTGCCCCTCCTCACTGTTGACAGTTTCCTAGTTTATCCTCCCAGGAGAGTGAACAATTTTTTTAAAAGAATAAATCTTTTTAAAAAATATTTTTTGATTTCAGAGAGGAAGGGAGAGGTAGAGAAAGATAGAAACCTCAATGATGAGACAGAATCATTGATTGGCTGCTTCCTGCATGCCCTACACTAAGGATCGAGCCTGCAACCTGGGCATGTGCCCTTGACCAGAATCGAGTCCGCAGGCCAACGCTCTATTCACTGAGCCAAACCAGCTAGGGCAAGGGTTAACAATTTTTACAAGAGGATATCTTCATATATACTTCCTCCTTTAAAAAAAATATAATTCACATTATGAATTTCACTCTTTTTAAAAAATATATTGATTTTTAGAGAGAGGAAGAGAGAGGGATAGAGAGATAGAAACATTGATAGGAAGTCATGGATTGGCTGCCTCCTGCATGGCCCCCACTGGGGAATGAGCTCGCAACCTGGGCATGTGCCCTGACCCGGAATTGAACCTTGACCTCCCGGTTAATAGGTTGACATTCAACCACTGAGGTTGATGCTCAACCACTGAGCCATGCTGGCCGGGCTGAATTTCACTCTTTTAAGGTATACAACTCAGAGGAGTGTTTTTTTTTTTTTTAGCATGTTCACAAAGTTGTACAACCATCACCCTAACTAATTTGAGAATATTTTGATCACCCCAAAAAGAAATGCTGAACCCATTAGCAGTCACTCCCCCATCTTCTCTCCTCTCAGGCTCTGACAACCACCAATCTACTTTCTGTCCCTATGGATTTGCATATTCTGGATTTTTCATATAAATGGAATCATACAATATTTGTCCTTTTATGTCTGACTTCTTTCACTCAGCATAATGCTCATCCATGTTATAGCATGTGTCAGTGTCTCATTTCTTTTTATGACTGAATAATATCCCATTGTATGGAGAGCAGCTTTTGTTTATTCATTTATCCGTTGATAGACATTTGGTTTGTTCCCACTTTTTGGCTATTATGGATAATGCTACTATGAGCATTCATGAATATGTTTCTTTGAACACCTGTTTTCAATTTTGGGGGGGTATACCTAGGAATAGAATTGCTGGGTCATATGGTAATTCCATATGTAATTTTTTGAGGAGCTGCCATACTGTTTTCTCTCTCTTTTTTTTCTTTAATTGATTTTAGAGAGAGGAAGGGAAAGAGAGAGAAACATCAATGTGTGAGAGAAACATTGTTGATTGCCTTCCATACACGCCCTTATTGGGGATCAAACCCACCACCTGACCGGTAATCAAACTCACAACCCTTTTGGTGCATGGGCCGGTGCTCTAACCACTGACCCACACTGACCAGGGCTGCCATACTGTTTTTCACAGCAGCTTTGCCATTTTACATTCCCACAAGCCATGGATTAGTGTTCTGTTTTCTCCACATCCTCACTAACCCCTGTTTAATTTTAAATTATAACCATCTTAGTGCATGTAAAATGGTATCTAATTATGGTTTTGATTTGCATTTCCCTAATGATAATTGAAGTCAAGCATCTTTTCATGTGCTTATTTAGCCTTTTGTATATCTTCTTTAAAGAAATGTCTATCTAGATCCTTTAACCATTTTTTAAATTGGGTCGTTGTCTTGTTTTTTATTGTGGAGTGATAAGAGTTCTTTATATATTCTGGAACTAGTTCCATATCAGATTTGTGATTTACAAAAATTTTCTCCCATTCTGTATATTGCCTTTTCACTTTCTTGATGATGTCCTTTGACGCACAAATGTTTTGATGTAGTCCAAAAGTACATATCTTTTTTTGTTGTTGCTTATACTGTTGGTGCCATAGTAAGAAACCATTGCCAAATCCAAGGTCATGAAGATTTGCCCCTCTGTTTTCTTTTAAGAATCTTATAGCTTTAGCTCTGATATTTAGGTTGCCGATCATTTTGAGTTGATTTTTGTATATGGTATGAAGTAAAAGTCCAACTATATTCTTTTGCATGTGATATCTAGTTTCCCAGCACTATTTGTAGAACAGAGTATTCAAGATCCATTGAATGGTCTCAGCACCTTTGTCAAAAATCAGTTGACCATAGATGTATGGGTTTATTTCTGGACTCTCAATTCTATTTCACTAATCAATGTATCTGTCCTTATGCCACTGCCACAGTCTTGATTACTGTAGCCTTATAGTAAGTTTTTGTAATCAGGAATCGCGAGTTCTCCAACTTGGTTCTTTTTTCTTTTTCCATTTTGTTTTAATTATTCTAGGTTCCTTACATTTTTTCATATGAGTTTAGAATCAGCTTGTTCATTTTTGCAAAAAAAAAAAAAGTAGAACAATATATTAAGCCTTCTAATTCATGAACATGCACATCTTTCCATTTGTATCTTCTTTAATTTCTTTCAATGATGTGTAGTTTTCAGTGTATCTTGCTCCTTTTTGTTGAGTTCACATTTGCCAGGCTTTCAGCTGTGTTGTCTGCACTTGTTTTCTCAGCTTCATCTCAATCTAGTTGTCTCTCTGGTCCCATTACTATCACCCCTCTATGGACACTACTCGGACCTAGGTCGTCAGTGACCTCTTAGTTGACTGTCCAGTGAACACCTTCCTTCTGGAAAGTCTTCTTCCCATGGACCTCTGAGATCATTGGCCACTATGAACATTTCTTTCTTTTTATCTTTTTAATATACTTTTATTGATTTTGGAGAGGGCGAGGGAGATAGAAACATCAATGATGAGAGAGAATAATCGATCAGCTGCCTCCTGCACGCCCCACATTGGGGATCGAGCCCGAAACCCAGGATGTGCTCTGACCCGGAATCGAACCCTGACCTCCTGATTCATAGGTCAATGCTCAACCACTGAGCCACACCAGCTGGGCTGAACATTTCTTTCTTAAAATTCCTCTTGTGTGGCTTTCACAAACCACTCTTCTTGTTTGTATCCTTCACTGATCCTACTCCTCTCTTTCTCCTCCTCTTCTTCCCCCTCTCCCTCATCTTCCCCCAGCCCCTTAAATGTTGGGTTTCTATTCTTGTTCATCTTCTCTTCCACATGAATGAGTTCATCTTCGGTAAACTCGACTCCCAAAGCCTCAGCCTCCAATTTACCTCTCAGCCTCCCAGACATCCTCCTCCAGCCCCACCCTTGCTGGACCTTCAGTGCTGTACCCCCAGGGCCTGAGACCACCGCTCCCTGGACTCTGCTCAGTCACCTGGGCCTTTTCTCATGTTCCTGAGGTTGGTTAGTGATAACACCCCAGTCAAAAGCAGTCCTAGGAGTCGCCGTGTTTGACTGTCCTCTCTTGCCCTCACTTCGCAAATCTCATCAGATGTCACATCCTTTTGCTTTGCCCCCTAAATATTCAAAAGAGAGATCTAAAGTGGCATAGGCCCTGGTGGTCTGTGAGGTCTGAAAGGTTGGCGACCGCTGGTTTAAAGAAACCTTGGACCGCTGGCATAGGGCAGGTCCTGACTCTGTGCATGGGGAACAAGGTGGGAGTGCAGCAACCCAGCCCACAGCGCCCGAAGCACAAATCCCAAATGACAATGTAGGCTGAAGGCTCAGAGGAGGGGCAGAGGGAAGTGGGTCCACACTGAGCTGTGAAGCTGAGTTCCACAGAGAACAGGAGGGAAGACCAGAGCCACCCTGTACCACAGAGACCCCTGAGTGTGGGGTTCAGGAGCAGTCAGTCCTGGCCATGGTGGGAGGGAGGGCTCGGGAAGGTAGAGGGAGTATGACTGAGTGTGGCAGGGACTCTAGCTGGGATCTGAGATGACTTGGCATCCACATCCCTTATGCCTTTATGACCTCAGATACAGCACTTAATACGGAAGCCCCAGTTTCCTGATCTGACACCTGGGTTGTGGTGGGGATCACCCGTGAACATGGTTGTGGAAGTCCTTTGTGAATGGTAAAGTGCTGGATGAGCTTAAGGCAGTCCACAGCCAGAAAGGGAAGCAGGCTGCACATTGTGAAAGCCATGAACACCAAGTGCAAGGGCCCAGGCTTTACCGTGAAGGTGTGGTGAGGATATTAGGTGCGACTCTTTCAATCCCAGCTGACAGAGACCCAATTTGAACTGGCCCAAACCAAAAGAGAATGGATTGGCTGTTGTCACGAGTGATCCAGAGGTGGCTCTGTCTGCACCAGAGCTGGGTTCTGGGGACCCAGGATGATTTCCTTGTCTCTATCTCTCGGGGTTTTCCTCTTTCTCGCTTGTCCCTCAGCCACTGCATCTCTCACCTCTGTTTCCCTCTTCGGTCCAGGGAAACCCCTCAACCTCACCCCTCCAGGTACCCAGACTCGGAGCTTCACTGCGGGCTTTCACACAGAACGCTTTGATTGGCTTAAGGTGCCCATCCCTGAACCAATCGGGAAGGTGGATGTCGCTTCTAATTGGCCAAGTGAGTGCCCTCCTCTGCACTGAGGTGGGAGCCGAGTGATGAAGAATTGGCCAGGCTGAGGACTGACATAACCTTTCCCACTGCAAGAACGGAGTCATGGGGCCGACCATAGTGATTAAACCTGTGAGGTGGTGGGAGGTGACACACTGGAAATGAATGAGGAGGCGGACCTGGGCAGGGACTGGAGTGCTGTTTCACTGAGAAGGCCCGCGCCCTGCAGTTGCCACGCGGTCCTCACCTCCTCCGCTCCGGGAGCCCTGAGAACCCGGGGAGGACGACTTGACTTGGCCCCTTTTACAGGTGTGGTTGAATGGCGTTCCCCACATTAATGGAAGTTAGAGTCCCCCGCTGCAAACCACTGGGCTGCCCATTCTCTAAGGAGGCCCTCCCTCAGAGCGGGCGCTGGGTGTCCAGGGGCGGTGGCGAGCGTGGATGGGCCCTCTCTTCGGCCCAGCACCACCTTTGGGGTGTGAGACAGGCTCACGCTGGACGAGGGGCTGCGGGCAAGGCACAGACCCTGTGGGGGCCTCCAGCCCGCAGGACCCCCGGGAAGAGCCAGGTGGGGCCTGCGGGCGCGCAGCGCAGGATGAGCCAGGCCAGCTGCACGCAGGTGGCGGCCTGGCGCTCGCTGAGCACCGCGATGCTCCGGGGGCTGCGGGGAGGACCAGTCCCGGGAGGAGAGGCCGGTCCCAGCGCAGGGAGGCAGGCAGTGGTGTGCACAGGGGTGCGGAGGCCGGAACCCCGGGCCCCACGGGGGGCTCGGGGCGCTGCAGCTGAAGCTCCACTGGGGAGTCACGCGCTCCCCGCGGGCGCCCTTCCCGCGCGGCCCCGGGTCCCCGCCGCCCGCCCGCCCGGCGATCTGGGCGCGTCAGCAGAGCGGAAACGGGCGCGGCGCCAGCCCCGGGGGGACGCGGCCTGGCAGCGCGGCGGCGGCTCCGCAGCTTCTGTTCCGCCCGCGTTTGTGTTGGCAGCTGCCTGCGGCGCGCGGCCGGGCGCGATGAAAGGGCCTTCTGTCTGCGCCCCAGCGGCCCCGCTCGGCTTTCATTCTTAATATAATCTTCACTTCATTTTTAACCGAGCAGAGGTTCTCCTGGAATTTTTCCCCTTCTTCCAAAAATACATGTGCGTGTGTGTGTTTGCAAAAGGCCCTTCACGGTGAAGGTCGGGATTGTCCTGGGGAAGGGAAGTGCGAAACCCGAGGCGGATTCAGAGCGAGACAGAAATGCCTTCTTCCTAAGCAGGGGCCTGGGGCGGGGAGGGGGGGCTGCCTCTGCTGAGGTCTACCCCTCCCAGCCCCCATCACCGCCTCGGCCCGCACACCCACCCCAGGATGAATGGGCAGTGTTTGGAGGTCGAAATCAGTGGGGAGCGGGTGGGGTATTTTATCCGGGGGTCCCTGACCAGAGCTGGTCAGAGAGCACTGTCGTTAGGTGTGGCCAGCCAGGGGTGTCCTCCCAGAAATGGATGGAAAGGAGATGGGACCCCGGATCCCAGGTTCTGCTTGGGGAGATGCCTGCGTGTGGGCTTAAAACCGCCGGCAACAATGTCTGCAAACCCGTCACCAGCCAGCCAACCAGCCACCTGGCCGGGCAGAAGTGTGCTGCACCTACAGTAATTTCCAGATTATACCATTTGGAGAGACCCCCACCTCAAGCCTCGTCGGGCCAGGGCTCCCCTCCCTGCTCCCAGGCCGTGGGAGTTAGGTGTGACTGTCCATACAGAGGGAAAAGGACGGCTCAGAGAAGCTAAGTAACTCGTCCCAAGCCACAGAGCATGAAGGTGCTGGGACTGGAACTGTGGAAGCAGTTGGCAGGAAGCCCGAGTTCTCCCTTCTGCTCAGTGGTTTTCGATTGTGTCCTACAGAGCTCTGCCTGCTTTGAGGGCCCTGGAAATGTATCATCCTGATTCTTAAGAAAAATAATTTGTGTTTATGTTTGGACTTCTGTTTTGAGCAATATAGTAGGTTAGATAGATAACCTGAAAACCATCCTGCTCTAAACACATAAGAAAGCTAGGTTAAAACAACAATAAACAAACAAAAATGGTCCAACAAAGAAAAGGAAATCTCCAAGAGCCAGAAATGAAGAGGGCGGTGAGAATACGTTGGCCACAGCTGCACTAAGTGGAGGAAGGGACATGTGGTGACAGCACAGGCAGGACATGGGGGCAGGTTGTCATCCAAAGGTGAGGCCTTGGACCTACCCAAAGTGGGGATTGAAACAGACACCCCAACTAAAGCTGGGATTACACCCTCAGTGAAATAATGTGCTAGAAAAAAGAAAAAGAAAGAAAAAACCTTTAGCCCCAGAAAGACAAGAAGGAAATTTATTACCATGAGACAGTGCTCACACGAATTTGAGAGAGAGAGAGAAGAGAAACACCGATGGATATTTTTTCCCTTGATTTTTTTTTTAGAGAGACTAGAAGGGAGGAAGGGGAGAGAGAGAAACATCAATACAAGAGAGACACATCAATCAGTTGCCTCCTGCATGCACTCCGACTGGACCGGAATGAACCCACAACCCAGGTACGTGCCCTTGACTGGGAATCGAACCTACGATCCGACCCTTCGGTGCACGGGCTGACACTTCAACCACTGAGTCACATATGTGGTGGTGGAATAGTAGAAACACTACCTTAAAATCAGACAATTCATTCCAATCAAGAAATGATACAAGGACATCCACTCCCACGGCCTCTACTCTGAATTGTACTGAAATTCCTGGCCAGTGCAGTAAGATAATAAAAATAAATATGATACTCTTCAGGATAAAGGGGAATCATATGGTTTCCCTACCTATGACCCAACCATTCCAATTCCAGGTAATACTCAAACTCTTGCATAAATACATAAGGAGACATGTACAAGAATGTTCACTGTTTTTCATTAAAAAAATGTTTTTTATGAAAATGTAGAATCAACCCAATGGTTAAAGAAATCAAATTTTGCATTACAGTTAAAATGACAGAATAGAGTTCCACATCTACATGGATAGATCTAAAACACTGTGTTGGTTTTTTAAGAAGTGTCTTTATCTTTTAGAGATACATATGACAATTTTTACAGATGAAATTGCATATCTGTTTTGCCTTATAGTAATTCAGAGGAGTGAGAGGACATGGGAACGGGTTTTCATGAAGTACATGAAGTCATAACTGGTCATTGTTGAAGCTGGGATATGGATACATGGGGGTTCATTGCATGTATACATTTGAGGGCAAAACAGTATGAAAAGAAAGCAAGCTGAAGAATGATATATTCAAAGTTATAGAGTATTTACATAATTTAAAAGCACACAAAACCCTACTTTATATTGCATAGTGCTACATATATATGTGTGTGTGGTAAAAAGAAATCCATGGGAATGATAAACATCAACTTCAGGAGAGAGAAATGGGATGTGAAATTTATGCAAAGAATTTCAACTGGTTTTGATATATTTTATTTCTTTTAAAAAAAAGCAGAAGCAAATAACACAAAATGTGCAGAGTTAACAAAGGTGGATTGTTGTTAGCTGTTGGTTATGTAATTTATTTTCTGAATCCCTTTCTGAATGCTTGACATATTTGTTTAAAAATAAAAATTTTGGCTACTTACAAAAGATCAACATGCATACTCAATGTATTTTATACCAAATGTTTACACAAAGCAAAACTTACGACTAAAGTTAATTCAATAAATGATTGCCATTATTATAAGTAAATAAATTTGACACTATAAAAAGTATACTAATAAAATAACACTTCCATCTGTTCTGTGTATTAAGAATCTCATACAATGCCCTATCTGGTTTGGCTCAGTGGATAGAGCCCTAGCCTGCAGACTGAAGGGTCCCAGGTTCGAGTTTGGTCAAGGGCACGTGCCTGGGTTGTGGGTTCGATCTCCAGTGGGGGGCGTGCAGGAGGCAACCAATCAATGATTCTCTGTCATCATTGATGTTTCTATCTCTCCGTCCCTCTCCCTTCCTCTGAAATCAATAAAAAAATATTTTTTAAAAAGAATCTCATACAAAAAAAAACTTATAAAAATCGTATTAGGAATTGCCTCATAAAACAGCTCATTGAGATATAATTCACAAAACATATAATTTAAACTATTTAATTCAATAGTTTTTAGTATGTTCACAGATATATACAATCATCACCACAGTCAACTTTAGAACATTTTCAAAACCTCAACAAAAAAAAAATCACAACAACCTTGTAACCTTTAACTATCCTGTCCCTACCCCCCATCTCTCCTAGACTTAAGCAAAAATTAATATACTTTGTCTTTCTATAGATTTGTCTAAACTTGACATTTCATATAATGGAATCATACAATATATGGCTTTTTGTGACTTGCTTTTTTCACTGCACATAATGGTCATGTTGTAGCATGTATCAGTACTTCTTTTCTTTTTATGGCTGAATGATATTCTATTGTATAGATCTACCGAATTTTGTTTATCCATTCATCAGGTGATGGACATTTGGCTTGTTTTCATTTCATAAGAATAGTGCTGCTATAAACATTTGTATACAAGTATTTCTGAGGACATATGTTTTCATTTGTCTTGGGTATACACCTAGAAATGAAATAGCTGGTTCATATGGTAACTGAATGTTTAACTGTTTAAAGAGCTTCCAGGTAGTTTTCCAAAGTGACTGTACTAGTTTATATTCCCTCCAAAAGTGTATGAGGGTTCTGATTTCTTGGCATCCTAGTCAACACTTGTTACTATCTGATTTGTTTATTATAGCCATCATGGTGGTGTGAAGAGGTATTTAGTTGTGGTTTTAATATGCACTTCCCTGATGGCTAATGATTTTGACCATCTTTTTATGTGTTTATTGGCCATTTGCATATCTTCCAAGAATTGTTTGTTCAGAGCTTTTAACCATTTTAAAATTGGGTTATTTGTCTCTTTATTATTGAGGTGTAAGTGTCCTTTATATATTCTAGATCAGTGGTTCTCAACCTTCCTAATGCCGCGACCCTTTAATACAGTTCCTCATGTTGTGGTGACCCCCAACCATAAAATTATTTTCAGCTGAAACCAGTTTAGCTCAGTGGATAGAGCGTCGGCCTTCGGACTGAAAGGTCCCAGGTTCGATTCCGGTCAAGGGCATGTACCTTGGTTGTGGGCACATCCCCAGTAGGAGATGTGCAGGAGGCAGCTGATCGATGTTTCTCTCTCATCGGTGTTTCCAACTCTCTATCCCTCTCCCTTCTTCTCTGTAAAAAATCAATAAAATATATTTAAAAAATTATTTTCATTGCTACTTCATAACTGTAATTTTGCTACTGTGATGAATCGTAATGTAAATATCTGATATGCTATATGTGTTTTCTGAAGGTCATGACCCACAGGTTGAGAACTGCTGTTCTAGATACGGCTCCCTTTTCAGATATATGATTTGCAGAAATTTTCTCCATTCTGTAGGTTGTCTTTTCACTTATCTGATAATGACCTCTGAAGCACAAATTTTTAAAATGTTTGATGAAGTACACCTGTGGCTTGTATTGTTATTTGTTTGGTTATTTGTTTAGTTGCTGGATGGATTATTTAGTGACTTTTATTCCACACTCTCCCCCTCTCAATGCGCAGCCTCTACTATTGTCCCTCAGGAGGTGCAGCTCTGGGTTTGCCTTCAGTTGCCCTGGAATGACAGTGGTTTGGGCAGGGCTCTCTGACGGCCCCCTTTTCTGACCACACCCATCTGATAAGCTCCACTAGCTGATGGCTAATTGCTCTATTGTTTTCAACAATGTCCTGTGGGCATAAATTGTTCCCAAACTGATCCAATCAAATTTGGGCTCATTTGAAGAGATAGTCCCTAACGTTGTGTTTCACATTTGATCTGCCCCCAGAAGGGTTTCTTCCGGTTGTCTTTTCCCCTCACTCTCTCTGAAAAACTAGCAAGCCTGCATTTTAGCCTCTATCTCCAATGAATCTACCAATTGCCTTTCACCACAACCGCTGTTTTTGAGAGCACCTGTAGGCTTAAACTTCTCCACACTCTGTTGCAAATGAAGTCAGTTTCTTTGAGAAGAGATTGGGAGCTCACTATTCTACAGCCTGCCTCTTCCTCTGGGAAGAATCTCTGTGTCCTGACTCTGGAGATGGGGATACAGACAATGGTTTGCTTCTCTAAATGACGCCCCTACTTTAGGAACTGAGTGCTCAGTGCGGGCAAGGGCAGTAGCCTCAGGTCTTGTTGGCTTGCCTCTGCCAGGGTAGAACCTCTGCCTTCAAATCCAGGGCAAAGGGATCGGGACCCAAATATTCTCAGTGACGTTGGCTGAGCAGAAGAAGAGAGCCCCACCTCTCAGCCACACGTGTCCAGAGCAGCGCCTCACTAACAGGCAGATGGGAGCAGGCTGAGCAGTGCTGCCGCCCTGCCCCTTCTGGGAAACAGAAGCTGGAGGGGACGGAGCTGCAGGGGAAGGGCCCTGTGGGTTCTGGGCTGCCCGTGTGGTGTGGAATTTCCATCTTGCTAAGCTGGTGTTGGGGGAAGTTTTTGTTCAAATACCACAGACTTTCACTGTTCTTACCAGGTTTTAGTAGAGTTTCTTAAGTGTTTCTTCATTTGTTATAAGCCTTTAGGACCATTTCCAAAGGGTGCCTGGGTGCTGTGATGAGCAAAGTCCGCCTCCCACCCCCAGTGGACAAGCAGTGTGAGGGAGAACTCGTTCTTTGCTGTTGTAAGCCACTGAGAGTCAGGAGTTTTTGTTAGCACAGCAAATCCAGCTTAACGGTTCTCAAACGGGAGCATGCATTAGAATCACCCAGAAGGCTAGCGAAAACTCACAGTGCGGGGCCTTACCCACTGCGTTTCCCATTCAGCAAATCTGAGTTGGTGCCAGAGGATGCATGTTTCTCATAAGTTCCCAGGTAAAGGTGATGCTGCTGATCCAGGAACCATACTTGGAGAACCACTGCTCCAGCCATTCTTTCTGATATTTGAGGATAGATAATATTTAATTCATTAGAGAGTTGTAAGGATTATTGCATTAACATCTGCAAAACATTAGGATAGTGTCTGGCACACAGACAGCCTTAGTATTATTATTCATGTGTCCCAAGATTTTCTCAATATAAAAATATTCTCAGGTGTTTAAATTTTAATACTACTTGGCCTTTTACTGAAATAGCCCAGATGACTAGATTTCCCAGCATTTTCAGCTGTCTCTCTTTATTACTGCTCGATCCACTTATAGCTCAGACCAATTGCTGAGGAGAGAGTCGTCAAGCAGGGTTGCTAACCAGACGCCATAATCTTACCCACTTTTCTGTCAGCACATCCCCCCCCCTGCCCCGCCCCTCCCCCAGCGCGCTGCTCTCCCTGCTCAAAGTGCTTGGGCTTTGTGATCGCTCCCCTCTGCTCCCATCAGGGGTTCTCCTTTCTGATGAACTGGCAGCACCCAATGCAAGACACCAAGAGGGTGCTAATGAGAAGGGAGAAGGTGGTAAATAAACGGCAGGTTTCTTCCTTGAAAAATAAAAACTAAACCAAGTCAGGGGGCAGGGGGTGTCCATGTTTTCTCCTGCTTCTTCCAGCTGCATAAGGATCAGGAGGTTGTCACTTGTTTGGGAGGCTGTGGTCCGAGAGGAAACGATCAGAGTGAAAGGCAAGGGTGGGCCCCTTGAACTCATCAGAGGGAAAGAATGCTGGGGCTGCCACAGGATATTAGGCATCATCATCTTCCCACTGCTCCCTGGGAAATTCTTGGGTCAGGACTGGCAGTGACAGTAGCCAACATTCTATGTCATGTGCCATTAACTCATTTAATACTCCCAGCAGCAAAGCAGGTACCATGATTACCCTTTACAGACGGGAGAACTGAAGCACAGAGAGGTTATGTATTTTATTCAAGGTCACACAGCTTGTTAAGAGTCAGAGCCAGGATTTGAACCCAGATGGTTCTAGGGCAGTGGTTCTCAACCTTGGCTGCACATGAGAATCACCTGGGAATCTTTTTAAAATCCTGATTTCTGGACGCCATCCTCCGGAAATTCTTTCTCTGTTTCTAATGTTGTGGCCACACCATTAGTCACAAATTCAGAATATCCGTAGGATGAGGCCTAGAGGTGATTAGTAAAAAAAAAAAAAAGTATAAAGAATGGAAAGAAACGACAAACCTAAGGAAAACAACCACAAATGGGGCTTCTTGTTAGGGGGGGAGGCTTTTGGGAAAAAACGCTTCTGGTCCAGACCCCGATAAAAGGCCCCCCCCAGCTCCTTCTCCCACCCCGGCGATTTAGAGGAAAAGACCCCGGCACAAAAAAC